>NC_069504.1:200166955-200484455 GCF_027579735.1 Bombina bombina
TATTTTAGAATTCAAGATAAAGTCAAGTAGATGGAATGAATATGACAGCGCATATAGAAAGAAGAATAAAGGGCTGCCTATAATTAGAGGATGACTGATTTTCCACCCAATGAAATTAACTGCAGGTAGCAAAAAAAAATGTGTTTAACTTAGTGACCAACAAATATATAACAATAAATTCAACATTTCTGAACTCAATTGAACAATGATTTTTAAAGCAAAAATTGTAAGCAAGGGGTAATTGGGAGAAGCTTCTGCTATAGCATCAATCTAAGAACTCCAAGGACATGGTTACATTTTTACTAACACTGAATTGCAAAATATTTTGACTTGTGTAAAGAAATTAATTTTAAAGGACTAGATTACAAGTGGTGAGCAAAAATTATGATCGCTATTGATCGAAATCAATAGCATTTTGACTTTTACTCTCATAGTACTATACCAAAGGTTCTCTACACCATTGTTTCTTAAAGTACCGTCAAAAGGCCAGGTTTTCATTATAGCTGAACTAGAGCACAGGTGAAATAATCAGCTGATTGGTGAGTGCAGGTTAGTAACCATGGTATTACCGACCAGCTGATTACTTCACTTTTGCACTGGTTCAGTTATAATGAAGCCCTGGCCTGTTAGGGGTACATGAGAACGTCAGTACCCCCAAATAAAGTTGAGTTCTTTGCTTACTCTAATACTATGGTTTTGTATTGAAATATAAGTTAAAAAGACTGCACATATACATACACACCACGGAGCCCTTCCCAGTTCTTCTCCTTGTCATATACAACATCCCTTTAAATCAATGTTAAAGGGACACTGAACCCAATTTTTTTTCTTTTGTAATTAAGATAGAGCATGCAATTTTAAGCAACTTTCTATTTTACTCCTATTAGCAAATGTTCTTCATTCTCTTGGTATCTTTATTTGAAAAACAAGAATGTAAGTTTAGATGCCGGCCCATTTTGGTGAACAACCTGGGTTGTTCTTGCTGATTGGTGGATACATTCATCCACCAATAAACAAGTGCTGTCCAAAGTTCTGGACTTTCTTTTTCAAATAAAGATAGCAAGAGAACGAAGAAAAATTGATAATAGGAGTAAATTAGAAAGTTGCTTAAAATTGCATGCTCTATCTGAATCACGAAAGAAAAAATTTGGGTTCAGTGTCCCTTTAAAGTAATACATCTTTATTTTACATTGTATATGAATAAACAGAGGCGTAACTACAAACCACAGGGCCCAGGTGCAAGAATCTAAATAGGACCCCCCACCCCAAAAAAAGGTGAATTTGATACATATTTTTTTTTTTTTTTACATTTAACACAGAAAAAATAATGTGAATCAGATTACATGTCTGCAAAAGGAGGTTCCCTGTGCCCACAGTCTGTGAGATGGTCTGACCCCCTATTACTGTATATAGTGACACTGTTTAATCCACCAGTACTGTATATAGTGAGTTAGTGACACAGTCTGTAATCTGCCGGTGAGATGGCTGGCCTGACCCTACCCGCCCCAGTACTTTATAGAGTGACCACAGTAGTCTGTGACATGGCCGAGCCCCCCGTACTGTATATAGTGGTACTGTATAGTGACACTGTTTACCCCCGCCCCCCATGCTGTAGTAACAAAGTCTGTAATTTGCTGGTTCCACAAACATACACACACACACACACACACACACACATACATGCATAAATACACACATACATACACATACACACACACACATAAACACCAATGGGTAAAACAGAAACACTAACCCCTGTAGTCAGAGACACTAGTGAGGCATCATGTCACACTCACATGATATCAGTGCAGGCAGTGGCAGGTCAACGTTTTTTATTGGGGGATTTTTTTTTTTTAAGCTGGGCCCCCACCCTCAGGGGCCCAGTCGCAGTTGCGACCTCTACACCCCCTGTAGTTTCGTCCTTGTGAATAAATAAAATTGAAACACTTTCTTTTAACATATTTTTTGTGTGTTTTGTTATACATATTTTCTAGCATTAACATTTTACATTAGGCCTCCAAAAGCACATTTTTTTCAGTGTTATTTTTATTTCTTACTGCACTATTAATGCTAAAAAATGCTAAAAAAAAATGTTGGCCTTGTTAACATTTTTTAATCACCACTTGTAATATTAGATTGTGCAAGGTTGCACATAGTATAGGTCACCTTGCTTTATCAATTGCTCTCCACTTGTAATCTAGCCCAAAGTGTTTTCTAGACAAATAAATAGGAATAACATTTAAAAAAATGTAATTTCTTAAAATCAGTCTAAGATCTATTTCATTAATTAATATTGGTATCTTATTCAGTATTATACCTGTTCCCTACATTGGACAAACCTAGCAGTTTTGCTAGCCATTATTGCAAATAATATTACTGAGGGAGAAGAGTTAAATGGTAAGATAACAACACAGGTAGATCTTAGTAAGAGCTAGTTCACAGTTGCAGACATAAGAGTGATAAATAGATTTAACTAGGCTGACCATATTGCCGCATAAAAAGGGAAACATATGAAAAATACATATGTCAGGGCTGTTTTCAGGGCTATTTAAAGAAATGGTTTTGTATAAGAACCCTCACATATGTATTTTTCATATGTGTTCCTTCTTAAAGCGGCAATATGGTCAGCCTAGATTTAACCCATTCTGAGTGGCTAAATGAAAAAGTTATATCAATACGTTTTTGTGCACCAAAAAGAGGGTCTTCTCATGCATTAAAGGGATGTAAAACCCCATTTTTTTTCTTTCATGATTTAGGTAGAACATATAATTTTAAAATAATTTTCAGTTTATTTGTAGTATCTAATTTCCTTCATTCTATTTGTATCTTTTGTTGAAGGAGCAGCAATGCACTACTGGTTTGTAACTGAACACATGGGTGAGCCAATGATTATCGGTGTATTAATATGCAACCACCAATCAGCAGCTAGAACCTAGCTTCTTTTTTTGCTCCATAGATTTCCTAGATAAACTTTTCAGCAAAGGATAACAAGAGAGTGAAGCAAATTAAATAATAGAAGTAAATTGGAAAGTTGTTTAAAAAAGTCTGTTCTGTCTAAATCATGAATGTCTAATGTCTATTTATGACTTTACTGTCTCTTTAAATATGTTTAATTGACACTATTTTATATGCATGACAATTTAATGTTCCTTTAAAGAAAAGAGGCAGATAGAATTAGCTTTTGTAGAAGATTAATAGGTAAGGAGCACATATTGTAGAGTACTAAAAAAAATTTGAAAAATATTCAGTCATCAAAATTGCACTTTGATTTGCTTAGTAATCTTTTCTTAGGGCATATCAATACCTATGGCTCTATTTAGGAGCTGCAGATTACGTTTTTTTAACTGTTGCAGTGCAGGCTCACTCAATTTAAGAATTAGTGGTTGTAAGAGTTAAATCACCCCAGACTGATCAATCATGGTAATTAACAATCCCGGCTTTCATTCAATTGGTTGTATGAAAGCGTTTGGAGGGGGGGGTGAACAAGTGAGTTTGTGCAATGGCATCTTCTACCAGAAGATGCTGTGAACATAGATGGACAACTTCCTTGCCTGGGAACCTTAACCATCAGCACTTTCATTAATGCAGTCCCTAGCCTTTAATAGTATATGATTACAATAGTTGTATTTGTATATTAAGTATGTCTGTTATTGTTTTTTATTAATAGAATATATATGTAATTAAAGTGAAAGTAAATCCTAGCATTGTACAAACTATAGTATTTACTATTGAAACAAATAAAGGGGACTTTCAATCATGAAGTATAAGATACTTCATGTAGAAAGCTCCTTTATTTGATTCAATCAATCGCCGCTCTTAGCTGCTACAGCAGCCCACGGCTAAATAATTTTTTGATGTTTTCACCTCTTAGCCAATAGCCGTGCAGTAAATACGGCTTGGCGCCCAAGGAAGAAGGATTTATCGCACAGCTATTGGCTAAGAGGTGAAAAACGTCACCTCTTAGCCAAAAAAATATTTAGCCGTGGGCTGCTGTAGCAGCTAAGTGCGGCAATCGAATGAATCAAATAAAGGAGCTTTCTACATGAAGTATCTTATAAGTCATGAATGAAAGTGCCCTTTATTTGTTTCAATAGTAAATCCTAGCATTTGTACAACGCTAGGATTTACTTTCACTTTAAAGAAAAAAAATTAAGATCATTAAAAGGCACAAATTACTGTATTTAATTTAAAAAATAAGTTTCCATTTAAATGATTGCTCGAAACCACACTGATACTTGACAACCTAATGGCAGTAATGCTGACAAATGATAATTTGCAGAGCAGACATTAGGCATTTGCATTCTCTGTATAATGAATGTGAAACAAAAAAATTTAGTCTCTGCAGCATTTTGCATTTGTTGAACTCATTTATGCAGCCTCATAAATGATCATCTTATAGTTATACTGTTATTCTGAAAAGAATTTTGATTTGTATTTATTTTTAATCATATGTTTTGCTCAGCTGAGCCCTTTATTAATAATATTGCATGCTAACTTGACTAATATTGCATGCTAACTTGATTTTGAACATGATTACCAGAACAAATGAGGATAAAAAACTCTATTTGCTATTTCTTTCGAATAGTAAGGTATAAAAAAAATCAGTTAAAGATCCTGATTAGCCTTAATAATATATTAAAAGGATATGATGTGCAAATACTGTAATATGTAAGCATCAGACCATATGAAATTGTGGGTTTGAACAGCAATGAAGTGTTCCATATAATAGCAATGCAAGAGGCTTGTGTTATCGAAATATTTTCTTTTTTTATTCAAACATGCATTTGGAAATTAATTATATTCCCTTCTGACATTTGGCTTACTTGGTTTGTTTCATAAAAGCACTTTTTTCCGTCAAGACTGAGCAATTATTCATCCTTTCATTTATTCATCAAGACCCTGTACAGTGATCTACAGCTCTTCAAATTCAATTTATGTCATGTGGTAATTTATATAAACAAGTTTGTTGGGAGCAATCATTTTATGTAGACATTTTGATGCCACTGCTGGCTTTTAAATGTCTTTCGTGAGTGATGTTTGTCATATTTCTCATTTTACAGAGCAATTAAGTGACAGCTAAAAAATAAAAATATTTTTTTTTTATAATTATTCATAGTAACAATTAGTATAATGGAGAAGATTATACATAAATGAAACTTGACACCAATAAGCAAACCATCAAAACATTTTGTCACTGAAGAATAGAACAATGTCTAAATTTGTATAGGTTCCACCCTTAGAAATGTTATGAAACTTTGTATTTATTATATATGATACATATTCATAACACAGCTTTTTAAACATTCATTTTAGAGAATCAGATATGATATTATAAATAATAATAATAATAATAAACTATATGGTTTGAAGGAAAATGTATCCATAAGTAATTATTTAAAAACACAGTTCCAGTGGAACTGAGCAACAGAAATTTCTCTACACTATTATCCTTTTCAGGATGGGCAAACGTTTATTTTTATAGTCAAATTGCAGAAGAAATGTTTTCTGTAGGGAGAATGTTATCATTGGAAAATGTATAGTGTATATCATGTATATATCATTTCAATTTTACATTTATTTGATATTCTTTAACATTGCAGGCAACTTGAGATAAATATGCATCTACTACTAACTAACTTGAGGTTTCTTCTATTTCAGAGTAATTGTTCCATGTATAAGGTTGTTTAAATACTGGTTCTCTCTCTCTCTCTCTCTCTCTCTCTCTCTCTCTCTCTCTCTCTCTCTCTATATATATATATATATATATATATATATATATATATATATATATATATATATATATATATATATATATCAGATAATAATAATCCAATCCACAGTGTCCAAGCTGCTGCTGTCATATAGTGCAGAGTTGCAGACCCCTTTTCTTGGGAGTTGTCAGCAGGTGAATAACAAGGAAGGGTCTGCACTTCATTACAGTAGCAGCTTGGACAATGTGTGGATTAAGTGTTTTACAATAGAGACTTTCACACATTGCAGATGTACAGTAGCTGTTTTTGCTTACTGTAATCCCCTAAGTGATTTATGTGATTTATATACCTATATACCTTATATATTTTAATACATTTGTTACCTGGTATCCAGTTTGGCCAGAGGTTTTTTAAAAAGAGGGCTATAACCAGAGCAGATGAGAGCTCTGCATCACATGAGTAAAAACTCTGCAAAGTAAAAGTGTGCTGAATTATATTGAAAGTAGATTACGCTATGGATGTATCTGTTTCTTGTTCTCTTTGAGGTTGATTCTGATTGGAATTCACAATAGAGATTGAATTGGAATCCTCATTAAGGACTCTAACATTTTTCTTTCTAATCCTTGTTATGTATAATACATTATTGGTTTGCTATAAACACTATTATTGAATTGGTATAGAGTTAGACACATTTTTTATTTATTTATATATATTATATTCACTTGTGTTTTTTGTTTGAACATTTGGTTACATTTTAGTCACAAGAAAAGGAATTTTAACTCTATCAAACAGATTAAATGAGAATCAAATTTAAATATAGGAAAAGTTACTATTTGTTTGCAAAAGAAAATGACCAATGTTATAAAAATTCAACATTAATTTGCAATGTGGCCAACAGTAAATAATTGCAATGTTTATATTGAAACATCCCCCCATATCTGCTTCTATTTCTGTTTGGGCACTGTTTAGTTGCAATATTATTATGGTGTATAACATTTTATTAAACCATTTAAAATACCATCTTTTAGATGCAATATCCTTTTTAAATGGCTATTTCTGTTGGAAATAAATGAAAAAGACTCTGAGATCTAAGTTTATTTTTTTGTGATAGCAATATGTATTCTATACTTAATTTATTTAAGAGATAAAATATTACATTGACTTGTGCAACATGAACTCCATTTTAACGTTTTGAGGAAAGCAATCAATATTCTGAAAGTGCTAAATATAAATGTTAAACACATATCACCTTAAGAAGACTTTTTAGGCCTTTAATGATTTTTCATTTCCTATTGTGCCTTTTACCTATGTTTTTCCTTGAAAGGGTAATATTGATTTGTCACACATTATATTAACTGTCATGCTTTTACTCTCAGATGTTCTTGCAACTGAGATAAATAAAATTCTGAGGGCCGACTGCAATGGTAATGTGATAGTATGCTGAGCTGCAATATAGCTATATTTCATTATGAATGATTTTGCTAGTTTACTTTGTTACAAATGTAACAAGACATTGCTATAAAAAGCAAATTGTAGAAAATTTTCCAGCATCGATCTGCAGCTTTCAGCAATATTAGCACTGAAGTAACCACTGCACCAAAGCAATAACAAGTATCACACTTATATAAAATGTATACATTTGATATATAATAAAAATCCATAAGAACATTTACCTGAGCTTTTACTAGAAACAATGAAACTCATTTGCTGATTTTAAAGATAAGGGTAAAGAGAATCAACCATAAGCAAAAAAAATGATGCTGCTAAAAAAATAAAAGTAAAATTAGGCTCACATGTTATATATACAGACATATCTGTACTGTTTTTATTGTTACTAACAAGTTACCCTATTGTTACTTTGATTTTTCTAATAAAGCATTAGCAATTATAGCAGCTCCGCTATTTGCTTATGGTTTCCCCTACAGCAATGGAGATTGCTGATTAGGAGAGCTAAATTTTCCACATAGTGAGAACCCATGAGAACTCCGGGTATACTTTTGAATACGCTAGGTACAGAGAAATATTGGTGCTATTTTTATAAACGCATAACTGGACCTGTACACTGCCCGAAAGATTAACGTTGTGTATCACGTGGGACACTGAAGTCGTACACAGCACAAAGTCTGAGAGATAGCTCAACATGGCAGATAGGAAAGGGAGATTGTAATGGAAACAATATTCAATCATCAGCATAATTTTCAGAAACCAAATCCCTTGTTGCAATTGCATGTCTGTTTGGAGGTACCCTACAAATATCATTAGGAAAATCTTCCATGGGTATGGGGGTTTCATCTTCAAGTTCACATCCTCTCCTACTTGCTATATTATGCAGTATACAGCAAATCAAAACTGGCATTGAGGTTCGCACGTATACCACGAAGGCAGGTTCGGGGCAGAAGTTGAGCTAGGTGAGATGATACTTACCATTTGGTAAACCTTATTTATTAGTTGTGATGTGTAGTGTATACAACGGACTATCCTGAATTATACAGCACATATAGTTGCTACTGACAACGATAAGGTTACCATGAGTTTAATAGAAAGCAATTCTTATTTGACATTAGTAAACTAGAATGATGATAGTTTTAAAATTATCTGCATTGCTAATAACACTATACTATAGTGACGTAGTGAGTTAAATATAAGGCTAGTTACTGTAAATATGCAATTGAAACACTTCTTTTAAAAGTTTACTGTTCAAGGTTGATTAGACTGGAATATAAAATGTTATTTTAAAACATTTGTTAATGGAAACAGGTTTTTACACAAAATCATTGGTATATGTGTAAAAGGAACAAGCCTGCACTTTCTGGAAACGATAAATGATTTTCTCTCATGTACCATCACGTAGGCCATAACAGAATTAAGAATGCTTGTGTCTAGACATCTCTGACAATAAACTAAAAGATAGATTTCTTTAAATTCAATATGATCAGTAAGTCAACACTAAAAGGGTCACATATCATATTTTGTTTTTTGTTAATAAATTACCAAAAAATGCCAGAACAAAGAATATTAATTTAATAATGCAATATGAATACATGTAATATGGCTATCTTAAAAAAATTAAATTGAACACATACAAATGAATACTGTTGTGTGATCACTTAAATTATTTTACATCATATCTTGAAAAACTAAAAAAGAAATAGATGTTTGAGACTAGCATTGTGAACATAAAATATATGAACATACACACTCTATATACTCGAGTTATTTCCAATAATCTTGTATTAAACTTTAAAAGCATTCTAAATATAATTAAACTTATTCCCTCTAGAAATGGAATAGAAAATATACTTAATTCCTATATACTTAGCCAGAAAAAAGTATACATTAAAAATATGGAAAAAATATTGCAATGTCTCAATAATACTATAAAGGAACATGTTCAATTGCTTTAAATTCAGAAACTCAATGCAATCTATATTACACTTCTGCCTCTGCTATTATGTCAGTGTAATCTATGACTCTAAAGCGTTGCCATGAAGGTTCCCATGATACAGATAAATTTAGCATTGCTGAAAAGTTTTTACATTTTTTTCCATGACTGATTTCTCTGTTATTCATATTTTAGTTACTTCCTGATCTTATTGGTCTGTTGTGTCTCCTGTTGGTAATCCCCATAGTAAATGTTCTTTACATTGGATTTTTACATCTGGACATAGATCTCCATTTTTCTCTCCTTTTCTGAAACTTGGGCCGTGTGTCCCCTTGTGAAAGTTGTGTTTCTTTTTCTGAATTTTCTTCTCAGTTTGAACGGACAGGTTATATTTGTGCAATCTGATTTACATTAAAGGGACAGTCTACACCAGAATTTTGTATTGTTTTAAAAGATAGGTAATCCCTTTATTATCCATTCTCCAGTTTTGCATAACCAACACAGTTATATTAATATACTTTTAACCTCTGTGATTACCATGTATCTAAGCCTCTGCAAACTGCCCCTTTATTTCAGTTCTTCTGACAGACTTGCAGTTTAGCCAATCAGTGCCTGCTTCACGTGCACAAGCACAGTGTTATCTATATGAAACACATGAACTACCACCCTCTAGTGGTGAAAAACTGTTAAAATGCATTTGGAAAAGAGTTGGCCTTCAAGGTCTAAGAAATTAGCATATGAACCTTCTAGGTTAAGCTTTCAACTAAGAATGCCAAGAGAACAAAGCAAAAATGGTGATAAAAGTAAATTGAAAAATTGTTTAAAATTACATGCTCTATCTGAATCATGAAAGTTTATTTTGGCCTAGACTGTCCCTTTAAGCAAAAAATCTCCTTAATGATACTTTGGTTTTGAAACAAGTAGTAGACTTATTTAAAAGGGTCATAAAACCCAAGAAAATTCTGTTATGATTCAGATAGAACATACAAGTTTAAATAGCTTTCTATTAACTTCTTTTAACAAATTGTATTTGTTTTCTTGTTATCCTTTTTTTAAAAAAAAAGAAGGAATGTAAGTTCAGGAGTGTGCACGTGTCTGCAGCACTATATGGTAGCAGTTTTGCAGCAATGTTATACATTAGCAACAGCACTAGATAGCAGCACTATTTTCTGTCATGTAGTGTTCCAGACATGTGCACATTACCTACCTAGGTATCTCTTCAACAAAGAATAGCATGAGAACAAACTAAATTTGATAAAATAAGTAAATTGCAAAGTTTTTTAAAATTGTATTCTCTATCTTAATCATTAGAGAAAAACATTGGGTTTCATGGCCCTTTAAAGATAAAGGGTCAGATTACAAATTGTGCACAAACAGCTTTTGGACGAGCGATAGATATTGGGGCATATGTATCAAGCTCCGAATGGAGCTTGATGCCCCGTGTTTCTGGTGAGCCTGCAGACTCGCCAGAAACAGCAGTTATGAAGCAGTGGTCACAAAGACCACTGCTCCATAACCCTGTTCGCCTGCTCTGAGCAGGCGGACAGACATTGCCACAATACAACCCGATCGAGTACGATCGGGTTGATTGACCCCCCTTGCTGGCGGCCTATTGGCCGCGAGTCTGCAGGGGGCGGCGTTGCACCAGCAGCTCTTGTGAGCTGCTGGTGCAATGCTGAATACGGCAAGCGTATTGCTCGCCATATTCAGCGAGGTCTGTCGGACCTGATCCGCACTGTCGTATCAGGTCCGCCAGACCTTCATAACTAGAGGCCTCTGGGTTTATCACACCTGTTTGCACATGTCAGAAGTAGCATGAATATTAAAAATTTAAAGTAAACGCTTGAGCACAATTGAAGTTGATGCAAAGTTGGGTTAGCGTGACCTCAGAGCTACATTTAAATAAAAAGTTGCACCAAACACCTTCAAAATGTTCTGCTCATAGAAGACTATGTTCTTTGTATTTTTAAATACATATTCTACATATTTATATATATATATATATATATATATATATATATCTGTATATATCTATATCTATATATAATCACACACACACACACATACATATATTAATATATATATATATATATATATATACACACACACATAGTAACATAGTAGATAAGGTTGAAAAAAGACTGAAGTCCATCGAGTTTAACCTATACAAATATATATATATATATAAACTTTTGTGTAGAGAAGAGGCATACTCAGGGTTTAATTAACATAAATTTTATTAATAATTCATTAATTCAGTCAACGTTTCGGTCCTCACAGGGACCTTTGTCAAAACTGTTCTCCGTGAGAGGGTGTGTAAAGCTAACAGCGGTGAGATATATTGTACCAAAATACCATTAATTTTATATATATATATAAAAATATTTATTTATGAATTAATAGAAGATATTTGTCTATGGGAAATATTCATATTTTCATGTTGCTAGTGCACTTGAGAATATGCAATCAGGTAAGTGTATGAGTAGGGTGTTTTTTCACTTTTTATGCTCCATTTACATCTAGGTAGAAATACGGTTACACACGCATGATATTGGAAGTTCATCTTTTTGCACTCATCAGGTTTTTACTTTCAACTTCTAATATGCACGCTACTTGATACACACAAAAAGCTTACTTCTAGCACAGAGCACAAGTGGAAACGCTAAATAGTGCTCCACTCGTAATCTATCCCAAAGAGCCAGGCAAAAAGGTGAATGTTTTTTCTCTTTGTTATCTCAGCTGTCTCTTTCTTTCTTGCTTAAAATTGGTTTTATAGTACAACCAAATATGAATTCCAGCCATTTCTTCTACTCCAATAAATTTACTTCTTGAATTAAAATGAATGAATAAATCTTTTCAGTAATGTTTTTTTTTATGGAATTTGCTCTTTATATGATAACAATAGACCCAAACAATGCATATACAAGTATTAATATTACTTATGATTCTCTGAAATTCCAAAATTTTGCACAGCCAACATGGTTATATTAATATACGTTTAACCTCTGTGATTCCCTTGTATATAAGCCTCTTCTGACAGCCCCCTGATCACATGGCTATTTAATTATTATCTATTGACTTGCATTTTAGCCAATTAGCTAAGTTTCAGCCACAACTCCTGGGAAAGAGTACAATGTCATCTATATGGTCTACATGGATTAGTAGTCTCTTGTTGTGAAAAGCTTATAAAAAAGCATGTGATAAGAGGCTGTCTGTAGTGACTTAGAAACAGGTAGACATTTAGAGGTTTAAATGTTATAATGTATATTAATATGCCAATGTTGGTTGTGTAAAGCTGGGGAATGGGTAGCAAAGGCATTATTTAACATTTTAAACAATAACAATTTTGGTGTTGACTGGCCCTTTAAATTTAATTTTTAATTTGGATTTAAATTTGGTCTTCATATTTGCTTATTTTACCCTTTTGTACCAAAAGTTTTCTTTAAAGTTGCTTTAAAAATGTTTTCTTGACAACCAAATAACTTTCAAGGCTGTATGATTTATTTATTTATTTAAGTCAAGGTATGGCAGTTCCTTGAACTTACCCTTCCTTTTTTTATGTAGAAAATTATCTGACTGTTAATTCTAGGTATGAGCCAAATTAATGCCAAATATGGATGCTGGCAGCAGCATTATTTTTGGCACCAGATATATCAATGTGAAAGAATTACACACCGAGATCTGTGCAAATCCAGATCTTTGTGTGTTGTGCTTTTACACTGAGATACCCGGCACCGAAACAAAAAGAATGCTGCCTGCCTGCAGCCATATTCAGCATTCATTTAAAAAATGAATGCCAAATCCTGAAAATGTTCCCATGTTTAATGAATTCATTATTGTTTTGTTTGTTTCAAATTCTCCAATACATTTGAATGCTTTTTATCCCTTTATCCATTTTTAAAACCTTTTTTTCATAATAATTTTCATGGGATGTAAATCTATCTTATAAATCAAAACTAAAATCTACATCTAAACATTAAATTGATGATTCCAACTGTGTTCAAAAAATGTGAATATGAGTGTATAATAGTTTATTGTGGCTCAAATTCAGAAATTATTATTTTAAGTTAGATTTTACAGATATTTTCTATCCTATTTGACATTTGCCTTTGTCAATGTTTAAAGGTTCACCCTTAGCAATACTATAATTTGCCAAAGTTAAAAGATAACTTTCACACAGCCAACATGCAATAAAATAGTTACTTACTTTTAAGGACACATAATAAAACTTGGTCATCATCCACACAATGTATTTACTATATTTACTAGGGCTCAGCATCCCAGGAATCCAGGGATATTGGTGACATCACCATGAAAATGTGTGATGACATCACCAAGTGCAAGAAACCCGGGAGTTGTGTTGCAGGTTTTTTACATGTCATGATATATACATAAAATAAATGGTTTAGTTTAAATATTCTGGGTCTACTGAAAAAAGGCATAAGATAAGTGTGGGTTTCTTACTAAAGAATGACCTACATTAGGGACTACATATAACCAGCATCTATAAACTGCAAAAGGGTTAAAAGCATATTGGGAACACACAACAATTTTTTCCCTACATTGAGAGAGTAACTTGAGCTAAAATGTATTCTGGACTCTGGTGCCTGTTTATAATACAATCACTTAAAGGGGCATTAACATGTTGGGCACAACTAAATAGCATTGTTTACTACTCATCATGCTATCAACCCCCCTGTCTCTGCAACTCTCTTCATAGCTGTTTTCTTATTTTAACCCCTCACTGGTGCCAGTTAGTGAAGCTCCTGATTTTTATAATAAGCACTGCGATCTTTGAGCTCACATATTTTTGTACTCTTTGACAGAAGTAGAGAGCATTTACAGTTTAGTGAAGTTGGCTGCTTTTTTAAACCTGCTTTGTGCCCTTCGGGTTAGTGTGCATGATACAGAATGAGATTTTATAAAAACTGAAAAAATGCAGGACAATTCACCATTTCTGTAACCGTGTGCAAGAGTATGTGACACCCAATATGAAAATGCAGAGCTACATTAGCAGGTACTTGTAAAGGGTTAAATAATAAGTAAACAGCTCTGAACAAATGCGTAAGTACAGGAGTAAAAACAATAGCGAGCAGTAATCATTCTATTGTAGATGTCTCAAGCAGTTTAATGCCCTTTTACGCTACATCTTAATACATTTATATGTGGCAACCTGAAACACACACAAACAAATATCAGAGACATGTAGAGAATTGACACATTAAAAACATCAAAAACTGTTTAAAGTCATGTGACCAAGAAATGTTCGATTATGAGTTTTGTGTTAAGCTGAAAAAGCAGTGTGAACAGGTCCTAACGCTGCTTTTTCACTACCGCTGCTATTACAAGTCTTGCAGGTTTAGGGGCACTGCACACTTCTTTGGCCTTACCGCAAACCGACTTATGTAAACTTTGTAAACCCTTTTTTTTCTATGAGACTTCCATAGCGTGCCTGGTATTACGAGTCTGTCCTGGCTGGCCAAAAAGTGAACGGTACACCCTCTACCTCCAAGATTCCTAATGCATTTTAAAGTCAGTAGTTATGAGTTTTACACTACAATGCCGTAGCATAAAACTCATAACTAAAGTGCTAAAAAGTACACTAACACCCATAAACTACCTATTAACCCCTAAACCGAGGCCCTCCCGCATCGCAAACCTTATAATAAAATTTTTAACCCCTAATCTGCCGCTCCAGACATCGCCGCCACTAAAATAAACATATTAACCCCTAAACTGCTGCACTCCCGCCTCGCAAACAGTAGTTAAATATTATTAACCCCTAATCTGCAACCCCTAACATCGCTGCCACCTACATTATACTTGTTAACCCCTAATCTGCCGTCCCCAACATCGCCGCCACTATATTAAATGTATTAACCCCTAAATCTAAGTCTAACCCTAACCCTAACACCCCTAACTTAAAAAATAATTTAAATAAATCTAAAGAAAATTACTATAATTAACTAAATTATTCCTATTTAAAACTAAGTATTTACCTATAAAATAAACCCTAAACTAGCTACTATTTAACTAATAGTTACATTGTAGCTAGCTTAGGGTTTATTTTTATTTTACAGGCAAGCTTGTATTTATTTTAACTAGGTAGAATAGTTACCAAATAGTTATTAACTATTTAATAACTACCTAGCTAAAATAAATACAAATTTACCTGTAAAATTAAACCTAACCTAAGTTACACTAACACCTAACACTACACTATAATTAAATAAATTCCCTACATTAAATACAATTAAATAAATTAAATTAAATTATCTAAATAAAAAAATAAAAAAATTACAGATCTTTAAACTAATTACACCTAATCTAATAGCCCTATCAAAATAAAAAAGCCCCCCAAAATAAAAAAAACCCTAGCCTAAACTAAACTATCAATAGCCCTTAAAAGGGCCTTTTGTTGGGCATTGCCCCAAAGTAATCAGCTCTTTTACCTGTAAAAAAAAATACAACAACCCCCCCAATAGTAAAACCCACCACCCACACAACTAACCCCCCAAATAAAATACTATCTAAAAAAACCTAAGCTCCCCAATTGCCCTGAAAAGGGCATTTGGATGGGCATTGCCCTTAAAAGGGCATTTAGCTCTTTTGCAGGCCCAAAGCCCTAACCTAAAAAATAAACCCACCCAATACACCCTTAAAAAAATTCTAACACTAACCCCCGAAGATTCACTTACTGGGAGAAGTCTTCATCCAAGCGGCAAGATGTCCTCAACTAAGCCGGAAGAAGTGGTCCTCCAGACGGGCAGAAGTGGTCCTCCAGATGGGCAGAAGTCTTCATCCAGACGTCATCTTCTATCTTCATCCTTCTGGCGCAGAGCGGGTCCATCTTCAAGACATCTGACGCGGAGCATCCTCTTCAAACGACGGCTTCTTCGTAATGAATATCTCGTTAAGTATCGTCATCCAAGATGGCGTCCCTTAGATTCCAATTGGCTGATAGAATTCTATCAGCCAATCGGAATTAAGGTAGAAAAATCCTATTGGCTGATGCAATCAGCCAATAGTATTGAACTGGCATTCTATTGGCTGTTCCAATCAGTCAATAGAATGCAAGCTAAATCCTATTGGCTGATTGGATCAGCCAATAGGATTGAAGTTCAATCCTATTGGCTGATCCAATCAGCCAATAGGATTTTTTCTACCTTAATTCCGATTGGCTGATAGAATTCTATTAGCCAATCGGAATCTAAGGGATGCCATATTGAATGGCGTCACTTAAAGAGATATTCATTACAAAGTAGCCGTCATTTGAAGAGGACGCTCTGCGTCGGAAGTCTTGAAGATGGACCCGCTTAAGATAGAAGATGCCGTCTGGAAGAAGACTTCTGCCCGTCTGGAGGACCACTTCTGCCCGTCTGGAGGACCACTTCTGCAGGCTTCATTGAGGACATCTTGCCGCTTGGATGAAGACTTCTCCCGGTAATTGAATCTTCGGGGGTTAGTGTTAGGATTTTTTTAAAGGGTGTATTGGGTGGGTTTATTTTATAGGTTAGAGCTTTGGGCCTGCAAAAGAGCTAAATGCCCTTTTAAGGGCAATGCCCATCCAAATGCCCTTTTCAGGGCAATGGGGAGCTTACGTTTTTTTAGTTAGTATTTTATTTGGGGGGTTGGTTGTGTGGGTGGTGGGTTTTACTGTTTGGGGGGGGTGTTTGTATTTTTTTAAAGGTAAAAGAGCAGATTACTTTGGGGCAATGCCCCGCAAAAGGCAATTTTAAGGGCTATTGGTAGTTTAGTTTAGGCTAGGGTTTTTTTTTATTTTGGGGGGGGGGGCTTTTTTATTTTGATAGAGCTATTAGATTAGGTGTAATTAGTTTAAAGATCTGTAATTTGTTTTTTATTTTCTGTAATTTAGTGGGTTTTTTTGTGATTTAGCTAATTTAATTTATTTAATTGTATTTAATTTAGTTAATGTATTTAATTGTAGGGTTAGGTTAGGTGTTATTGTAACTTAGGTTAGGTTTTATTTTACAGGTCAATTTGTATTTATTTTAGATAGGTAGTTATTAAATAGTTAATAACTATTTAGTAACTATTCTACCTAGTTAAAATAAATACAAACTTCCCTGTAAAATAAAAATAAACCCTAAGCTAGATACAATGTAACTATTAGTTATATTGTAGCTAGCTTAGGGTTAATTTTATAGGTAAGTATTTAGTTTTAAATAGGAATAATTTAGTTAATTATAGTAGTTTTATTTAGATTTATTTAAATTATATTTAAGTTAGGGGGTGTTAAGATTAGGGTTAGACTTAGATTTAGGGGTAATACATTTAATATAGTGGCAACGACGTTGGAGGTGGCAGATTAGGGGTTAATAAGTGTAGGTAGGTCGCGGCGACATTGGGGCAGCAGATTAGGGGTTAATAAGTGTAAGATTAGGGTTGTTTAGACACGGGGTTCATGTTAGGGTGTTAGGTGTAAACATAAAATGTGTTTCCCCATAGGAATCAATGGGGCTGCATTACTGAGTTTTACGCTGCTTTTTTTCTCAGCCGGCTCTCCCCATTGATGTCTATGGGGAAATCATGCATGAACACGTACGACCAGCTCACCGCTAACTTAAGCAGCGCTGGTATTGGAGTGCGGTATGGAGCAAAATTTTGCTCTATGCTCACTTCTTGCCTTTTAATGCGGGTTTGTAAAAACCTGTAATACCAGCGCTGCAGGTAAGTGAGCGGTGAGAAAAAACTGCTCATTAGCACCGCATAGCTCCTAACGCAAAACTCGTAATCTTGCCGGTTATTTTCAAACTGCACATACAGTACACTATTATACCTCCAAAGTGGATGAGTAGATCAGCAGCACCCAAATTACTCAAAGAACCAAAGAAAGATCAGATGGGTAATATGTAGGCAGGCTGACCACTCAGCTATAGATATCAGTAAAATGACACTCATAAAATACCAAACTTTTCCAAATCTTCTTACAGCTTTATTTTAACCTAAAGAACTCAATATTACAAAGATATTTCCAAGCCAGATCTTTCATGAGTAGCATTGTTGTTTCCTTTTACTAACGTATTAAACACATATCACACAGTTTATTCTTTAAAGTGTTATTTACAATACACTTTCAATCAGTAGGTTGTTAAATTAAACGCACAACTTTTCGTATAAATAACACAGAAGTTTAATACAAATACAAACGTCAGTCTCATTATGTGTAACTTGCTTTTTCTATTAAATGTTATATTGAGGCAAGGTATTTGCTCTGTTTGGTTGGATTTATTTGCAGAGCTTGTCTGACATTTTCCAGTGTCCCCTGACTGTATATTGCATATCTCTCAGGTAATCTCTGAATTCATCCTCTAATGTAGTATCATGCAACGCAAGCAGAGCTACACTAATATTTTCATACAACAAGCACTATAGAACAACAAGCTTTAAGTATATTTGGATTTGTGTTTGCCTATTTTACAAGCTCTTTCTGAGAGATTTGCTAAAGGATGAAAAAGTACCGCACACATCACTGGTGGCTGGGATTAAACTGAATTGAACTAAAGCCCCAATGCTTTTACTTGTGTTTATTTAATTTTTTTCACATTGTTTATATATACAGGTGGCCCTCATTTTACAACGGTTCAATTTACACAGTTTCAGAATAGCAACTTTTTTTCCAGTCATGTGACTGCTATTGAAAAGCATTGAGACGCAGTGCATTTATTAAAATAGCCAGTAGGTGGAGCTGTCTGCTTGTGTTGCAGCAAAGCCAAGCAAGCTGAGATTAATCAGTTTAACCAGACCTGAGCTATCGAGCAGATTTCAAAGGAACAAGATCTCCCTGTCTATAAATCATTCCAAATTGGAATGCATAGAAAGAACTGTTTGCAGAAAAATGCAAGTGAAGTCTGTGTTGTGTGATTATTTTATTAGGTTTATAATGCTGTTTAGCAAATGTTTTTGTTCATTTAACTTAGTTTAATTATATATTCTGTGTTGTGTAATTATTTTATTAGGTTTATATTGCTCTGGCATTTAAGTCTTCATTTCAAAGCTTTAAAAATAATGTATTAGGTGTTACTTATGACAATTTTCAGAGGGGCCTGGAACCTATCTCCCTCACTTCCCATTGACTTACATTATAAACTGGGTTTCAATTTACAACGGTTTCGATTTACAACCATTCCTTCTGGAACCTAACCCCGGCGTAAACTGAGGGCTACCTGTATATATATATATATATATATATATATATATATATATATATATATATATATACACTGTATATATATATAGTATTGCTCCTGCAAAAGCCACACAAATTAAAGGTACATGGAACCCAAAATTTTTCTTTCATGAGTCAGATAGAGAATACAATTTTAAACAACTTTCTAATTTACTTCTATTATCTAATCTGTTTCATTCTCTTGGTATCATTTGTTGAAGGAGCAGCAATGCACTACTAGTTTCTTACTGAACACATGGGTGAGCCAATCACATTCAATATATATATGCAGCCACCAATCAACAGCTAGAACCTACAGTAGTTTCTCCGCTGTTCATGAACGTGCCTAGATAAACCTTTCAGCAAGTGATAACAAGAGAAGGAAGCAAATTAAATAATAGGAGTAAATTGGAAAGTTGGTTAAAACTGAATTCTGAAGTTATTGATTATGTTTTTTATTAGTTGATTATGTATTAATGCTTATATGTGCCAATTGTTGGTTAATAAATAAAAGGATTTAAAAAAAAAACTGTATTCTCTATCTGAATCATGAAAGAAAAATTTTGGGTTTCATGTCCCTTTAAGATTGAACATAACCTTTTTATTTATTTTTTTTAGTACCATGTGGATCTTCAATAGAAATGTTCTTAGGGTTTGTGATCCACTCCAAAATTTGAAGTCTTTGACATTTACAACCATGTAGGTCAGGAATTCTGCTACCTGTGACGATCCCATTGTTATTATTATAATTTTACTATAAATATACAGTCTTTTTTCTACAGAAGTTCAGATGTCTTTTATGATAGAAAAATACAATTCTGTTATGACTCATATAGGTCTAAAACTGATTATATAAATGTTCAAACAAACTAAACTACCACTTAATAGCAAACAAAATTTAGTATAGAAAAAAAAATCTGTATAAAACAATTTTTATTTGTTTATTCTTTTTGTCGCTTGTACTAAAAATCACTCATGTTAAGTAGGCCACAGGAGTATCTTTCAATTATCATACTGCAGGAGGACAATGTTCCCAGGCAGGGAACCCTGTCACCCCGCATCCAATGAGAGTGATACAGCAGCCACTGCTTGAATTTAGAATTGCATAAGCAATCTATTGTGCACATACTCAACCAATTGGGTGACAGTCTTGCAAATCATCCCAGATGAATGAGTTTGGAATGTTTTAAAACTGCCACTTTTGAGGCACTGGCTACATCCGAAGTTGAATAAATGTAGCCCTATATTAGAAAACATGTCTACTGAGCAAATGGGCAGCAATTATTCATATATTTGATGCACACTATATCTAACCACCACCTCATGATGGTAAAATGGTTTAAGAATGTACTTTTCATTTTTATTTTTATATTTTGTTTTCAATGTGCAGTGTACACTGGAAAAGAGCTTCAAACTATTTTAATATCACTAAATAAATATTTATATTAGATTATTTACATATACTTTCTATTCAAAGCTACCCATTTGTGATTCTTGGGTAAAATAGACAAGTTTTATAATTTTCAACAACAATTTATGGTCATATCTAAAAGGGTATATAACATGAACATCCCATAACTACTGGTTAACTACTGGTTAAACTAATATAAAACAACAGGAATGTGCATTTTTCTCTTTTGCTATGAAACGAATGCAAAAAATGGCCGCTGCTAACAGCTTTCAACTCTTTTCAGAGCCGGATTTCTTCTATGTTTCCTAACGAAAGAGACAAGTGAACATCCCTAAAAAATACCATGCACTTAATGTGACTGACTGTATAAGGGACTAAATAATATTTCTTTAAAATACACAAACAAATCTTTATATCTAAAAACATTTAAATACAAAAGACTTTGACACGTGCAAATAAAAATACACAAAAATCCAGATATGAGCTTTAAAGTACATAATAGACTTTATCACTGTGCAGGGTTAGGAGAGAACATTTTGTACAGATAATATTTTAAAATAATAATTAACTCAATCTCCTAAACTTCACAATGCATTATATTGAGTTACAAGTTAGTTTTCTTATATTTCTTAATGGAAAATTCTCTTTAAAAAAAAATAAATAAGATAAATAAAAAATATAAATAAAAGCTTCATTTTTTTAACTTAATCCCTTGGGATTTTTAAAAAAAGTATTAATGAACGTCTACATTTTAAGTATAAGACTATATTAAATATTTACATTTAATGTAGCAAACATGCTTCATCATGCAGAACAGGATAATCGCTTTTCCATTTTCTTAGTTCATCCTTTTTTTTTTTAGCTAATCAAAATATACAATATAGGCAGGGAAGCCAATTTTCCTACTACACAATAGGAAAACAGACAAGAGTTATGACAACACATTTTCTATAAAAATACTTGCTTAAAGGGACATGAAACCCCTTAACCCAAAGCTATGTATATATACATCATCCAGTACTTTACTTATTGTACCGCACAACATATACATATGTTAAGTTACAGCAAAGAGCTGGAGTTCCTGTGCTGAACTACTACACTATATATATATATATATATATATATATATATATATATATATATATATGTATATACAGTTGCAAGAAAAAGTATGTGAACCCTTTGGAATGATATGGATTTCTGCATAAAATGTGATCTGATCATCATCTAAGTCACAACAATAGACAATCACAGTCTGCTTAAACTAATAACACACAAAGAATGAAATGTTGCCATGTTTTTATTGAACACACCATGTAAACATTCACAGTGCAGGTGAAAAAAGTATGTGAACCCCTAGACCAGAGCTTTCCAAACTTTTTATGTTGGTGACACACTTTTTAGACCTACATCATTTTGCGACACAGTAATTCAGTTGTACTAGCAAACAGGAGGTTAACTAACTTGAATTTTTAAGCTTCCACTTCCTATCCATATATAAAGAGCAGGAGCAGCAATGCACTTTGGGGTGCTAGCTGCAAACAAAAACAAAAACACTTTGACTTCAGCTCAGCGTTTAAGCTGCCACCCTCAGAGCTCTGTGAGTCCGAGTGACTACTGCCCATGCTGCAAACACACTGGTATCCCACTCACTGACTACACATGCAGTCATGATCATATTGAGGAGACTAGACTACATGTGCAGTCAGGAGCCAATCTGCCGCCAAAGCCGTCAATGGGAATAGTTTCAGTTCCCACTGAGCTGCACCAATAGGTTAAGATGATCTGTGACCCACTAGGTATCAATCACGTGTCAACCATGTGATATGTGTAGCAGGCAGGTAGGATGTCAGAAACTCCCCAAAAAATTAAACAAAAATGTAAATCCAAAAAAATTTGTGCTGAAGCAGGGACACACCTACACACTGCCGGCGACACACTAATGTGTCACGACACACAGTTTGGAAAGCACTGCCCTAGACTAATGACATCTCCAAGAGCTAATTGGAGTGAGATGTCAGCCAACTGGGGTCCAATCAATGAGATGAGATTGGAGGTGTTGGTTACAGCTGCCCTGCCCTATAAAAAACACACACCAGTTCTGGGTTTGCTTTTCACAAGAAGCATTGCCTGATGTGAATGATGCCTCGCACAAAAGAGCTCTCAGAAGACCTACGATTAAGAATTGTTGACTTGCATAAAGCTGGAAAGGATATATATATATATATATATATATATATATATAAATATATATATATATATATATATATATTATATATATATTAAAAAAAAGTGGTTTATAGGTACTGGCAGACAGCTGCCAATACCTAAGATGGCGGGCACTAATCAGAGGGGGAAGAGTTAGAGAGCTGTTTGGGAGGGATAAAAAAAATTGCCTTAAGTTTTCATTTTTGCAGACTGTCTTCCTGTACCTAAGATGGGGTGGCCAGTGGGGATTGAGGGAGGGAACAAAGCTGTTTGGGAGGAATCAGGTAGGAATCAGGGGTGGGAAGTGTCAGGTGGGAGATTAATCTCTACACTAAAGCAAAAGTGAACCCTACAAGCTACTTGATTAACCCCTTCACTACCAGGAATTTCAGACGTGTGGTGAGCAGAGGCAATTAGCAGCATTCTAATTCTAATTACCAAAAGCAATGTATGTCCGCTATTCCTAAATAAAGGGGAAGCCAGAGAAGTTTTACAACCATTAATATCATGATTGCACAAGAGGTATCTAAATAATTTCAGTGAGAAACTCAGTTTGTGAAAACAACCATTTTTTTTTATATGTTTGCATTTGGTGGTGAAATGGTGGCATGAATTATGCCAAAATGGGCCTAGATCAATACCTTGGGTTCCCTGCTTAATATATATATATATATATATATATATATATATATATATATATATATATATATATATATATATATATATATATACAGGGAGTGAAGAATTATTAGGCAAGTTGTATTTTTGAGGATTAATTTTATTATTGAACAACAACCATGTTCTCAATGAACCCAAAAAACTCATTAATATCAAAGCTGAATAGTTTTGGAAGTAGTTTTTAGTTTGTTTTTAGTTATAGCTATTTTAGGGGGATATCTGTGTGTGCAGGTGACTATTACTGTGCATAATTATTAGGCAACTTAACAAAAAACAAATATATACCCATTTCAATTATTTATTTTTACCAGTGAAACCAATATAACATCTCAACATTCACAAATATACATTTCTGACATTCAAAAACAAAACAAAAACAAATCAGTGACCAATATAGCCACCTTTCTTTGCAAGGACACTCAAAAGCCTGCCATCCATGGATTCTGTCAGTGTTTTGATCTGTTCACCATCAACATTGTGTGCAGCAGCAACCACAGCCTCCCAGACACTGTTCAGAGAGGTGTACTGTTTTCCCTCCTTGTAAATCTCACATTTGATGATGGACCACAGGTTCTCAATGGGGTTCAGATCAGGTGAACAAGGAGGCCATGTCATTAGATTTTCTTCTTTTATACCCTTTCTTGCCAGCCACGCTGTGGAGTACTTGGACGCGTGTGATGGAGCGTTGTCCTGCATGAAAATCATGTTTTTCTTGAAGGATGCAGACTTCTTCCTGTACCACTGCTTGAAGAAGGTGTCTTCCAGAAACTGGCAGTAGGACTGGGAGTTGAGCTTGACTCCATCCTCAACCCGAAAAGGCCCCACAAGCTCATCTTTGATGATACCAGCCCAAACAAGTACTCCACCTCCACCTTGCTGGCGTCTGAGTCAGACTGGAGCTCTCTGCCCTTTACCAATCCAGCCACGGGCCCATCCATCTGGCCCATCAAGACTCACTCTCATTTCATCAGTCCATAAAACCTTAGAAAAATCAGTCTTGAGATATTTCTTGGCCCAGTCTTGACGTTTCAGCTTGTGTGTCTTGTTCAGTGGTGGTCGTCTTTCAGCCTTTCTTACCTTGGCCATGTCTCTGAGTATTGCACACCTTGTGCTTTTGGACACTCCAGTGATGTTGCAGCTCTGAAATATGGCCAAACTGGTGGCAAGTGGCATCTTGGCAGCTGCACGCTTGACTTTTCTCAGTTCATGGGCAGTTATTTTGCGCCTTGGTTTTTCCACACGCTTCTTGCGACCCTGTTGACTGTTTTGAATGAAACGCTTGATTGTTCGATGATCACGCTTCAGAAGCTTTGCAATTTTAAGAGTGCTGCATCCCTCTGCAAGATATCTCACTATTTTTGACTTTTCTGAGCCTGTCAAGTCCTTCTTTTGACCCATTTTGCCAACGGAAAGGAAGTTGCCTAATAATTATGCACACCTGATATAGGGTGTTGATGTCATTAGACCACACCGCTTCTCATTACAGAGATGCACATCACCTAATTTGCTTAATTGGTAGTAGGCTTTCGAGCCTATATAGCTTGGAGTAAGACAACATGCATAAAGAGGATGATGTGGTCAAAATACTCATTTGCCTAATAATTCTGCACTCCCTGTATATGTATATATATATATATATATATATATATATATATATATATATATATATATATATATATACAGGGAGTGCAGAATTATTAGGCAAATGAGTATTTTGACCACATCATCCTCTTTATGCATGTTGTCTTATTCCAAGCTTTATAGGCTCGAAAGCCTACTACTAATTAAGCATTTTAGGTGATGTGCATCTCTGTAATGAGAAGGGGTGTGGTCTAATGACATCAACACCTTATATCAGGTGTGCATAATTATTAGGCAACTTCCTTTCCGTTGGCAAAATGGGTCAAAAGAAGGACTTGGCAGGCTCAGAAAAGTCAAAAATAGTGAGATATCTTGCAGAGGGATGCAGCACTCTTAAAATTGCAAAGCTTCTGAAGCGTGATCATCGAACAATCAAGCGTTTCATTCAAAATAGTCAACAGGGTCGCAAGAAGCGTGTGGAAAAACCAAGGCGCAAAATAACTGCCCATGAACTGAGAAAAGTCAAGCGTGCAGCTGCCAAGATGCCACTTGCCACCAGTTTGGCCATATTTTAGAGCTGCAACATCACTGGAGTGCCCAAAAGCACAAGGTGTGCAATACTCAGAGACATGGCCAAGGTAAGAAAGGCTGAAAGACGACCACCACTGAACAAGACACACAAGCTGAAACGTCAAGACTGGGTCAAGAAATATCTCAAGACTGATTTTTCTAAGGTTTTATGGATTGATGAAATGAGAGTGAGTCTTGATGGGCCAGATGGATGGGCCCGTGGCTGGATTGGTAAAGGGCAGAGAGCTCCAGTCCGACTCAGATGCCAGCAAGGTGGAGGTGGAGTACTGGTTTGGGCTGGTATCATCAAAGATGAGCTTTTGGGGCCTTTTCTGGTTGAGGATGGAGTCAAGCTCAACTCCCAGTCCTACTGCCAGTTTCTGGAAGACACCTTCTTCAAGCAGTGGTACAGGAAGAAGTCTGCATCCTTCAAGAAAAACATGATTTTCATGCAGGACAATGCTCCATCACACGCGTCCAAGTACTCCACAGCGTGGATGGCAAGAAAGGGTATAAAAGAAGAAAATCTAATGACATGGCCTCCTTGTTCACCTGATCTGAACCCCATTGAGAACCTGTGGTCCATCATCAAATGTGAGATTTACAAGGAGGGAAAACAGTACACCTCTCTGAACAGTGTCTGGGAGGCTGTGGTTGCTGCTGCACGCAATGTTGATGGTGAACAGATCAAAACACTGACAGAATCCATGGATGGCAGGCTTTTGAGTGTCCTTGCAAAGAAAGGTGGCTATATTGGTCACTGATTTGTTTTTGTTTTGTTTTTGAATGTCAGAAATGTATATTTGTGAATGTTGAGATGTTATATTGGTTTCACTGGTAAAAATAAATAATTGAAATGGGTATATATTTGTTTTTTGTTAAGTTGCCTAATAATTATGCACAGTAATAGTCACCTGCACACACAGATATCCCCCTAAAATAGCTATAACTAAAAACAAACTAAAAACTACTTCCAAAACTATTCAGCTTTGATATTAATGAGTTTTTTGGGTTCATTGAGAACATGGTTGTTGTTCAATAATAAAATTAATCCTCAAAAATACAACTTGCCTAATAATTCTGCACTCCCTGTATATATATAGTTTTAACAGGTTAAAAAAAAACCAAAAAAAACAAGGCTCTAATTCTGTTTAAATTAGGTGATAACAAAAATGTTAACTGAAGCAATTATTGCAGGTAACCAAATACAGTTGATGATTAAAAAATCAAAGATTACAACATGGAATAATATTTATTTATTTTTTAAATATTTTTTTTAGGAGAGATTTTCATTGTTTTACATGTGAATCAATTATGACAGGTGCCTGAAGACTTCAAAATCTAAAGGGTTATTTATGCTTTTTTTCTGCTAGGATCTCCAAATGACTGATATATTGAACTAATGAGGCATGAACTCACAAGAAAATGGATCATATGAGCTGAAAAAAAATAATTCACAAAATGCCTTTAAGCAAACTCTATTAAACTATAGTTTATATTATTTACATTATATTTAAAAACATTTGTACATTAACAGAAATATGCAATTGCATTAAGAGAAACTGTACCAAAATGCTGAATGTCTACATTATCCACATATATATTTCTGGCAGATGTAAAGAAAAAAGATCAATGAAGACTAGCCATGCATGGTGATGGCATAGCTATGGTGCAGCTTTTTGAATGGAAACAGATACTGTACCACAAGATGCTAAAAATTTCAATTATTTTATTTCTACTGCCCACATTCACATGCACCAATTCAGGTGTTAGTGCATAACAGGTTTTTGACTTGTTGTACAGGTGGTCTCTAAATCTTCTGCAAAACTGCACATTCTTTTTAGTTATGCTACTGGATTCCCAACACAAGAGTGAGAATGTAACATGTAAGATAATTTTACAAGTTACAGTAGTGGTTATCTAAATATCTCCGATTTCGAAGGTCTAGGATCACTCCTGATTATATTATAAACTTGAAATCAGTCAGATACTCATGTTCCAGGTGAGATGAAGAATTCTACAACAAAACCTTCTCTTCCTTTTTCTTACCGCTACTCTAATTATTATCAACTGTAATCTATTATAAAAAAAAAATCTGTAACGTCTAACACAGCAACTTATCTTTCTTTTACTGAAGAAAATTTACAGGAACCATCATTTGATTTGCATATGCAAATTTACCCAACATTCACAATATCAGAAATGAGAATTGTAGATGGATCATGGCTTCGCTTGTACCTGTTAATTGCAATATTTGTATGCTGTCCCACAATAAATTAACATAGTGGATGTGGAGAGAAAGCAAAAATCAACCCCTGGTGGGGGTGGTAGAGGGGGAAAATCTAGGCCATGTGAAAATGTTTTCTTCAGTTGCATTGAATGCAATTAACTTATCAGCTGTTGGCCTAAGTACAATGTATCTTTAAAGACTACTTTAAACCCTAAACTCTCTGTCATGTACTGGTTTCTGTTTAGCATCATTAAACTCTTTAGGGAACAACAAACAGCTTGCAGGGATGTTAGCATGTAAGCTGAAGTCAAGGAGGACTGTAGACTATGAGGTTTACCAGAAGACACCTGTCATATCTCATTAGCCTTAAAGAAACAAGGTACCATTCTTAAGAGTATCAAAAGATACAAATAATCTAATGATTGATGAGGGCTACTTGAGATGTTGTCCATTAGAGTAGTTGCATTTTACTTTAAAAATATTAGAGATTTGCATAGATCAAGTCTATGTTAAAGGGACAGTCTACACCAGAATTTTTATTGTTTTAAAAGATAGATAATCCCTTTATTACCCATTTCCCAGTTTTGCATAACCAACACAGTTATAATAATATACTTTTAACCTCTGTGATTATCTTGTATCTAAGCCTCTGCAAACTGCCCCTTTTTTCAGTTCTTTTGACAGACTTGCAGTCTAGCCAATCAGTGCCTGCTCCCAGATTACTTCACGTGCACGAGCACAGTGTTATCTATATGAAATATGTGAACTAACACCCTCTAGGGGTGAAAAACTGTTAAAATGCAATCTGAAAGAGGTGGGCTTCAAAGTCTAAGAAATTAGAATATGAACCTCCTAGGTTAAGCTCTCAACTAAGAATACCAAGAGAACAAAGCAAAATTGGTGATAAAAGTAAATTGGAAAATTGTTTAAAATTACATGCTCTATCTGAATCATGAAAGTTTATTTTGGCCTAGACTGTCCCTTTAACAAAAAAAGTACAATGCCTTAAAAAAGAGATTGTTAGAAATGCCATTAGTTTTATTTATAAAAGTATTGCGTGCTTATGGCTGCAGGTGAATAGGATATTGATGGTATGTAATGAACATTTAGTCCAGAATTTATCAGTGTAAACAATATTTTATTACAAACACAGAAACTCCTATTTTTCTAATCATTCTTTTTCCTACTTATGCAGCTTTTCACAGAAATAACATATCAGAAAACACAGAAAAAATTGAACAATACAGTAAAATCAAGAACAACCAGTAAAAAGAATGTATGCAAATGAGCTGATGAGAGCAGCCAATGAGCATACTCATAGTGCCCATAAACTGTCCACATAGTCCCAATTCCTCTTTCTTTTTGCTGCTTGTGCAGATAGGTACATTTATACAATACATTAAATATTTCCTTACTGTATGTTATTTATTTTAGTGCCTGTGTATCTTCCCTTATAGGTCTTTCTACTTCATTTTTCTAATTCAGTTTAACCTTCTGGTTTTAGGTTTTCCCTTCTCCCTTATGGTACTATTTTTATACCATTTTATAGCTGCTAACAGCTTTTATGTCCTACTTTTGTGCTCCTTTTCCTGCCCTCTTGTTTACCTCAGAGCTGACATTTAGTCAGACAGCTCACTGCTGCTTTCCTCACTGCTTGTCAGCTGTTCTAGTGGATACTTTGTTGATGCCACAATTCCTAAATGTTTTTACCTCACTTTCTCCTTATTTCATTACATACTCATTGTTGCTTCTTTAAAACAGTTAAACATTAAATTAACCATTGGTTCTCCACAATTATTATTTTACAAATTGTTTTAAAAAATGTCTCAAAATAAAAATAATATGGAAATCTCTGTTAACTCTCTCAATGACAAATTGACTAATTTTATATCCCAAATGGATACCAAAATGAACTGAATTATGGCAGTTGTTAACCCTAATATTTCTGCTCCTAGGAAGTGTAAATCCCAAACTAAACAATCTGCTTCCCCAAAGCAGTTCAAATCTTTAGGTCAGTCCCATCCAGACTCTCCTCCTGCTCCTCTGCAAATTGCAGACAACTCTTCTGCTGGCCGGCAGATTACCCTAGGCACCCAAACCCCTGATCATAACTAGAGCCGTATATCAGGACAAATTTTTTTCAGACTCTGACCTCACTAATTCTCTGTTAAAGAGATCAGTTTCTGACCTAAAGGCTCGTAAAAGACAATTTATTGATATTTCCTCTTCTGAGGAAGATTATTTTTCTGATAATGAGCATTCTAATCACTCTGATGATTTATCCTCCGATTCTGACTTTGATGATTTTTTTTTTATATATAAAAGATGCAAAAAAGCCCATCATCATAATTTACCCAATAAAGAAAAACGTTTTCTAGATTCCCTTGGTAACCCATTCACTAAGCCTGATGAATTACAGCATCCTCATTTTTCTGAATTGTTTCCCTCTAAAGAGATTTCAGATTATATGGACCATTATCTTCGTAACTCCCTTAAAAAATCAGCTAGGTCTAAACTTAGCGGAATGCCCCAGACCATCTCTCCCAAATAACTCCACTATAACTCCCAAAATTGATTCCGACATACTTATATTTCTTGGTCCCCAAGATTCTAATTAAAAAAAAAGGTTCTGACCGGCTCCTTCAGCCTGTCATGACAAACTTTTAGACACTACTGGTCCCATAGCAAAATTGTTTGATTTAACAGAAGAAACTATTGCCTCCAATTCTTTTCTAGACCCTTCCGTCATAAGAGAATGTATTTTAAGGTCTGTAGACTTTCTGGGCAATGCTAATAAAGCAATATTTGCTGAAAGGAGGAGAAACATCATTAGAAGGTTAGACCCTAAGCATTCTGATTTTGCCACTACTCAATGCTCCACCGATACTAATGGTCTTCTTTTTGGAGACACTTATTTACTCAAAATGAATAATTATGACAAAACTTTCAATAAGTTGTCTAAAACGAAATCAACTATTAAAAAAAACCCTTTATATACAGTCTAGTGTTTTTGACAGGGCCGGGAAAAGAAGGGGCTGTTTTCCTGAATGCTCCAATTGCAACACATTCAATTTGAGGTCCCAATATAATTACTTTAATCAGTACCAAACCCAAGCACAAAACTCCTCTTTTTTCCCCTCAAGAGGTCATTCTTGGCCATCAAGGTGTTTCAGAACCAGAAGTCGTCCCAGAGCTCACTCAGGTAAATTCTCTTCTTCCTCAATTTTTACCCCAACAAAATAGGTGACAGACTCGCTGTGTGTTTCCTCAATTGGTAACTCATCACCTCAGATCCCTGGATTCTGCAAATCATACCTGGGGCCATAATAGATTATGTCAAAACCCCTCATAAATTATCTCTTCCAACTCCCAGAAAAATCTCAAATCTAGACAAATCAGCCACAGATTCAGAAATTTCATCTCTGGCATCAAAATAGGCTAGAGAACTGGTCCTCAGGGACGAGAACAGTTACATAAACAACTTGTTACTGGTCAAAAAGAAGAATGGTCTCTTTCTCCCAGTGATCAATCTCAGAACTTTTTGAATGCCTCTGTCCTTTATCAACACTTCAAAATGGAGGGCATTCATCTTCTTCAAGATTGTCTTCAAGATCGAGATTGGTTGGTTTGGTTGGATCTAATAAGTGCTTATCTGACTGTTCCTATCCATCAGGATTTCAGGAGATTTCTTCTCTTCTATTGGAACAACATCCTTTGGTAATTCACATGCCTCCTGTTCAGTCTTTCCTCTGCCCCATGAATCTTTACGAACAAACCAGTCACAGCTTGGCTCAGGTTCAGAGATGTTCGCCTTATCATTTATCTGGACGATATCCTCATAATTAATCAAGACCATTCTACAATGTTATCTCATCTCAACCTCACCATCTCCCTCCTAGAAAATGTGGGTTTTCTCATAAACAGGGAAAATCAGCTGTTACTCCCTCTCAAAATCTGACTTTCATTGGTTTCCAAATAGACACCATTTCCTCTATCCTCAGTCTTCCTTAAGACAAGATCCAACATAAAGAAAGAAATTTCACTTGTGCTCAGAAGACTTTTCTTCCCTCTGAGACTTTTAGCTTGCATCATTGGCATTCTTTCCTCCTCCATCCAGGTAATATCTCCTGCTCCCCTCCACTATAGGGCCCTTAAACGTCTGAAAATTCACTTCCTTCACAAAGGTCTTTCTTATTCACATCCTATCTCCCTCTCCCAGGAGGCACGTCAGGAACTCAACGGGTGGCTTCTCAATATGGATGCATGGAATGGCAGAGCCATCTTTGGGAATGCTCCAGACATCATTATAAAGGCAGATGCCAGCAATTCTGGCTGGAGTGCCCATTTTGGTTCTCTTATCACTGGTGGGAAATGGACAAATGCAGAGAGAAATCTTCACATGAATTGAAAGGAATTTCTTGCAGGTTCTTTTGTAATAAGGAGCTTTGTTCAAAACGATTCTCCTTTATCTGTGATCCTTTGCATGGACAACATTTCTGCCGTGAGATATCTGAACAGCTTGGGTGGAACCAAATCGAAAGCCCTTTCAGAGATCACAAAAGACATTGTCCACCACTGTCTGGACAACAAAATCTTTATCCAGGCTGAATACATTCCTGGTCCCTCCAATTTCGAGCAGCTGGGGATCTCATTATCTTCAAGACTCCAGCAATTGGAAATTACTTTAACAAATTTTCCTCTCTCTTTCCTCTCTGAGAGGTCCCTTTGTTGATGTTTTTGCTTCCAGATCCAACTTCCAAATGAGAGCCTATTTCAGTTGGTCTCCGGACCCAGAGGCCTCTGCAATAGACTTGTTTCTTCAATATTCAAGGCACCTATGCCTTCCCTCCTTTTTCCATGATTTCGAGAACCCTGGCTCATCTTTGCAGATCCCAGATCTCCCTTCTCATCCTGATAACTCCCCTTTGGCCAACCCAATCCTAGTACCCCTCTCTTCTGGAGCTCTCCTTCCTTCCCCCTCTTCTCATCCCTCAACTTCCCAATCTTCTATTAGACCCTCTAGATTGTCCTCATCCCCTCCTTCTGGACGGGTCCCTCAACCTCATAGCCTGAATAATTTCAGGGGCCTGGGAACCCTCAAAAGACTTTCAGAAATGTCTCAATACTTTTTTCAGGAATCATGGGAACCTAGCACCAAAAAAGCATACCTTTCAGCCTGGTCCAAATTGTCTGACTGGTGTTCACAAAGGAGTTTGGAACCAATTTCTGCCCCTCTTCCTGAAATAATTAATTACTTATCTTCTCTTTTTGATGATGGTTTTGCCTTTTGTTCCATTAATCTTGCCCATTCCGCTATTTACGCTAGTCACAATTTCATTAATGATCTTCTATTGGTCGTCACCCCCATATTTTCCGCCTTCTCAAAGCCATTAGAATCAAGACTCCTCCTTCTTCAAAATACTTTTTTTTTCCTGGGATAAAGATCTTGTCATTTCCTTCCTGCTAAATTGGCCTTCTAATCCTAATCTTTTCCTCAAACAACTTTCAGCTAAATTGGCTACCCTTCTCTGTCTCCTTTCCTTCCGCAGAGTTTCAGATGTCAGCGCTATTGACATTAATTCTAAAATGTTTACTCCTTTTGTTGTAACTTTTACCATTTACCATAGAACTAAAACTCGTTCTAAATATTTCTTCTATCCCTTTTTCCTTGACCAACCCAATCATTGTGTAGCTTCTTGTCTCAAGGAATACAAATCTAGAACCTCCTCTCTTAGATCCTCTTCTTCCTCTGAATTTCCTTTGCCCCTCCTCACAAACCTGTCTCCTCTTCCTCTATCGCTTGATGGCTAAAATGGATTCTCTCTTCGTCTGGAGTAGAGGACTCTTTCTCTGCTCACTCTGTTAGAGGTTCTTCAGCTTCCAAAGCCTTTCTCAAATCCTCCTCTCTCCAAGATATACTCAATGCAGCAGACAAGTCTTCAGAATCCACTTTTAAGCAATTGTATTTTAAACCAATTGCTAATGCTGTTTTCTCTCTCCTTACTTGATTTACTAAGGCTTTAAACTAGCAAAATAGGAGTCTCTGTGCTTGTAATAAAATGCTGATTATCCTAGCTTTGTAAAGGTATAATCAGCATTTTATTAAAAACTCAGAGATGAGTATTTTCCCTCCCTCCTCTCCCTTCTCATAGGTTTTTTTGTTGCATCATCTTCAGTGGATTTCTCAACATCCTTCTTCCTTTTCTTATGAACTTTCTAACTCTTTGCATCAAAGAATAAAGAAGAGGAAGTGGGACTATGTGGACAGTTTATGTGCACTATGAATACGCTCATTGGCTACTCTCGTCAACTTATTTGCATACATCCTTTTCATTGGTTGTTATCGTTTTCACTGTATTGTTCAACTTTTTCAGTGTTTTTTTATATGTTATTTCTGTGAAAAGCTGTATAAGAAGTAAAAATAATGATTAGCAAAATACTCGTCTCTGAGTCTTTAATAAAATCTAGATTATACCTTCACAAAGCTAGAATAATAGGATTTTTCAGCTAAGTAAAGAAGGACAAAAGGCCTTAAAATGTAAAAATGATGGAAAGCTGAGACAGAGCCTGGTACATAGTATGACCAGACACATCCAACTTTAGTAAAGTTACAGGAGTAAAAAACAATGCAATTTATGGTACATTTAGAAAATTGTACGACAGCCAAAATTTGGACTGGGAAATGTTTTTTTCTGTAATCTGTTTACATTTTCTCTCACAGTCATTTTGTAACAAAAAAAGGCATTATCTATAGAGACTATGGCTTCGCTTTAAATCTATCATGCCATGTCATTTATAATAATGTTAAACAAAAAGGTCCAAGAACAGGTCACTGAGGGACAGAGCAGCAATGCTATACAACTATATCCCATTAATTACTGCTGTAGTCATAGTGACAGCTAATCTTGTGCTAGTTCAGAAGTGTTTTTGTTGATGCCTTACATGATTCCTATCAGCGTAGAGTAACAAAAGCCATCAAAATCTGTAATTGTTTACACTTTCCTTCCAAACCTACTCTGAGTAATGTTTTACATCTTAAAGGGATGGGAAACATATTGAACAAAAGGATACATTTGTCTGTGGTGTCTACAAAACTCGTTACATTAAAATAATAAATGGAATTTTCAGCCTGATCAACTTGTGATAGTCTTACCACTTGTTTACCCAAGTATTTCCTGATTGTTTAAATCAAATATGAACAGCATTTTTCTAAACTAAAGAGCATGGAGGGAAATGAAAACATCTTGAAAGCCTTTATGTTCCTATAAGAAAATAGAAGTGATAGAAAAAAAATGTTGGATTTGCTTTTTAAATTTACAGACAATATGCAATAAATCAGATATTAAGTTTTGCTTTCATTAAAGGGATGTTTGTGGATTACATAAATTAATGGTATAAACATGGGACTATTTTTGATCAGGTTGTGGTGTTTTTGTTTTTTTTTTCACTGAAAGATTTGTCCACCGTAGCAAATAATTTTGTAGTGAACTAATAATTTGTTAAGAGACAAATACATTAACCTAATATATGCAGCAAAACAGTCAGTTTGCCTATGTTTGACAGTGCTAACCCCATACATGCTAAACATCATCCGTTCCATAGATATAACTACATATGTTAACGCCAGTAAATGTATTTCATGTAATGTCCAATATTAACCCCTTAGTGACCGAGGACGTGCAGGGTACGTCTGAAAAAAAAAGGCAGTTAACGCCTGACGACGTACCCTGCACGTCCTCGGCTAAAGTGAGTGCTGGAAGCGATCAAGATCGCTTCCAGGCACTATTACAGTACTGCAGGGATGCCTTGATGTCTGGGCATCCCTGCAGTGCTGTTACGGAGTGCCGGGACCGGAGCGATCACTCCCCCTTGAGTGATCACTTCCGGTTTTGCTCCACGTGGAGCCCGGCAGTGCAGCAGAGCATCGGAAGCGATCGGACACGCTTCCGATGCTCTGCTAGTGTGCTAAGTGCCTCGGTGGGTCGAGGCACTTAGTTAGTATATAAATAAAATTAAAAATTAAAAAAAAAAAATAATATATAATATTAAAAAGCCCCACATATAGCGCCCCCCCCCTCCCCCATGAGGCTTCCAAAATGGCGATGCCCGGTGCATCATGGGGCATCTGGGGGTGTCCCTAGCCTGTCTCACCATAGGGGCAAGCTAGGGTCACCCAATCTGAGCCTTCTTAGAAAAAAAAATAATAATAATAAAATACCCCATTTGTCTGATCATGTCAATATTTGTAAATATTGACTCTGATCAGTGTGGATCTCCCTCCCTCTCCTCACTTGCCATTTTGTTGGAGAAAGAGAGAGACCTGTATTTTAGCAGAGAGAGATTTATTTCTTTTATTTGTTAAAAAATTTAAAATCCAAAGGCTCTTTTCAGAGCCATTAACCCCTAGCTTGCCAGTGATCACTATAAATCACTGGCAGTAGCACAGCTGCACTTTTTTTTGCTGTCTGTGCATTTTTTTAGGGGTTAATTTTTGTTGTTGTATTTTTTTTTTAAAACTCAAAGGCTCCTTTCAGAGCCATTTAGCTAATTTAATTTAATTTAAAGACTATTTAACCCCTAGCTTGCCAGTGATCGCTATACATCACTGGCATTAGCATAGCTGTAATTTTTTGCTGTCTGTGCATTTTTTAGGGGTTAATTTTTGTTGTTGTAATTTTTTAAAAACCTAAACGCTCCTTTCAGAGCCATTTAGCTAATTTAATTTAATTTAAATAGTATTTAACCCCTAGCTTGCCAGTGATCGCTATACATCACTGGCATTAGCATAGCTGTACTTTTTTGCTGTCTGTGAATTTTTTTAGGGGTTAATTTGTGTTGTTGTAATTTTTTAAAAAACCAAAGGCTCCTTTCAGAGCCATTTAGCTAATTTAATTTAATTTAAAGAGTATTTAACCCCTAGCTTGCCAGTGATCGCTATAAATCACTGGCATTAGCATAGCTCTACATTTTTGCTGTCTGTGCATTTTTTTAGGGGTTAATTTTTGTTGTTGTAATTTTTTAAAAACCTAAACGCTCCTTTCAGAGCCATTTAGCTAATTTAATTTGATTTAAAGAGTATTTAACCCCTAGCTTGCCAGTGATCGCTATAAATCACTGGCATTAGCATAGCTGTACTTTTTTAAAAAAAAACCCAAAGGCCATTTAGTTAATTTAATTTAAAGAGTATTTAACCCCTAGCTTGCCAGTGATCGCTATAAATCACTGGCATTAGCATAGCTGTACTTTTTTAAAAAAAAACCCAAAGGCCATTTAGTTAATTAATTAATTTTGGTTTTCTGTGACAGATACAAAAATGTCACAGAAAAGATATAGTGTTGAGGAGGCGTATGCCATCCTTGCGTCAGAGTCAGATGCCTCTATGTCTGACTCAGACCCCAATTTTGACCCTGCCATATGCTCAGATACATCATTAGATGCAGTCTCAACTGATAGTGATGTATCTGTGGCTGCTAGCCCCCCTGCCAGCCCCCCTGCTAGAAGGAGGCGTGTTGCTGCCATTGCCGCTGAAGAGTGGGTAATGCCTCATCTCCAGAGGCCAGATATCCCACCCTTCACAGCAAATGCTGGCATAAATATAGATGTGGCAGGTTTTAGCCCCCAACAGTTTCTGGAGGTGTTTCTGGGTGATGATGTATTGGGGAACATTGTCGCCCAAACTAATTTATATGCCCATCAGTACCGTGCTGCAAAGCCTGAAACATATTTTGCAAAGCAGCAATGGGCCCCCATCAATGTGCCAGAATTTAAAAAATTCTGGGCATTGACTATGCTGATGGGCATCATAAAGAAACCCTCCGTTCGCTCCTACTGGAGCAGTAGCCCCATCTGCTCTACCCCCATTTTCTCCCAGAGTATGTCGAGGCAGAGATATGAAATGATTCTTCATTTCATGCACTTCAGCGACAACAGCCTGTGCCCCCCTAGGGAGCATCCCCAATTTGACAGGCTGTATAAAATCCGCCCCCTGATTACCCACTTTTCTGCCAGGTTTGCAGAGGCTTATACACCTGGAAGGAATATATGCGTTGATGAATCCCTGATGAAGTATAAGGGAAGGCTGGGATTCAAGCAGTATATTCCTTCCAAGCGCTCCAGGTATGGGGTAAAGGTGTATAAGCTCTGTGAGAGCGAGACTGGGTATACTCAGGCCTTCCGGGTGTATGAGGGAAAGGATAGCCACCTTGACCCTCCAGGTTGCCCAGAACATATGGGAACCACTGGCAAGATTGTCTGGGACCTGATATTACCCCTAATGAACAAAGGGTATCACTTGTACTTAGACAATTTTTATACAAGTGTCCTTTTGTTCAAGCTACTATATTGCTTTGATACAGTAGCTTGCGGTACTATTAAAAAGAACCGCAAAGGTTTCCCAGGACAACTTGTACGCACCCGGCTACGAAGGGGGGAGACCTCTGCTCTGCGCCAAGAGGAGCTGTTGGCACTGAAGTACAGAGACAAGAAGGATGTATACCTTCTTACCACCATCCACACAGAGAGGACGGTGGCGGTCTCTGTACGTGGCAGAGCTGACATCATAAGGAAGCCAGTGTGCATCAAATCTTATAACCGGCATATGGGTGGGGTTGATCTGGCAGATCAGCTGCTGCAGCCCTACCTAATTATGCGGAAGACAAGGGCCTGGTACAAAAAGGTTGCAATTTACCTAATGCAGATTGCAACCCACAACGCTTTTTTGTTGTTCAAAAAAGCAAACCCCGGAATGAAACTGACTTTTTTACAATTTCAGCTCCAGATCATTTCGGGGATTTTGTACCATGATGCACCTGCTCCCCGGGCGGTGATGGGAGAGAGCAGAGTTGGGGCTACTCATTTTATTTTTAAAATCCCCCCTACTGCCGCAAAGCAGAGACCACAAAAAAAATGCAGAGTCTGTACCAAGAGGGGGCAGAGAAGGGACACTGTATATCACTGTCCTGATTGCCCTGGACAGCCTGGACTCTGCATTGGGGACTGCTTCAAGCGGTACCATACAATGGTCAATTTTTAAAAAATAAATAAATTTGCTGTTATTTTTTTTTTGTTATGTTTACTGTTAAATTTTTTGTTATTTTTTTACTTTTAATGTGCCAGATTTTTACATTTCACTAATATATTTTTTTTTCTAAAATGGGGCTGTTCTTTTTTTTTTTTTTACAAAAACCCCTGTCAAACCTATGCATGGGGACATAGGTGTACTCAGGGTGCCTAGCAGAAAACAACCTGTAGTATTTTTTTTGCACTAACTTACAACAGTCTCTCCTAAATCATAGTCAAAAAGCAATGTGTGTGTAAAAATGAAAATTGAAAAAATGCCACCATACACTTTCTCCAATTTTTTTAGCTAAAACAGTTACTTCAAATGCATCAAAGCACACCATATACAATACCTTGGGGTGTCAACATTTCAAAAATATGCACATTCATGGCAATAAATAAAAGTGGGGTTTACAATAGGCCCCAAACTAAAGATAGGCCTATCAGAAGAAATACTCTCACTTAATAACTAAAATCACAAGTCATAAAATTGTAACATAACCTTCCCAAAATCCTGGCAAACCTATGCATGGGGGGCATAGGTGTACTCAGGGTGCCTAGCAGAAAACAACCTGAAGTATTTTTTTGCACTAACTTACAACAGTCTCTCCTAAATCATAGTCAAAAAGCAATGTGTGTGTAAAAATGAAAATTGAAAAAATGCCACCATACACTTTCTCCAATTTTTTTTAGCTAAAACAGTTACTTCAAATGCATCAAAGCACACCATATACAATACCTTGGGGTGTCAACATTTCAAAAATATGCACATTCATGGAAACAAATAAATTGGGGTATGTTAAAATACCCCCAAAAAGACAATAGGCAAAGAAAATATGTTAAATGTGAAAAAAAAATCACAAACGCATGTTGGACATTTGGCATTACACCCCCCGAACAAGCCAAGAAACTTATGCATAGGGGGTATCACTGTACTCAGGAGATGTTGGTGAACACATATTGGGGTCTTCTTTGGCAGTAACACATAACAGGAGCTGAGAATTCATGTCTAAAGTACAATGTGTGTGAAAAATAACACACAAAAAATGACTGCCTAATAGTTTGACAAAGAATTAGTGCATGGAAAGTGTTAAAATACCAGCATTTGAAATACCCTAGGGTGTCTACTTTTCAAAAATATATGGTTTGATGGGGGTAAATTACATTGGCCGGCTTCAGAAATGTCCTACATAGGACATGGGTGCATGGGATGTGAAAATTCCAAGTTGAAAAACTGGAATGCGCCCCCTAAAAATAAGGCCTTTTAGCCCCCAGAGAACCCAACACACCTATACATGGGTGGTATCACTGTACTCAGGAGATGTTGTTGAATACATATTGAGGTTTTTTTTGGCAGTAACACATAACAGGGACTGAGAATATATGCCTAAAGTACAATGTGTGTGAAAAATAATGCAAAAAAATGACTACCTAAAAGTTTGACAAAGACTAGTGGTTGAATTAGTGCATGGAAAGTGTTAAAATACCAGCATTTGAAATACCCTAGGGTGTCTACTTTTCAAAAATATATGGTTTGATGGGGGTAATTTACATTGGCCGGCTTCAGAAATGTCCCAAATAGGACATGGGTGCATGATGACAGATGTGAAAATTCCAAGTTGAAAAACTGGAATGCGCCCCCTAAAATTAAGGCCTTTTAGTCCCCAGAGAACCCGACACACCTATACATGGGGGGTATCACTGTACTCAGGAGATGTTGTTGAATACATATTGAGGTTTTTTTTGGCAGTAACAAATAACAGGGACTGAGAATATATGCCTAAAGTACAATGTGTGTGAAAAATAATGCAAAAAAATGACTACCTAAAAGTTTGACAAAGACTAGTGGTTGAATTAGTGCATGGAAAGTGTTAAAATACCAGCATTTGAAATACCCTAGGGTGTCTACTTTTCAAAAATATATATGGTTTGATGGGGGTAATTTACATTGGCCGGCTTCAGAAATGTCCCAAATAGGACATGGGTGCATGATGACAGATGTGAAAATTCCAAGTTGAAAAACTGGAATGCGCCCCCTAAAATTAAGGCCTTTTAGCCCCCAGAGAACCCGACACACCTATACATGGGGGGTATCACTGTACTCAGGAGATGTTGTTGAATACATATTGAGGTTTTTTTTGGCAGTAACACATAACAGGGACTGAGAATATATGCCTAAAGTACAATGTGTGTGAAAAATAATGCAAAAAAATGACTACCTAAAAGTTTGACAAAGACTAGTGGTTGAATTAGTGCATGGAAAGTGTTAAAATACCAGCATTTGAAATACCCTAGGGTGTCTACTTTTCAAAAATATATGGTTTGATGGGGGTAATTTACATTGGCCGGCTTCAGAAATGTCCCAAATAGGACATGGGTGCATGATGACAGATGTGAAAATTCCAAGTTGAAAAACTGGAATGCGCCCCCTAAAATTAAGGCCTTTTATCCCCCAGAGAACCCGACACACCTATACATGGGGGGTATCACTGTACTCAGGAGATGTTGTTGAATACATATTGAGGTTTTTTTTGTCAGTAACACATAACAGGGACTGAGAATATATGCCTAAAGTACAATGTGTGTGAAAAATAATGCAAAAAAATGACTACCTAAAAGTTTGACAAAGACTAGTGGTTGAATTAGTGCATGGAAAGTGTTAAAATACCAGCATTTGAAATACCCTAGGGTGTCTACTTTTCAAAAATATATGGTTTGATGGGGGTAATTTACATTGGCCGGCTTCAGAAATGTCCCAAATAGGACATGGGTGCATGATGACAGATGTGAAAATTCCAAGTTGAAAAACTGGAATGCGCCCCCTAAAATTAAGGCCTTTTAGCCCCCAGAGAACCCGACACACCTATACATGGGGGGTATCACTGTACTCAGGAGATGTTGTTGAATACATATTGAGGTTTTTTTTGGCAGTAACACATAACAGGGACTGAGAATATATGCCTAAAGTACAATGTGTGTGAAAAATAATGCAAAAAAATGACTACCTAAAAGTTTGACAAAGACTAGTGGTTGAATTAGTGCATGGAAAGTGTTAAAATACCAGCATTTGAAATACCCTAGGGTGTCTACTTTTCAAAAATATATGGTTTGATGGGGGTAATTTGCATTGTCCGGCTTCAGAAATGTCCCAAATAGGACATGGGTGCATGATGACAGATGTGAAAATTCCAAGTTGAAAAACTGGAATGCCCCCCCTAAAATTAAGGCCTTTTAGCCCCCAGAGAACCCGACACACCTATACATGGGGGGTATCACTGTACTCAGGAGATGTTGTTGAATACATATTGAGGTTTTTTTTTGGCAGTAACACATAACAGGGACTGAGAATATATGCCTAAAGTACAATGTGTGTGAAAAATAATGCAAAAAAATGACTACCTAAAAGTTTGACAAAGACTAGTGGTTGAATTAGTGCATGGAAAGTGTTAAAATACCAGCATTTGAAATACCCTAGGGTGTCTACTTTTCAAAAATATATGGTTTGATGGGGGTAATTTACATTGGCCGGCTTCAGAAATGTCCCAAATAGGACATGGGTGCATGATGACAGATGTGAAAATTCCAAGTTGAAAAACTGGAATGCGCCCCCTAAAATTAAGGCCTTTTAGCCCCCAGAGAACCCGACACACCTATACATGGGGGGTATCACTGTACTCAGGAGATGTTGTTGAATACATATTGAGGTTTTTTTTGGCAGTAACACATAACAGGGACTGAGAATATATGCCTAAAGTACAATGCGTGTGAAAAATAACACACCAAAATGACTACCCAAAAGTTTGACAAAGACTGGTGGTTGAATTAGTGCATGCAAAGTGTTAAAATACCAGCATTTGAAATACCCTAGGGTGTCTACTTTTTAAAAATATATGGTTTGATGGGGGTAATTTGCATTGTCCGGCTTCAGAAATGTCCCAAATAGGACATGGGTGCATGACGACAGATGTGAAAATTCCAAATTAAAAAACTGGAATGCGCCCCCTAAAAATAAGGCCTTTTAGCCCCCAGAGAACCCAACAGACCTATACATGGGTGGTATCACTGTACTCAGGAGATGCTGCTGAAGACATATTGGGGTGTTATTTGGCAGTAACCCTTAACGTTCTCAGTAAATGTATTCTTGAATTGCTATTTTGTCAAAAAATCACCATTTTTTTTTTTTTTTTCAAACTTTGGCATAGATTGGTGGTAAAATAGTTGCATGGAAAGAGTCAAAATACTCCATGTTTAATACCTTAGGTTGTGTTCTTTTAAAAAATATATATATGTGAAGGGTTAATCAGGGATTCCTGACAGATATCAGTGTTCCAATGTAACAATCGCTAATTTTTTTTAAATTTTTTTGGAAATAGCAAAGTGCTACTTGTACTTATTGCCCTATAACTTGCAAAAAAAGCAAAGAACATGTAAACATTGAGTATTTCTAAACTCAGGACAAAATTTAGAAACTATTTAGCATGGGAGTTTTTTGGTAGTTGTTGAAGTGTAGGAGATTTTGAGGGTCAAAGTTAAAAAAGTGTGTTTTTTTCAATTTTTTCCTCATATTTTATAAATTTTTTTTATAGTAAATTATAAGATATGATGAAAATAATGGTATCTTTAGAAAGTCCATTTAATGGCGAGAAAAACTGTATATAATATGTGTGGGTACAGTAAATGAGTAAGAGGAAAATTACAGCTAAACACAAACACCGCAGAAATGTAAAAATAGCCTTGGTCCCAAACGGACAGAAAATGGAAAAGTGTTGCGGTCATTAAGGGGTTAACCATAAATATGCTCATCCACCAGTCTGTGCAATTAGCACAAATTCTACCATGATTGAATCCAACCGGATCAAGGAAATAAAAATGGAAAAACTACTATCTGCTATCTAAAAGATTAACTGGGATAGTATTTTTTTCTCAAGGTCATATCTATTCCTGAAGCTTTTCCTTTGCTTACACTTAGATACAAGCATTCATGGGATAACAGTTGTCCAAATTTATGGCAAAAATACTGGAGAAAAATTAAGGTTGAAGGTGGTCAGGATAGCAAAAAAAATTTCTAGACATCCATGTGATATTCTCTTGTTAATAACATTCTTACTTGACAAGTTAAATAAAAAAAGCAAGCCTATAAAATGCAGAGGTATATGCCAAACTGTTTAGAAGAGCTTTGCAGTAAGTCAATTTTAGATTAGAAGTGGCTCCCTGGCAATGGAGTTAAACACATAGTAAAACTTAGCTCTAGAGAAGCAATGTGCTGCTGGGAGCTAGCTGAACATATATGGTGTGCCAATAAAAAGAGGCATATGTTTGTAGTCACCATTTACCTACTACCTTAAGTAGTGCATTTCTGGTCCTGAGCTTACCTAGGTATGTTTTTTAACAAAGGATATAAATACAATAAACTAAACTAATTAATAGATGTAAATTGAAACGTCCCTTCATGGTATACTCTATCTGAACAGATGGAGAATGTTTTCAGCAAGGGAACCTGTCCACCCACATCTGAGGCAAAATCTTCTTTCTGTAGTTAATATTTTACAAGCAAGTGCTTAAGCAGCCTCATGTAACAAATTGCATGATAGAAAGACCTGTTCCAGTAATTCCAGATTAATCAGTCAGATAATTTAACTACACCTAGAAAGCAGTAGTCTTAAAGGAATAGTCTAGTAAAAATTATTTTTTCATGATTCAGATAGAGCAGGCAATTTTAAGCAACTTTCAAATTACACTTATTATTAATTTTTCGTTCTCTTGCTATTTTTATTTTAAAAAGCAAGAATGTAAGCATAGGAGCCGGCCCATAGGTAGTACTTTCTGATTGGTGTCTAAATGTTGCCACCAATCAGCAAGCGCTACCCAAGCGCTGAACAAAAAATGAGCCAGCTCCTAAGCTTACGGTACTTTCAAATAAATACCAAGAAAACGAAGAAAAATTGATAATAGGAGTAAATTAGAAAGTTGCTTATATTGCCTGCTCTATCTGAATCATGAAAGTTTAATTTTGACTAGACTATTCCTTTAAGATTGCTGCTCCTTAACTTTAGGTTGCAAGCTCAATCCAAATGTTTGAAATCATGATGTTCCAGGATCATTGTTTATATGTAATTTATGACATAACATATTTAAACACATACGCCTAGATATAGAGTTCTGCGTTAGCCGTCAAAAGCAGCGTTAAGGGGTCCTAACGCTGCTTTTTACCGCCCGCTGGTATTTAGAGTCAGGCAGGAAAGGGTCTAACGCTCACTTTCCAGCCGCGACTTTTCCATACCGCAGATCCCCTTATGCCAATTACGTAGCCTATCTTTTCAATGGGATCTTCCTAACGCCGGTGTTTAGAGGCTTGGCTGAAGTGAGCAGTAGACCCTCTACCGACAAGACTCCAGGCTCAGAAAAAAGTCAGTAGTTAAGAGCTTTTCTGGGCTAACGCCGGTTTATAAAGCTCTACTGTGCTCTAAAGTACACTAACACCCATAAACTACCTATGTACCCCTAAACCGAGGCCCCCCCACATCGCCGCCTCTCTAATAAATTTTTTAACCCCTAATCTGCTGACCGCACACCACCGCAACCTACATTATCCCTATGAACCCCTAATCTGCTGCCCCTTACATCGCAGACACCTACATAATATTTATTAACCCCTAATCTGCCCCCCCACGTCGCCGCTACCTAACTACACTTATTAACCCCTAATCTGCTGACCAGACCTCGCAACCACTCTAATAAATGTATTAACCCCTAAACCGCCTCACTCCCGCCTCAAAAACCCTATAATAAATAGTATTAACCCCTATTCTGCCCTCCTTAACATCGGCGACACCTAACTTCAAGTATTAACCCCTAATCTGCCGACCGGACCTTGCCGCTACTCTAATAAATGTATTAACCCCTAAAGCTAAGTCTAACCCTAACCCTAACACCCCCTTAAATTAAATATAATTTAAATCTAACTAAATAAATTATTTCTTATTAAATAAATTAATCCTATTTAAAGCTAAATACTTACCTGTAAAATAAACCCTAATATAGCTACAGTTAATGAATAATTATATTGTAGCTATTTTAGGATTCATATTTATTTTACAGGCAACTTTGTATTTATTTTAACTAGGTACAATAGCTATTAAATAGTTATTAACTATTTAATAGCTACCTAGTTAAAATAATTACAAAATTACCTGTAAAATAAATCCTAACTTAAGTTACAATTAAACCTAACACTACACTATCAATAAATAAATTAAATCAATTACATACAATTACATACAATTAAATAAACTAAACTAAATTACAAAAAAACCCCACTAAATTACAAAAAATAAATAAAGATTACAAGAATTTTAAGCTAATTACACCTACTCTAAGCCCCCTAATAAAATAACAAAGCCCCCCAAAATAAAAAAATTCCCTACCCTAATCTAAATTTAAAAAAGTTAACAGCTCTATTACCTTACCAGCCCTTAAAAGGGCTTTTTGCGGGGCATGCCCCAAAGAAATCAGCTCTTTTGCCTGTAAAAAAAAACACAATACCACCCCCCAACATTACAGCCCACCACCCACATACCCCTACTCTAACCCAAACCACCCTTAAATAAACCTAACTCTACCCCCCTGAAGATCTCCCTACCTTGAGTCGTCTTCACTCAGCCGAGCAGCGATGGACCAAAAGAAGACATCCAGAGTGGCAGAAGTCTTCATCCTATCCGGGCAGAAGAGGACATCCGGACCGGCAAACATCTTCATCCAAGCGGCATCTTCTATCTTCATCCATCTGATGAGGAGCGGCTCCATCTTCAAGACCTCCGGCGCGGAACATCCTCTTCTACCGACGACTACCGATGAATGAAGGTTCCTTTAAGTGACGTCATCCAAAATGGCGGCCCTCGAATTCCGATTGGCTGATAGGATTCTATCAGCCAATCGTAATAAAGAAAAGAAAAATCTGATTGGCTGATCGGAACAGCCAATAGAATGGGAGCTCAATCTGATTGGCTGATTGGATCAGCCAATCTGATTGAACTTGAATCTGATTGGCTGATTCAATCAGCCAATCAGATTTTTCCTACCTTAATTCAGATTGGCTGATAGAATCTGCCAATCGGAATTCGAGGGACGCCATCTTGGATGACGTCACTTAAAGGAACCTCCATTCATCGGTAGTCGTCGGTAGAAGAGGATGTTCTGCGCCGGAGGTCTTGAAGATGGAGCCGCTCCTTGTCGGATGGATGAAGATAGAAGATGCCGCTTGGATGAAGATGTTTGCCGGTCCGGATGTCCTCTTCTGCCCGGATAGGAGGAAGACCTCTGCCTCTCCGGATGTCTTCTTTTGGTCCATCGCTGCTCGGCTGAGTGAAGACGACTCAAGGTAGGGACATCTTCAGGGGGTAGATTTAGGTTTATTTAAGGGGGGTTTGGGTTAGAGTAGGGGTATGTGGGTGGTGGGTTGTAATGTTGGGGGGTGGTATTGTGTTTTTTTTTACAGGCAAAATAGCTGATTTCTTTGGGGCATGCCCCGCAAATAGCTATTTAATAGCTATTGTACCTAGTTAAAATAAATACAAAGTTGCCTGGAAAATAAATATAAATCCTAAAATAGCTACAATATAATTATTCGTTATATTGTAGCTATATTAGGGTTTATTTTACAGGTAAGTATTTAGCTTTAAATAGGAAGACTTTAGTTAATAATATTTAATTTATTTAGTTAGAATAAAATTATATTTAATTTAGGGGGGTGCTAGGGTTAGACTTAGCTTTAGGGGTTAATACATTTATTAGAGTAGCTGCGAGGTCCGGTCGGCAGATTATAGGTTAATACTTGAAGTTAGGTGTCGCCGATGTTAGGGAGGGCAGATTAGCGGTTAATACTATTTATTATAGGGTTTTTGAGGCGGGAGTGAGGCGGTTTAGGGGTTAATACATTTATTAGAGTGACGGCAAGGTCCGATCGGCAGATTAGGGGTTAATAAGTGTAGGTAAGGTAGCGGCGACTTTGGGGGGGCAGATTAGGGGTTAATAAATATTATGTAGGTGTCGACGATGTTAGGGGCAGCAGATTAGGGGTTCATAGGAATAATGTAGGTTGCGGCGGTTTACGGAGCGGAAGATTAGGGGTTAATAATATAATGCAGGTGTCAGCGATAGCGGGGGCAGAAGATTAGGGGTTAATAAGTATAAGGTTAGGGGTGTTTAGACTCGGGGTTCATGTTAGGGTGTTAGGTGCAGACTTAGAAAATGTTTCCCCATAGGAAACAATGGGGCTGCATTAGGAGCTGAACGCTGCTTTTTTGCAGGTGTTAGGTTTTTTTTTCAGCCTAAACTGCCCCATTGTTTCCTATGGGGATATCGTGCATGAGCACGTTTTTCCAGCTAGCCGCTACCGTAATACGCTGGTATTGAGAGTTGAAGTGGCAGTAAATATGCCTCTACGCTCCCTTTTTGGAGCCTAACGCAGCCCTTCAGAGAACTCTCAATACCAGCGTTATTTAAAAGGTGCAGGGGAAAAAAAACACGCGTAGCTAACGCACCGCTTTGGCCGCTAAACTCTAAATCTAGCCGATAATTTTTGATACATTGGAATACCTTTGGGGAAAAAATGATACATTTGCATGGTATGGTCTCAAAAGATGGAACCTAAAATATATTTTTAATCAAAACAGACATACAAATATACTATTTATTAAACAAGTTATTTAAAATGGCAGGGATATTCTAAATAAACAATTCATTTTTTCTTTTATATATTGTCCCTTTGAAGAAGATATACATGTTTTCTTCCCCACTAACCAAAATATGTAAATTCTGCTAATTTTGCATTCAAGTTTTTAATCTAGTTCTGAATAAAACATGGTTTTGCTTGGTAGGGGGAAAGTAGAGTTTTGCATACAAAAAGAATAAAACACTTTGATTTTTTTTTTTAAATAAGTTGTTCTCATTTTTCTAACACTCACAGCAAAATTAGCAATGGTAATGTGACAGGGGTTAATAAGTGTAACTACTTATTTAATGGGACTTATGAAGTGCTATGATATTTAAATCACATTGTTCATAAACATGATTTTGTGTTAACTCATGCAAGAGAAGTTAAATAAAAAAAAACTTGCTTATTCTGTAGTCATTTAGAACTAGCCATCTGTAAAATGAACTGTGAATAATATTTGCATGCTCACAAATGTAACCTGTACCATCTGTGTCTAGGTCTGTTTTCCCCCTTATAACATTAAGAAACCACCTCCCCTCAGTGTGTCTTAATTTTCATACACTGCTTTCAGCTGCTTCTGTTTCTTATACAAAGTTATTTTATCTCTTATGAATAATTTATAAAGAGAATTAAGTAAAATATATTCAACCTACTCAAATATATCTTTTTTTTTTCTGGCACGTAAGTTGTGTACTCTGTGTTAGAGAAAGGTGCAGCTAAAGAAATAAAGTATGTAAAATACTTATTTTAACCCATTGACAGCACAATAGCACTGCAAAATGTGCTTTTAGCATCCAGTTGAAAAAGACATAATTAGGATATATAAACATTATTTAATACATTAGAGCATTTCATTACTGAAATGCTTGCATGTACTTAACCCTCTCAAAGTTGTTAAATACACAGTCAATATCTCACAGCAGGCTCACTGCTTAGCTGAACCTAAACAGGAAAAGGTAGTTATTATTGGCTACATGTGTATGCTAAATTTCATGGGCTAAACAATCAGCCATATTATACTCAGGAACACCAAACATTGAGGATACTAGATGAGCTTTATCAATGTATTTAACTCCATTTGCAGATTAACATATGAAGGTTAATCTCAATTATCTGCTTGTTTTCAGTTGATAGTGATTACTGAACTTTAGCTGGTGTTGTCAGTGTGTTTTTTCTAGTGATCACATTCGCAAAATCCTTCTACCATTAAAAAGCCATGAATCATTGCCTCCCAAGAACACAAAAGGCCAGATTACAAGTAGAGCACATATGTTTGCACAAAAGCGATAATGGGTTTATCTCGGGTTTGTCGCTTGTATTGCAAGTTGAAAGTAAATGCAATCACTTGAGCTCAATCGCGATCTACGCTAGAATAATTATCCTCAGAGCTCTGATTAACTGTTTCGCAAAGCAAAAAAGTCATAAAATACGTAAAAAATACATTACAAAGTACAGTTACACTCATAATAACACTATCTAATAAAAATGATTAAAAACAAATATATTGCACAACAAAAGTCACAAGGGCTAAAAGAGAGGAGGTCTCAGGTGTTAGAAATAAAAGGCAGACAGGCAGGCAGGCAAAGGGATGTGACATAGAGAAACATACATCTAAAGATGGATATGTATGCATGTATCTCTCTCTTTGTATGTATATATGTATGTATATATACAAATGTATAAATACAAATGTGTGTGTATATATATATATATATATATATATATATATATATATATATATATATAAAAAAGGATAAGATCCAGAGGCAAAGTAAAGTCAAAAAGCTTTATTGTATTCCACTTGGATAAAAATACCCAGGGGGGGGTCCAAGATGCACTCAGTAAAACATCACAGGTAAACTGAAGGCTGACATGTGCCGTAATTATAGCTGATTCAGTACACCTGTGTTACCTATTTAAAAGCAAATCTAGTTAGTGATTGGTCATCAAGTGAACCAATACCTGTGTTAGTGAACATGAGTGAACAGGATTAACCCTTAATACATCATAAAATTACCTGAACAAATAGTATGGTATACATATATGTGATACATATACACCAAATTAAAGGGATAGGCACCCAATAAATTATACATATATTATTGGAATACTAGGGTATACTTGTTTGTAAATTACATAATCCAAGCCTTGTTAAACAGACATAAACTCTGCTAAACCACCTATACAAATTGTATCACTGCACACATAAGGATTGATCATGGTTCCCCTCATTACATAAATGGATATATGGTTCTAAGGGTCATTTAAACAGTAGGAGTGTCTGCAAACCAGAGTACCCAGATGACTCAACTTGGAGTATGATCTGATTAATTATTGGAAATAGTTTTATTTAAACTCATACTCTTTTATATAATCCAATATTGTTCTCCGATTCAAGTACCTTTAATATCAACCATACGCATATGTTTTACACTAGTTTCATTTGGCACACTACACACTAATATATCTACATGTATTTTGATATTATTTTTCATGTTGTTGTATATGTGTGTGCTATAATATGTGTGTTTATATATGTGTGGTTTATTGAGCAGCACACATCCTCGTCTGAGAGTTCCACATATATATATTTACTTACTTTTATATCCATATATGTATACTTTATACATATATACTATATTCCTTTGGTTTATGTCTAATGTTTAAGCCATGTCATAGATACTCTCCTACTGTTTAAATGAGCCTTACAACCATATGTCCGTTTATGTAATGAGGGGAACCATGCTCACACAGTGATACAATTTATATAGGTGGTTTAGCAGACTTTATGTCTGTTTAACAAGGCTTGGATTATGTCATTTACAACCAAGTATACCCTATTATTCCAATACTATATGTATAATTTATTGGGTGCCTATCACTTTAATTTGGTGTATATGTATCACATAAATGTATACCATACTATTTGTTCAGGTAATTTTATGATGTATTAAGGGTTAATAATGTTCACTCATGTTCACTAACACAGGTATTGGTTCACTTGATAACCAATCACTAACTAGATTTGCTTTTAAATAGGAAATACAGGTGTACTGAATCAGCTATGATTACGCCTCCCTTTTTTTTTTTTCTCTCACCTCCTCTTCCCCCTTCACTCTTCTCCCTCCTTTCATCTCTTTTCTCTCACACATCTAACTTATTCATCTAGACTTTTTTCTTTAATCTTACACATATCCGGCGCACTTTAATATCTTAAAAATTCTTGTTACGTGTATATAAATTTGTATAATTGTATTTGATAATAACAAAAAACAAAAAATGTTAAATGTACAAGCTTGAAACTATCTGTGAGTTTGAAGAGACTTACAGAAATATATACCAACAAACATGATAGTTACAGGAGACTACCCCCCTGGGTATTTTTTCCGAGTGGAATATAATAAAGCTTTTTGATTTTACTTTGCCTCTGTATCTTATTCTTTTTTTTTTCATATTGGCCAGGCTTCCAAGAGGCAAAGGGAGCTCCATATCTCACTCTTTTAGAGTCTTTAGCCATCAGAGACAGAGGCAGCTGGGATTAGAGTTTTCTGGATCCACTATTGGCTACGGTCGAAAAGGTGACCGTACATGCCCCTTTTTTATGTATATATATATACTGTATATATATATATATATATATATATATATATATATATATATATATACAAAACACGGAAGGGGACTGCACTCTCATACCGGACTGGGTACACATCCCATGACCATGCAACATGCACAGCCCTGGGTGCACAATAGCACTCTCAGGAAGTTGCACTGTCCCCAGAGTCACAGGCAGTTAACCCCAGATAGGTTTGGGTGCAAGACCCATAGGGAAAATTACAAAACTGTTAACTGCCTGTGACTCTGGGGACAGTACAGCTTCCTGAGAGTGCTATTGTGCACCCAGGGCTGTGCATGTTGCAGGGTCATGGGATGTGTACCCAGTACGGTCTGAGAGTTTAGTCCCCTTCAATGTTTTGTATATGTCTGGGGTGATTACATAAGCCTGTGCATCCTTCACTTGTTTCCAGTTTGTTGGATTGAGAGCTTGCATTGTGTGCCTGTTTAGGTTTTTGGAAGAGACCTTGACGTGGTACCTGGGCTTATCCCATTTGGCCAGATGCGGTAACTAACTCTTCCATTTTTGCTTGTAATCTTAGCTGAGAGCTTGTAAGTGAGTGCTGGACTTTCTCTGTGTGCTATATACATATATATTTATTTTTTTTTTTTAACCAAAAACACATCAGATATATATAAATATTTATTTATGAATAAATAGAACATATTCTGCTATGTGCAGAACATTGGAATGTGAAATATTCATATTTTCATGTTGGGTTACCACAATTTAGAATATGCAATCAAATTTGCACGAGAGTAGGGTGATTTTTCTTCATTGAGGGAGAATACGTGAACACACAAGCAATATTGGTTAGAGTGAGAGCGAAAACAGATTACTTTCAACTCATAATACAACCACACGAGCAAAAAAACTTACTTCTAGCATAATTAATGCTCGAGCAGGAGCATTAAATAGCGCCCCACTGGTAATCTGGTCCAAAATCCTAAATTGTGTTGTTAATCTCCCAATTTTGTAATTGAAATGTGCACAATTAATGACAAACAAAATTGCGATTTAGGAGATTCGTAGATTATATCAAAGATTAAATGGCAGGAATGTTGATTCATACCTTTTAATTGTGTGTAGTGATGCTAATTGATTGTGTGCAATTAACCTATTTAGTTACAAAATCATAGAGATGTGTGTATGTTACTTTATGGCATTTTAACAGTGGCATTATCAGTGTAGTGTTTTGTTTATTGGGTTTTACATTTGTATCTGTTTGGTAATGTTGTAATCCAGTATCAAAGGAGGTAAATTTACTGTGTTTTCTAAATGCGTAAAACCCATGTTATATTCAAAAACTTTGCAGTATTTAGTGATAAGGTGAAAAGTCTTTCCAGGGTTTATCACGTTTTTTTAGTTGTTTAATTCCTTCAGTGAAAAATGACCTTGCAAATGTGTTGTTAAGTATTTAGAATTTGGATAATGGGAGGAGACTTCCAAGCAGAAGCCATAATAGGCTGTGATCTTGAGTGTTGGGAACACCTTGAAGATATTCTATCAAATATCTTCAGATGTTGTTATCATCAACCTGCAACATTTATTGGGATTATTTCAGTATATCAAGAGGACTTGCTTTATTTGCTTATTTTTGTCCCAACACAAGGATTCCGGGACTTTTATGAGTCCTGATGAGTGCTTTGACATAAAATGTATTAAGATGTACAGGGCATCTCAATGCAACTAACAGCTGTGATAGCAGATTAAACCTTTGCATCTCAGAATAAGGTGACGAGCAACTAGAGTGGTTTTTGCCTGGATCTGATTCTGACTCTGGGTACAGGAATCAACATATCTGGACATTTGTTAAGGCACCTTGGCTGTTCCCCAGCACACATGGTTAAGCTTTTTTATTTGCAACTGTGTCACTGTTACAAGACTGGAGTGTGCTGAGTATGAGTTAGATCCCTTGGCAGGATCAAGATATTTAGATTTTGCTGAAGAGGTTTATTTGTAGCCTAGTACCTATATTTTACTATTATCTCTTGGAGACCTAGAAGAACTTCTAATGAAGACTTTTTGTTTGGATCTTGAAGTTCAATATCTTTGTTCATATTTCTGATATTAAACAGTAATGGACTAGTCTTCTCATGTCTAATAATTGTAGCTTGATTTTGATTATTCTACATTCCCCTACAACTACTATCTTTTTACACTAGCACTAAACGAATGCAACTAAGCTATTATGAAGCCCTTCCATTTATGTTTTTTTTTAACACATATACTCATGTAGGCCTGGTGCAACATGCATTTGATAACTTTTAATGGTAAATTTCAGGTTTTTCCATTGTTTTACACATAGAGGTTTCATAGTTTGTGTTTATGCTCACCAACAAAAAGTATTGTTCACATTATGTGTTATGCCTTACTCCCTGATGGTTTTATTAGGCTTTATTCTGGCTATATTAAGCCTTAATTGTCAGTTATTGTGGCCTGCTATATATTATATGTTAGAGTCCTTTATGGAGCCCCAGTATTTAAACTGACAGCATTATGGAAATAGTTTGTATATTATTGTCCAGTATTGCATTGGAGCACTTCTGATAATCTTTTTTTTATTTGTAGTGTATAAGTTATATTGATCTCCTTTACAGTTTGAGATGCATGTCAATATTTTAGAAATAACATATCATTAGGCCACTCTAAGAATGTTTCTGCAATTTCAGAGTAAGCTATATCTTTAAACAAATGCAGCTTATTATGTTACAACTTAGACTTCTTTGTGATGCATTTTTGCTTGCATTTTAGAGTCCATAATCTCTATCTTTATTTAGAATTCTAGCTGGTACTGGTTTAGCCTTATTATGGTTTACACTATTTATTGTGATTAACGCTTCTTGATTCTAGTTCCTCATCTCAGTTACCATATTATTATGCATCTCCAACATTACTATGGGCCTAGTGCTCACTATATTTGAAAAGACCCAGCTTAATTCTGCTTGAGATAAGTTAATAACAATGCGTTTGCTGAGCGGTCATTATATACAGCCATATTTAGCTAGTTTTGTTCTAAATAGAAAGCTATCCCTAATAATGCTAATTTCATTATAACATTATAATTTTAGTTTATGCTTTTCAAATTATAGTACTCTTCAAATCTCTTAAGATTTCATTACAGTTGTCTGAAATATTGTAGCTTTTATACTCATGTTATAATCCAGTTGACCTAAGAGCGGCATTTTATACAGTTATACCACTATAAATATGAGCTTAACCATATGACACCCATGTTTAATTCAAAGTACCTTCTGCTAGAGTGGAATAAGCTTAGGTGGTCCAAAATGGCCTTATGAGTAATCAAGAAAGTCTACAGTACAGTTGGTACATTGTTTCATTTACTTTTCTTCTTTGTCATTGATTAATGTGGAACCTGTCATTCACTTTAATGTATGTATTGTATTGTACATGTTTTACTGTTCTATTCTGTTTCTGTATGCCTTGAAATGAACCTTAATTTTTTTTTAAAAAAAATAATTTGGATAATGATCAGAAAAACAGAATTGAAACAGGATCGTTTCCACTGAAACAATAATGAAAACAGTCTTGCCAATAAACAATGAAAATGGTTGATTTTGATTGTGTCGACACCAAAAATGACTCACTATAAGCTATCAACATTTTAATAATTCAATATTCAACATGAATAATAAAATAATCTTGCATATTACAAGATTTATTATTATATCCCTTTAAAAGAACAGTAAAGTCAGAATTAAACTTTCATGATTCAGACAGAGCATACACTTTTAAACATAATTCCAATTTACTTCTATTATCTAATTTGTTTCATTCACTTGGTATCTTTGTTGAAATGCATACTTAGATAGCCTTAGTTGCACCAATGCACTGCTGGGAGCTACATTGGGTACATGAATGTTCTCTCTGAACCATGAAAGAAAAATGTAGGTTTTCATGTATCTTTAAATTATTACATGTTTGGGAAATATAAGCTATGGAAAAAGTAAATGTTTATGAAAATGTGTTTAATATTTATTTTTTCAGAAATTACAAACAAGAACATAGAATTGTAAAAGTCATCAATATGATCTTAATTTTAAAGTTATCAACCAATGTTGCTATTTCTGTAATGATTCTTTAACTGACACTTTAATATGTACAACATTGCTTTATGGTTTACAGTAATTTAATTTGTTATGTGGTTTTGCTAAATTAGATAACAGCATGGAAGTTTCAACATGATGTACAGTATACGTTACTATTTTAAACCAGATGTTGAATTGCAAATCAGTAATAAGCAAAATAAATTCTAGCTGATCGATTCAGGAACTTGTGCAGGGCTTAAGATAGAGACATTATGTTCTTGCATAGATTTTTGCATTTTATCTCTGAATAAATTATATTTAAAAACTCCTATAAATTGAATAGCTTCAATTATCTAACCTCATTCCTATATATCATTCAATATGCATATTTTTTTTATTTTTTTGCAGTCTGCGAACTGATTTGGCAGATGTAAAGGCCAAAAATTAGATTAAAAGATGTACTAGATACTGACTCATGGTACCAAGAAACTAGCATATTATCAGTGCTCTTTGATTTCTCATTAGAACAAGTAGTAGGCATCTGTCTTGGGACTACCTTTATTCAAAGGTTATCCTGTCTGTCTGTTTAAAGGGACTTTAAACTAAATATGTAACTTTACAATAAAGGCCTATATTACAAGAAGAAATATTAGCGATATTGAGAGTTATCATAGCGCAAAAGCAATCAATAGTGATTCTATTTCTGAGCTCATATTGCAAGTCAAGTTAGTTTTTATTGCTTGCATTTGCTAACATCTCTATTTTAGATAGCAGTAAATCCCTCACATGTTGGATGTCACTCAAGCGCTAAGATGATGGTGCACAAGTAGTGGAGTTTTTCATGTTGTTCCGTGCTATACTATCAATAATAGTGGCTTCTTCAGGTCTTAAAAAGCTTACATTTTACAGCAATATTTTTGATTTCTTGAGTGCAAAACTAAACTCAACACTTGTAATACGAGCAAAGGAGATTATAAATTTGTATTTCACCTGACTTTTTTGGAGATATCTCTTTGAACTGCTTTTGATTTTCAAAACCTTTTAAAAAGTGTTAAATGATTCAAAAAATATTTTACAATGCGGGGCTTAAAAGATTTTAAATATTTCTTAAGTAAATAAAAGGCCATAATCAACTCATGATGGCCCATTTAGAACTCAATCTGAGAATCTTATGTATGATATTTCTCTTTACGCAGACACAGTTTGGAGGATGACAAAAAGTCTATAGAATATGTAACAAAGAACTGAAAAATGATGGAGCACCAGTGAAGATTATAAAATGCATGGGTGCTTTTCACAAGGCTAAATAGTGCCAGGTGGTATATACATTATGTGGTGAGTCACAACTTTGCTTTGCAAATTTAGGGCACGTGGCACCTATAACAGTCACTGTGTGGTCCATTACTGTATACATATCGGAGACAGTGACGCATATCTGGCAATACATTTGTGAGCAATATTGAAACATGTACATTAATTGTTATTATTATAATACAACAACATAATGGAACACCTTAATTTGTAATGCCTTTATATTCCAAAATTTTACACAAAACTATTTCAGTTGTATATTTAACAAGCATTATTAAAAACAACAATGTTCATATACTTTGATGGAGATTATTTGTTCTGGCAGCAAATTTGGTTTGTGATCCAGTCCTTTTCTACATAAAGCAGTTAAATAATATCTTGCTTTTTTGCATTACAGGAACTACAGTTTAAGCTCTTCATGCTCTAAGTAATACATAAAAAAACACTGTCCCCAGCTCCTAACTGAACACAACAGAACTGACTATGCCACTATTGACATCTTATTTCTACATCGTAAAACTTGTGGTTGCTTAAAAGGTGACCATAAAGCTAAATATTAAGATTGTGGTGTGGTAATGAAAGTGGACCTCATCTTCTATTAATGGAACATTCTAGTGAAATAAATTAAATGTTCTATTTTACAAGCACATTTTACTTTAAACAAATTCTATTTTTTTAAAAAAAAAAAAAAACAATTGGTATGTACTTAGGTATTCCTAAAGAACACAGTCATAAGATACATATAGTAATTGTAGCATACACAAGTATGCCTGATTAATATTAGCTCACCAGATTTATCGTCAGCTGGTGTCACAAGAGCGCACTTCTCCCTGTCTTGTCCATCTCTTTGTTGTGTGAATCCTTGACCATGTAAAACAAGGTCAGCCAGTCAGGGCAGCTGTCACTTTAGGGTTTGTGCTGCTACAGTGATGAATGAGAGCATCTTTAGCACCTTCTAGAATCACCACTGCTGAAATCTCAGCTTTTTTAATAAATCAGGGGCAGAAGTTATATTTGCTCACTCCTAATCTAGCTAAAAGGAAGTTCCTAATGTAGCCCTTCTCAAGAAAAATAGCATAATACATTGTAATTAAACACATGTTTTTAAGGTTGGTTGTATAGGTCATTTTCTCTATACTTATTCATTATTTCTATTATCAAATTTGCTTTATTCTCTTGCTATCATTTGTTAAAGGAGCAGCTATGTACTACTGGGAGCTAGCTGAACAGATTGAGTAAGTCAGTGACAAAAGGCATATATGTGCAGCCACCAATCAGCTACTAGCTCCCAGTAGGGCTTTGCTGCTTCAAAACCTACCTAGGCATGATTTTCAACAAAGGATACAAAGATAACAAAGCAATTAACAAAGTAAATTGCAAAGTTGCTTACGATTGAATGTTCTATCTGAATCATGAAAGGAAAAAAACCCAGGTTTCCGATTTAAGGGATCCCAGTCTTATTTTTCAAGGATGATTGACAAACTATGATTTTGCAGAATTGGTTGCATAAGAGCCAAAGGGCATGGCTGTTCAAAGGTAAAACAAAGACTACATCATAAAATCATTATTTATTATTTGATACTGTAAAAATAACTATGTTAAAGACACATGGGGCATTATAATGCAAACATTTATTTAAAGGGACATAAAACCAAATATTTTAAACAACTTTCCAATTTACTTCTGTCAGCAAATGTGCTTCATTCTCTTTGTTGATGGAGCAGGAATGCTATTGGAAGCTAGCTGAATACATCGGGTGAGCCAATAACAAGAGGAATTTGTGTGCAGACACCAATTAGCAGCTATCTCCCAGTAGTGTACCGCTGTTCCTGATCCGACCTAGGTATACCTTTTCAACAAAGGATACCAAAATAACAAAGCAAATTAAATAATAGAAGTAAAATGGAAAATTGTTTAAATTTGTATGATCTACCTGAAACATATCAGTTTAATTTGGACATTACTGTCCCTTTAAAGTGAAGATATTTTACCTCAAAATTTCCACAGTAGACACTTCCCATTGTAAAGGGACTTTAAACAGCTAATCAGGATACTAGTCCCAGGACTTGCAAGGGAATGTGCAGCACAGTTATGTTATGCCCTTCCTCAGTTTAATGAAGTTTACTTTGAAGTATCTCACGATTTCTGTGAAATCTCAAGAGATCATAGTAAAGCAACGTGTGAACTGCACTGATGAAGCTGATTGGCTATTTTTTCCCCTACATGCAGAGGAGAGTAGCTGAAGGTTCACTGTTAACAGAGCACTAAGTCTGGTGAGATGAAGACATTTTAAGGTAAAATATATTCCATTTTTGCATAGGGATGTTCATGAGATATTTTCTTGACAGCTTTTTACAGTTCTGCTGTATCACTTCCAAGCAATTTAGTAATGTATTTCAATACATAGCTAAAATCCCGCTAAGGAGCCTCAATCCCAGGAAACCTCTAGTCAGCCAATCAAAAGTGATAGATGAACAACCTAATAACAGAATAGATTGTAGTTTGGGAGCGCTGAAAGCTAAATAAGATAGTCTGGAGACTGATATACAATTTAACAAAAATAAATTTATTTAAAACATACATAAAAAATATAAGTAAAATCAGACCATGGGATGTCTCCCTTTGGGGTTATAAAACTGAACAATATGTTAAAAAGAGCGCTCAAATATATTTTCTAAAGAATTCCACCTAATTCCAGCGCTCCCAATCTACAATCTGTTCTGTTATTTGCTTATAATTAAACGGTAATCATAGGGAAGATTACCTGTGAGGGAGCTTTAAGATAAAATACCTGGCGCTGTTCTTTATATATTTATTTTATAGATGAACAACCTGCCAATCACTGTTCATGATTTGTTCCTCAGGAACGGTGTTGTTTTGGGTTCTCAAACTGAGCATTATGTGTTTATCCACTCTGCATGTTTAGCTATGGTCAGTAATACAAAAGTCACATGCTTCAAAAAACTACCTACACACCTTGTCATATTTTATAAGAGATAAAAAATATATATTGTTAAATATTACTTTATTACTTTATGTCACTATTCATCTGTACATTTGTCCAATTGCTTTGTTGAACTGCTCAATTTTTTTTTTCTTTTTTTATAGGGATTTTGTATTATTTATGTTGTTTTGTTATAAGTAGAAGTTTTCTTTTATTTAAGTCTGTTCAAATAGTGAGTAAAATAAAAGATATCTAAAACCATGAAATATCTAATCTCATTAGTTCCACTTTAATATTCAGCTAATTCTGTTAATAAAATGTTGATTATTTATTTAAAAAATGAACATAAATATGTCAGTAAATGTGGTCTTCTAATTATTTTTAGCATCTCATTGCCTCAAGAAAGAACTTAGCTTTTATGTATTAATGTCACGCTAAGCTACATGAAAGCTGTTTGGGATAAAAAGACAATGCCGACATGAGGTCTATTTGTATAATCAATGTGTGTCGCTTAGCAAAAGAATTGACTGTCACAAACTCTTGACCCAGAACAATGATGTCATTTCAACAAAGAATATTCTATTCACAAAATTGGTGGAAAAATAATTTCCATCCTTGTTAGCTGAGGATATTATATTCCTACCTTCACCTCTGAATCACTATGTTTTTCTAATGTAAATGGGCTAGATTCATAGAACTTTATTAGGTTGCCAAGGAGCCTCATTGTGAAGATGAGATTTTGTTTAAAATTCATGGAGCATCGGTTCAGCTATAATATATCAACAGTGTCAAAAATGGGCGTTCCCATCATTAACATTTATAGTTGTGTGAGATGCCCAATACATCAACTCATGAATCAAGCATTAACCAATAGCAACTCAGAAAATAATTAGAACACTAAGGGAACTCTGTTGCAAAACAGTTTATGTAAATGCTTCTAATTGTAAAATATTTACGTCTGTTTTATTATTATATATATTATATTATACAAATTTAAAAAGATTCCATTGCCCTTGTAACTACTCATGGTCATGTCTCACTATTTATTTCAAAGCTGATAAGGCTGTGCTTTTTTTCTTTTATTCACTTATTTCTCTTTGTTTTATATATATATATATATATATATTAACAAGTTTTCTAGCGGGAGTGTTTTTTTAATTTTAATTTGCTTATATTTGTTATAATGGAAAGTCACTCACAACTTGTGTATATCACAGGGGTTGGTAAAATGATGTTACTGCATTTTTTTTTGTTAGATTGTTTTCACAAGTTGGTTTTATTATATTTAGGCCAGTGGATGCACACATTGGATGTATATTGCATATGTTTGTTGCTATGCTTAAACTTAGTGGGGGAATTGGATTTGCTTCTAAATTGATCTTTAGCTAAGTCTCTGCTTGAATACTCTGGGTACAGTTCTGAAGACCATATTCTTAAATATAAAACAAACTGTTTAAAGAAGGGCTACTCAAATGGAACACGGTGTAAAAAAAAACATAGAAAAAAGTAGAGAAAAGAGGGTAAATGTGTGGTGTCATAGAAACCTTCAGTGGATTTAACAAAGTTGAATGGGAAATCATTGTTTCAAGTTTTACGGCAGCAGATTCTTGAGTAATTTGCAGAATAACTTCTTTATAAATGGGTGGTTGATTCATGGGGGCCGATTTAACAAGGGCCGAATGGCCCTGAATGTAACAGTCTTAAGAATACTGCTCCTTAACTCGTACGCCTCCTCTGAGGCGGGGGACATCAATCCGCCCAATTGCATACGATCGGGTTGATTGACACCCCCTGAGAGAATCTGCAAGGGGCGACATTGCACAAGCAGTTCACCAGAACTGCTTGTACAATGATAAATGCCGACAGCATATGCTGTCTGCATTTATCGATGTGCTGCGGACATGATTTCCTACAGCGGATCATGTATGCTCGCACTTTGTTAAATCGGCCCCATGGAATAAACTTATAATCATGGTGGTAAGCTTGAATAATGCAAGAATATCCAAGAATACATTTTAGATGCATATGGCTAGCTTAAGAATTAATTAGAGCTGAAAATGAAAGAATTTACCACAAAGAACTCCACCAGAACAAGGTGTCATTACATTAAGTTGGAGGATATTAGATTTTGGGGACATTTGCAGAAGCACTTAATTGAAGAAAGGATGGTTAGATAGATTAGACTCACAATAATGGTGTTAAGTACAAATACTGAAAAGTAATTCAGGAATACCCTTTATATGCATAATACTATCCTAAGAATGAATTAAAGTTTACTCTACGGAAACATGGCTAGACCTGATGGATCTTTTTGTTCTTTTCTGCTTTTAAAATTTGTTGTTATGCATAGTGAAAAGATTATCAGTACAAGGAGAAGTGGGGAATGTCAGTTACCTTCAATATAGTGGCTCCACAATGTTCAAAGGAATGCAATATGTAATCTATATTTCTAATCTATTGAAAAAGGCAAAATGTCATCTGCAAGAAGAAAATGCTTTATAAGATGTTCTAAAGTTAATATTGTGGAAACAAAAGCTAACAGCATACCTTTAAAAGGCTTTACAGGTTTTTTTTTTTATATATCCTTTAAACCTATGTACTACAAAATAACCATTGTATTTTCCATTATTTAACCTTTCCTATTGTTAAAAATTGTTCCAAACTATGAAACTAGTCATTTACTTTTTTTTTAGTCCAGTAGAAATCTGTTAGAATGTGCCTACAAGCAAAATAATGTATAGCATTTTAAAGTATCTATGTGTGGAATTGGAGAATTTTTAAGGAAAAATTCTAAAACTAAAAAATAAATAAATGGGACATCAAATGAAGAGTCCATGCTAAATGTGGTTAAATCTACTTTTCATTTCACATTAAAAACAGAAACTTTGAAGGTACAAAACTGTCTTATTACGGCAAACACTGAACAGTATTCAGCAATGTTTTTTTAAGGATTTGTCTTCATGTGCCAGTTCTTGGTAGATATGACTGCATTTGATATGAATCCCTATACCCCAACTAATCTCATTCATTAGACCAGTTAAATACATTAATGTAGGTTTGTAGAGATTCACTTTCCATGAACCTTTGTTCATGCAAAGCCTATAAAATAAAAGAATAATATTAATCTTATAAATTAAAGGGACATTAAACCCCCCAAAAAATATTTCATGATTCAGGTAGATAATACAATTTTAAATAACTTTCCAAATTACTTCTATTATCTAATGTGCTTCATTCTTTAGATATCCTTTGTTGAAGAAATAACGATGCACATGGGTGAGCCAATCACACGAGGCATCTATGTGCATCTACCAATCAGCAGCTACTGATCATATCTAGATATGCTTTTCAGCAAAGCATATCAAGAGAATAAAGCAAATTAGATAATAGAAGTAAATTAAAAAGTTTTTAAAAATTGCTTGTTCTTTCCAAATCATGAGAGAAAAAAATTGGGTTTCATGTCCGTTTAACAATACATTTAAAATGTCATGTTTTACATTTAATTACTTTTAATTATTTGTTGTCAGATTAATTTATCTTTTATATAGCCTTAGTTTGTTGTTTAAGTGAAAATGTTTTATTCACTTTATGTGACATTCAAAATTGCATATTAAAAACAAACATACTTAGCTGATCTACACTGCAACTGTGCTAATCAGCGCTTAAAAAATAACAAATGGTATGACCTCTCTGCATGTTACACTTCTTAGCCACTAATGGGCTAACCTAAAATTATTGTAGACAAGGCTTTTAAAGCTGTGCATGAATAATAATCTAAAGCACTATGCTGTACATAACAGAAAAAAATATACATTAAGGATATCCATCTAAATGGAGTCATATAGAGTTGTTTAATTATAGTATCTGTATACATCTTTGAATGTGATTGGTGATTACTACTATAGCATTACTGCAACAGAGCAAAGACAAAAAACTGAACAGGTCATGATCTCACATTGGAGGGCATAGGTGCAGGAACATTTTGCCAAAGCGCTTTTTTACAGAAACAGCAGTTAATTCATGGGGGTAAATTTAACAGGCAGTGGATGCTGCTTTCTACACCCAAAGTTTCCGGCTCGCTGGAAACTTAAGTTAAGAATCAGTGGTCATAAGAACACTGCTCCTTAACTTGTCCGCCACATTTTAGGTAACGGATAGCAATCATACCGATTCGATATGATCGGGATGATGGACACCCACTGCTAGCGGCCGATTGTCAGAGAATGTGCAGGGGGCGGCATTGCATAAACATTTCACTAGAAATGCTTGTGCAATGTTAAATGCTGACAGCATATGCTGTTGGCATTTAGAAATGTTGAGTGGTGTGATTTGCTACAGCGAATCATGTCTGCCGGGCAATTGATAAATTGATCCCATGGAATAGACTTCTGAAGACATGGTAACAAAATTCACCAATGCATGAGATACGCATAATGCTGTTCAAAAAATGAATTAAGGGGACAGTCTAGTAAGTCAAAATGAAACTTTCATGATTCAGATAGGGCATGCAATTTTAAACAACTTCCCAATTAACTTTTATCATCAAATTTGCATTTTTTTCCCTTGGTATTCTTTCTTGAAAGCAAAACCTAGGTAGGCTCATATGCTAATTTCTAAGCCCTTTGAAGGCCGTCTCTTATCTCAGTGCATTTCGACAGTTTTTTTAAACTTTGGAGAGTGCTAGTTTATGTGTGCAATACAGATAACATTGTGCTCACTCCCGTGGAGTTATTTATGAGTCAGCATTGATTGGCTAAAATGCAAGTCTGTCAAAATAACTGAGATAAGGAGACAGTCTGCAGAGGCTTAGATAGAAGGTAATTACAGAAGTATGCAGGAATGGGTAATAAAGGGATTATCTATCTTTTTTTTACAATACAAATTCTAGAGTAGACTGTCCCTTTAACCCAACAGTTCAAAAATACATTTAGAAATATTCAATAGCCTTTTGCTTCATATCTGCAATCAATACCAATGTTTCCGCATTTCAATTTTTAAATCTGACAGCCAATAAAGCTTACTTTTTTTTCGCTAACAGCTTATTATTTAGTGGTTTGTTTTAATTTGTTGTTTCTAAAAACTAAGGTAATTTCTTTCTACAAAATGTGAAGGCTATCATTGTTATGAAAACATCCTTCACCTTCTCTTACAGCCATATGTGTTTAATATGTGGATATGAGACTTAAGCAGAAGCTGATATAGGAGGAGAAACAGGTCAAATAATGCACATCATGGGCGCGATCACTTATACGGCGCAGGTTTCGGCGCAAGTGTGTGAACCCACGCCTCCCGTAATTTCACCTTGCACATCGGGGTATTACATATACTGCGCAGTTATATGCTAAACTGGCATAAGTAGGACAAACTGGCGATCCTCTGAAATGTGCGCAAATACACATTTTAGTCGTCGCAAGCAACTTACGCAAGTATTTTATCCACGCAAAGTGTCAATAAAGAGTAGTTTTATGCAAATTAGGCTAACACTCGTAAAAATGAACCGCGATTTCATATAAAAATGCTACACGGAATTATTCTATTCAAAATTCATATATAAACCCATATATAAAGAGATGAAGGTAATACAATTCTGATTTCCCATTGTTCTCTCCTCCAAGTATTGTTGATTGTTTTGAGAAGAAATTTAAAGTAAATAAGCAAGTATATGTCCACAATGTGATAAAGTACCTACAAGCTCAATCCATTTGATTATGTTGTGGCTTCAAACTATTTCAAATACACAAATAAACCTTAAAAAACCAATATCATAGTATACGGTCCCTTTAACCTTGAGATGCTGCTTATATGTATGTGTTTGTTAAGGCTTCCAGGGAGTTACGTTGCTTTTTTAGTCAGTGCAAGGGTTCCTGCGCCTGCAATTTGTGGCGAAATAAGAATGGAGTAGATTCTCTGAATTCTGCGCGCGTAAGTCCTTATGCTGTATATTGGATACCAAATTGCGCGTCTGTTCTATGTTAGTCTATGGTTAAAAAAAATAAGTCCGAAGGGTGAAATATACGCGCGTAACTTGTATGCTACACTGTATATGTAATACCAAAATCGCATAAAATCTGGCGTCGCCGGCTTTTGCGGGCGACGCTGCATATGTAATGGAGGCCCATATCTTTAGCTCCACTGTTCCATCATCTAACTGTGCAGAACTTCATATCTTATAAAGCAAAGGCAGTGATTTAAGACCTTTTTTATGACTGCTTTCCTTTCAGGGAATCTGAATGAAGTCCAGTTTTGGGATCCAGCAAACATTAGCATATTAGCTACTCTCATGTATTAGTAAGATAGACATGGTTTTGAGAACTATGGAATCTTTCTGAATTAGGGTTGACAAAATTTTTAGAGGAAAATTAGGGAGGCTAACGAATCAACTCATTTTAAATACAAAATTTAGAAATAATACTGTAGTTACTGACAATTATATATACATTTTGATAGATTTTTTTTTTGTACTACAAAATTCTTCATACAAATCTTTATTCACACAGGTTAGCTGAATACATTCAATAACTTTCTGCAAATTCATTAATTCTATTTGTTATTTAAAGGGACATTAAACACTAAATAACTACTAGATAGAATGAAGCATTCAAAGAAAAGATTAGTCTAAGAATAACATGTAGAGGTATTTTTTAAAGATTTATTAGTTGTTTAAAAAAGAGACAAAATAAGTGTAATGTTTTAATGCCTATAAATCAATAGGAGCTGTTGTAATTTAGGTTACCTTCTCTGCCTTGGCCAATTAGGGACAGTTATAAATAGGTCACTAGAGTGTGCAGCCAATGGTTGTATGGAATATAACAGTGATCTGTACTTCCATTTCTAACAGGAACTGAAATCCTCACAATTTCAGAATAAAATTACAGGAAAAGGGGACAAAATAAATAATGAAAGTATATTGTAGATTTTTTTAAATATATATCTATATATATATATATATATATATATATATATATATATATATATATATATATATATATGATTTATAATCTTATATTGTCATCACAAAGTGTTTAATGTCACTTTAAGGTACAGTGGGAATAAATACATTAAACGTTCAAACTAATAACTAAATAAGAGTACAAGGGGTAGATTTATTATCAGCAGATGCTGCTTTCTACCCACAAAGTTTCAGGTCCACCTGAAATTCAAGTTAAGAAGCAGTGGTTGTAAGACAGCTGCTCCTTAACTTGTCTGCCAACTTTTAGGTAGCAGACTGCAATCATCCTGATCCAATATGATTGATGGCCAATCTGATATGATTGGGATGATTGATGGCCCCTTTTAGCGGCCAATTGGCCACAAATGTGCAGGGGGCGGCATTGCACAAGCATTTCACCAGAAATGCTTGTGCAATGTTAAATGCCGACAGCGTATGCTGTCTGCATTTAGCGATGTTGTGGGGACATGATTCTTTACAGCGAATCATGTCCGCCCGACATTTGATAAATTGACCCCCAAGAGTACAATATTGTTTGAAATTATGATTTTGCACATTGTAAAAAATAAGGGAGAAATAAGGCGTAAGCCTTTCTGATACACAGCACCTCCATGTGGAACCTGTTTTATTTTAAGAACTCAAAAATAAAGTTGTTTTATAGACCGGCCGATCGTTTTTCTTTGTTGATTGCAGAAAAAAGTTCTAAGCAGACAAATAAGAGAGCCTAGGAGACTGTAAAAAAAGTTTGGGCAAATAAGGGAGATCCCTGAAAATATGGGAGGGTTGGCAATCTTACTCTGAATACTCCCGCAAACAGCTGAATATTAAATGCTCTAACTCAATCATGTGCATTTAAATTGTCATGCTTTAAAAATAAATATATGTTTAAGTGTATGTAAATATTGAAAGTAGACTTCTCTTCATCATAGGTAAATAATCGATTAGCAGTTTTGGAGTAACTGTTGCTACTGCAAGCAAGAGAAGAAAATCCTCAATAAGCCTTTTTATATGCTTCAAACAAAGCTCCAACTTTTTTTTTCACTTAAAGGGACATTCTAGCCAAACTTTGAATTCACATAGATACATTTCAGTTGTGAATAGAAGCATTTTTATAATATACATGTGTTAGCAAAAATGCTTCTAGTAAAAGTTATAGCTGTTTCAAATGTGTATTCAAGTATGCACTGTGCACCAGCATTGTGAACACAGCACTTGCTCAGAGAGCCTATGCTTGTACCATCTGGTATTGACTCAATTTGTTAATTGCTGACATGATACAAGCCCCATTAATGCTCTGAGCAGCTGCAGTATTTAAAATAAAGGTGCACAAGAGTATTTTGTTATGCTTCACATGCACATGCAGGGAAAAAATGCTAGCACTAAAACAGTGATAACTTTTACTAGAAGTATTTTTGTCAATTCATATATATTGTAAATATGTTTCTATTTAGAGATGTAATTCATCTATGTGCGTTTATATTTTGACCGGACTGTCCCTTTAACTCCTCTGTAGTTTATTATGTGTGTCTCTCATACATTAATTAACATCTCCCTAAAATGTTTTCAGCAGTGGTTTGAGCAGCACAAGAATTCAAATAAGTTAGGATCTTTAATGTGACTTGAAATTTAAACTGACCTTTCAGCATTTTACAGCTTAGATTTTTAGAAATGTTATTAATTTAGTACTTTTAAGTTAAACCTTTTATTAAGAATGTGTGAGAATCTCATTCAGTGTACAGCTTGCCACATGTTTGCATCACTGGAGCAGCCGCTTCTGGGATTATATGTTTGTGGCAAGTGCGAGCATATTGTCTCTTTAGAAACTCGTATTGGGGATCTGGAGGAACGAATTGCAACACTACATGAAATTCAGACACTTGAAAGGGAAATGGATAGGACTGAGCTGGTTGTTAATGGTTCCAGCAGTGGGAATGGGGAGGATTCAGATGAGGAGACTCCAGGATGTAGCTGGGTCACAGTAAGAGGGCGAAGTAAGCGGAAGAGACAGGCCAGTTCTGAGCTGGTACACCCCAATAGATTTGCAAGATTAAGTGAAGATGTTGGGGATATCAGTTCAGGGGTGGCAGTGTCAGAGAGGGCTGTGTTGCCTAGTATAGTGAACAGTCCTTTAGCTGTGGAAGAGGAGCATACTATGGTGGGCAGTCCTTCAGTCATGGAAGAGGGGCATACAAGTCAGGGCCAGAGGCAGATGTTGGTGGTAGGAGACTCTATTATTAGGAAGGTTGATAGGGTAATTTGTCATCCAGACCCTTTACATAGAACAGTTTGCTGTCTTCCAGGGGCTCGTGTTAGGCATATTGTGGAGCGTATTGATAGATTGTTAGAGGGATGTGGGTCTGATCCTGCAGTCATGGTGCATATTGGTACTAATGAAGGAATCGGTGGGAGATGGAGAGTCCTAAAAAATGACTTCAGGGAGTTAGGTAGCAAGCTTAAAGCAAGGACCTCCAAAGTAATATTTTCTGAGATATTACCAGTGCCGTGTGCTAATTCAGTAAGGCAGAAGGAGTTAAGGTCTGTTAATTCATGGCTAAAGACATGGTGTAAAAATGAGGGGTTTGACTTTTTAGAACACTGGGCTGATTTTTCACTAGGGTACAATTTGTACAGTAAGGATGGATTGCACCTGAATGACATGGGTGCAGGTGTGTTGGGGGAAAGGATGGTAGCACGTTTAGAGAACCTTTTAAACTAGGCAAAGGGGGGGAGGGTCAGTTAGAACAAAATAGAACAGAGAGATCAGTCTGTGAATATGACAATCCCTTAATATCTCAAGGAAGGGATGACTTAAGAAATGTCACATTAGAAAATATAGAGGAAAGCACACCGAGTAGCAGCAGAAAGCACATGAAAATTAAATGTATGACAACAAATGCAAGAAGCATGACAGGTAAAATGGGGGAGCTGACGCTCTTAGTTGCAGAAGAGGACTATGATGTTATCAGTATAACTGAAACTTGGTGGGATGATTCACATGACTGGGCAGTTAACCTAGAGGGGTATACATTATTTAGGAGGGACAGGAATAATAAAAGGGGTGGAGGAATCTGCATGTATATTAAACCTAACCTTAAACCTACAATAAGGGAAGATATTTATGATACAAGTGACAATGTAGAGACCCTGTGGGTTGAAATAAAGAGTGGGGGGAAAAATCCTAAAAAAATATTACTAGGAACATGCTACAAGCCTCCCAACATTAGTGACCCGGAGGAAACTCAACTACTTATCCAAATAGGTAAGGCTGCTAATAACAGTGCTGTAATTATGGGAGATTTTAACTACCCTGATATAAACTGGGCCAATGAAACTAGTAATTCAGCTAAGGGGGATAGATTTTTAAATGTTCTCAGGGATAACTTCTTGTCACAATTAATAGAGGAGCCAACTAGGAGTAAAGCTATATTGGATTTAGTGCTATCAAACAATACAGATATAATATCAAACATAGAAGTTAAAGAACATTTGGGTAACAGTGATCATAACATGGTCACATTTGAAATCTATTTTCAAATGCAGTGTGTTAAAGGCTTAACTAAGACTTTTAATTTCAAGAAAGCAAAATTCAATGATTTAAGGAAATCATTAAATAATATAAATTGGGACAATGTATTTTCTAATAAAAATACAGAGAATAAATGGATAATATTTAAAAATGTGTTAAATAAATATACATATCAACACATACCATATGGTTATAAAAGTAAAAATAAAAAAACAAAGCCATTATGGCTAAATAAAAATGTGTTAAGAGAAATTAGGAAAAAACGTAGGGCATTTAAATTATTAAAAGAAAATAGTACAGACTCAGCATACAATATTTATAAGGAATGTAACAAAGCATGCAAAAAAGCAATCAAATTAGCCAAAATTGAAAATGAAAAATTAATTGCTAAGGATTCTAAGTCTAACCCTAAAAGGTTCTTTAAGTACATAAATAGCAAAAAATCTAAGAAGGATAATATAGGTACATTAAAATGTGTGGAGGGTAGCATGATAAATAATGACAGGGAGAAGGCTGAGGTACTAAACCAGTTTTTTTCTTCAGTATACACAAGAGAAGAACCATTGAATGATACTTTTGAACATAATAGAACATGCCAGTCCATACCACTAACTGGGTTTTGTTTAGAGGATATCAGGAAAAAACTGGAAAATATTAAGGTAAATAAAACTCCAGGCCCAGATGGAATACACCCAAGGGTGTTGAGGGAACTTAGCACTGTTATAGACAAACCTTTACTCTTAATTTTTCAAGACTCATTATCCTCAGGCATGGTACCCCAGGATTGGCGTAAAGCTGATGTGGTGCCACTCTTCAAAAAGGGAAGCAGGGATGATCCAGGAAGCTATAGACCAGTTAGTCTGACATCAATAGTGGGGAAGATATTTGAAGGGATTATAAGGGATTATATTGATGAGCATATTCGTGTAAACAAGATTATGAGTTCTAATCAGCATGGCTTTAGGAGAAATAGATCATGTCAAACTAATCTGATTAGATTCTACGAGGAAGTAAGTCAAAATATAGATAAAGGGGAATAAGTGGATGTGATATACTTAGATTTTGCAAAGGCATTTGATACAGTGCCACATGAGAGATTAATGCACAAAATTAAGGGACTGGGAATAGCTGAAAATGTTAGCTCATGGATAAATAACTGGATAAAAGATAGGGAGCAACGAGTAGTAGTAAATGGATCATACTCAGATTGGACAAAGGTAATCAGTGGCGTCCCCCAGGGATCAGCACTGGGCCCTGTTCTTTTTAATATTTTTATAAATGACTTGGAGCAAGGATTAAATAGCGACATCTCTATTTTTGCAGATGATACTAAGTTAAGTAAGGTCATAAGGTCAGAGCAGGACGAACTGTCTTTACAAAGGGATTTGCTAAAATTAGAACTATGGGCAAGTGAATGGAAAATGAGATTTAATACGGAAAAATGCAAGGTTCTACATTTTGGAAGTAAAAATAAGCAGGCTACGTATTTTTTAAATGGGACAAGACTTAGCCAAACACAGGAGGAAAGGGATTTGGGAGTAGTAATAGATAACAAGCTAAAGATGGGTGCACAATGCAGGGCAGCGGCTTCAAAGGCTAATAAGATACTAGCATGTATTAAAAGAGGTATTGATTCAAGGGAGGAAAGCATAATTCTGTCATTATATAAAGCCCTGGTAAGACCTCACCTTGAGTTTGGAGTGCAGTTCTGGGGACCAATTGCTAAAAAAGATATTGCAGAACTAGAAAAAGTTCAGAGAAGGGCCACAAAGCTAATAAGGGGATTGGAGAAATTAACCTATGAGGAGAGGCTAGCCAAACTGGGTCTGTTTTCTTTAGAAAAAAGGCGCTTGAGAGGTGACATGATTACTTTATATAAATATATTCAAGGCCCATATACAGAGATGGCAGAAGCTCTGTTTATTCCAAGAAAATTGTTTCTGACAAGAGGTCATAATTTAAGGTTGGAGGAAAGGAGATTTAATCTCCTGCAACGGAAACGTTTTTTCACTGTGAGAGTAATAAAATTGTGGAACTCATTACCAAAGGAGGTAGTGAATGCCAATACCATAGATACATTTAAAAATAGTCTGGATAAGTTTCTGTATACTAACAAAATTCATGGATATGATTGCTAGTATTAAATGGGTCACATTTTAATGGGGTTATTTAAGCTTAACTGGAGCTTTTTGTAAGTATTTTAGATTTGTATAGGTTGAACTCGATGGACTTCAGTCTTTTTTTCAACCTTATCTACTATGTTACTATGTTACTATGTTACCATAAGTAAAGAAACTGAGCTGAATTGAAATAATTTTGCATATAATGAATTTGATAGAACACCAATAATGCTTTACCTTATTTATAGGGACAGAAAGTCAAAATTAAACTTTCATTTTTAACGCATCCAATGTTACATGGCTTTCCAATTTATTTCTATTATCTAATTTGCTTTGTTCTGTTTGTTTCCTTCGTTGAATAGCATGCATACGAAGCATCAGGAGAAGAAATGCACGGCTGGGAACTTGCTGCTAATTGATGGCTGTACTCATATCTCTTTTTTCATTGGCTCACCCAATTTGTTCAGCTAGCTCCCAATAGTAAATTGCTGCTCAATCAACAAAGGATACCAAGATAAAGAAGTAAATTTGATAATGGAAGTAAATTTTAAGTTGTTTAAAATTGTACGCTTTATCTGAATTATAAATGAAACAAAAATGGGTTTTATGTCCCTTTATCTATTTTTGTGCATTCTTTATTTACACTAAATGTATTATTTTAAGAGCATTGAATTGTATTTTGCCAAATAAATAGTAAAAAAGACAATGCAAAATTTGAATTTCAAATGAGCTGAAACTTAAAGGGACACTGAACCCAATTTTTTTCTTTTGTAATACAGATAGAGCATGCCATTGTAAGCAACTTTCTATTTTACTCCTATTATCAATTTTTCTTCGTTCCTTGCTATCTTTATTTGAAAAAGAAGGCATCTAAGCTTCTTTTATGGTTCAGACTCTGGACAGCACTTTTTTATTGGTGGATGAATTCATCCACCAATCAGCAAGGACAACCCAGGTTGTTCACTAAAAATGGGCCAGCATCTAAACTTACATTCTTGCATTTCAAATAAAGATACCAAGAGAATAAAGAAAATTTGATAATAGGAGTAAATTATAAAGTTGTTTAAAATATCATGCTCTATCTGAATCACAAAAGAAAAAAAAAATGGGTTCAGTGTCCCTTTAATTTTTTCCTGCCACTTTATCATGTGACAGCCATGAGCTAATCAGTAGGACAATAAGTTCCTTTCAATAAAAACACACTGAAGTTTGCTCAGAAGCATACATGTGACAAGCTTTATATGGTAGCAGTGTGGCATGCAACAATGTTTGCAAGATTATACATATGATACTCAAGATCTAAGCATGCTTCTAAACCTATCTCAGCATGCTCTTACTGAACAATAACTCAATTTCAACAAAGGAAATCAAGTAAAATAGTTAACTTTTGTTAATAAGTAAATTATATTTTCCAGTATACTAAATGAATTAATCTACTCAAAACAATGTACCATGCAATATTTGGTTTTCTTGTAGTATAGAATTTTCTACATAGTGCAGATTATTGCAGAGCTAACAAGCATAAAGATGATACCAAGATTTTCAGACTTTTTAAGCTAATGGTCATTTGGGGTTTGGATGTTGAATTAAATGTATATGTGTGTTTAGGGTAGGTCATAATTATTGCATACTTCCTCATATAGGGCCTAATATTCAAAACCTCACCGGCATGGGGCGAAATCACACAAAATCTTTGGAATTGTTTATAGACCTCATATTGTAATGTAGGAGTCTCTGTTTCACATAAAGAACACTACATAGCAACATGAATGACATTTCTATTTGACTAACTGGCTGTTTCCTGCTAGGGACCAAAGATTCTCTGTGGCTCTTGATTATGATTTTAAATATATGTTTAACCCTTCTGGGGGGGTGAGCTATACATAATACATAGTAACATAGTAGATGAGGTTAAAAAAGACCGAAGTCCATCAAGTTCAACCTATAAAAATATAAAATAGTTACAAAAAGCTCCAGTTAAACTTAAATAATCCCACTAAATGGTGATCCATTTAATACAAGCAATCATATCCATGAATTTTGTTTCTAGACAGAAATGTATCCAAACAATTTTTAAATGTATCTAGGGAATTAGCATTCACTGCCTCCTTTGGAAAAGAGTTCCACAATTTTATTGCTCTTACAGTGAAAAAATGTTTCCGTTGCAGGAGATTAAATCTCCTTTCCTCCAACCTTAAATTGTGACCTATTGTCACAAACAATTTTCTGGGAATAAACAGAGCATCTACTATCTTTGTATATGGACCTTGAATATATTTATATAAAGTAATCATGTCACTTGTCAAGTGCCTTTTTTCTAAAGAAAACAGACCCAGTTTGGCTAGCTTCTCCTCAGAGCTTAAATTCTCCATTCCCCTTATTAGCTTTGTGGCCCTTCTCTGAAGTTTTTCTAGTTCTGCAGTATCTTTTTTGCGATCAGTCCCCAGAATTGCACTCCATACTCAAGGTGAGATCTTACCAGGGATTTATATAGTTACAGAATTATGCTTTCCTCCCTTGAATCAATGCCTCTTTTAATACATGCTAGTATCTTATTAGCTTTGAAGCTGCTGCCCTGCATTGTGCACCCATCTTTAGCTTGTTATCTATTACTACTCCCAAATCCCTTTCCTCCTCTTTTTGGCTAAGTCTTGTTCCATTTAAATAATAAATTGCCTGCTTATTTTTACTTCCAAAATGTAGAACTTTGCATTTTCTCATATTAAATCTCATTTTCTAGTTACCTGTTCATACTTCTAATTTTTGCAGATCCCTTTGTAACAAAAGTTCATCCTGCTATGACCTAATGACCTTACTTAACTTAGTATCATGCAAAAATAGAAATGTCGCTATGTAATCCTTGCTCCAAGTCCTTTATAAAAATATTAAAAAGAACAGGGCCCAGTACTAATCCCTAGGGGACTCCACTGATAACCTTTGTCCAATCTGAGCATGATCCATTAACTACTACTCGTTGTTCCCTATCTTTTATCCAGTTATGAGCTAACATTTTCAGCTATTCCCTGTCCATTAATTTTCTGCATTAATCTCTCATGTGGCACTGTATCAAACGCCTTTGCAAAATCTTAGTATATCACATCAACTGATTCCCATGTATCTATATTTTTACTTACTTCCTCATATAATCTAATTAGATTAGTTTGACATGATCTATTTCTCATAAAACCATGCTGATTTTAACTCATAATCTTGTTTACACAAATATGCTCATAAATATAATCCCTTATAATCCCTTCAAATATCTTCCCCACTATTGATGTCAGACTAACTGGTCTATATCTTCCTGGATCATCCCTGCTTCCCTTTTTGAAGAGTGACACCACATCAGCTTTATGCTTTATGCCATTCCTGGGGGACCATGCCTTAGGAAAATGAGTCTTGAAAAATTAAGAGTAAAGGTTTGTCTATAACAGTGCTAAATTCTCCTAACACCCGTGGGTGAATTCCATCTGGGCCTGGGGTTTTATTTACCCTAATATTAACCAGTTTTTTAACTGATATCCTATATACATAACCCAGTTAATGGTATATGCTGGCATATTCTAGTTTGTTCCAAAGTATCATCCATTGGTTCCTCTCGTGTGTATACTGAAGAAAATAACTTTTTTAGTACCTCAGCCTTCTCCCTGTCACTATTAATCCTGCTACCCTCCACACATGTACCTATATTGTCCTTCTTAGATTTTTTGCTATTTATGTACTTAACTAACCTTTTAGGGTTAGACTAGAATCCTTTGCGATTAATTTTTCATTTTCAATTTTGGCTAATTTGATTGCTTTTTTGCATGCATTGTTACATTCCTTATAAATATGGTATGTTGAGTCTGAACTATTTTCTTTGAATAATTTAAATGCTCTATGTTTTTTTTCCTAATTTCTCTTAACACATTTTTATTTAGCCACATTGGCTTGGATTTTTTTTATAACCATATGGTATTTGTATATATATATATATTTATTTAACAATGTTTTAAATGTTATCCATTTATCCTCTGTATTTTTATTAGAGAATACTTTGTCCCAGTTTATGTTATTTAATGATTTCCTTAAATCGTTGAATTTTGCTTTCTTGAAATTGAAAGTCTTAGTTAAAACTTTTATACACTGCTTATGAAAAGAGATTTCAAATGTGACCATGTTATGATCACTGTTACCCAAATGTTCTTTGACTTCTATGTTTGATATTATATCTATATTATTTGATAGCACTAAATCCAATATAGCGTGACTCCTAGTTGGCCCCTCTATTAATTGTGACAAAAAAAGTTATCCCTGAGAACATTTAAAAATCTATCCCCCTTAGCTGAATTACTAGTTTCATTGGCCCAGTTTATATCCGGGTAGTTAAAATCTCCCATAATTACAGCACTGTTAGCAGCAGCCTTACCTATTTGGATAAGTAGTTGAGTTTCCTCCATGTCACTAATGTTGGGGGGGCTTGTAGCATGTTCCAAGTAATATTTTTTTAGGATTTTCCCCCCACTCTTTATTTCAACCCACAGGGTCTCTACCTGTATCATAAATATCTTCTGTTATTGTAGGTTTAAGATTAGGTTTAATAAACATACAGATTCCCCCACCCCTTTTATTATTCCTGTCCCTTCTAAATAAAATATACCCCTCTAAGTTAACTGCCCAGTCATGTGAATCATCCCACAAAGTTTCAGTTATACTGATAACATCATTGTCCTCTTCTGCAACTAAGAGCTTCAATTCCCCCATTTTACTCATCATGCTTCTTGCATTTGTTGTCATACATTTAATTTTCATGTGCTTTTTGCTGCTACTTGGTGTGCTTTCCTCCATACTTTCTTATATGACATTTCTTAAATCATCAATTCCTTGAGATACTATAGGAGTGACATATTCACAGACTGATCTCTCTGTTCTTTTGTGTTCAAACTGCGCCCCCCCCCCCCCCTTTGGCTAGTTTAAAAGATTCTCTAAAAGTCCTACCTTAATGCTGACTCATACATATTGATAACATCTCATGTTCTAATTAATTAAAATAGACAATTCTTGCACTAGAGGGTTCCTTTAACACACTTAAGTAAAGCTTCTGATTAGTGTTAACTAGTAAACAAGTTTATAGCAAACAAAATGCCAGACAGGAGCTTCTTGGAATGAGGCTGCTTGTGGGAAGTTGACTTCTTTGCCAAATGATAAACTCAGCCCTAACTGTAGAATTTGTTTCAGACCCACTAATGAAAGGTAAAAAAGCAAACAGATGTGACAGCAACCATAGGAGCATGATTTTAATAGGAAATGTAGTATATAGAAGAACCCAATCTTGATTTAAAATAGAGAATGTTAGATAGTGATAAAAGAAAGACTGCAGAGTTTGAGTAATGTTTCCATGTTACAATAGTTTTAAAAGCTGCTGTTATTCATAATGAGTACTATCATATAAAGGCCAGGATACATAAAAGGAAAATGTAAAATATTACAACCCACACTAACAGTAAATGTCATTCATGGAAATGGCAGTGATAGGCAGGGAGCAATGTGATGCTCAGCATCAGCACTCAATTATTTCTATATGCCAATGGGAATTTAAATAGGTAATAGGCCTGCTTTATCCCTGCGGGTGGATAAGGGGTGTATTTTAGCCACAATTTCAAAGATTTACCTGAGAATCACTGCTAGGAACAATTACACTAAATTCAACAAAAAATGCGCAAATGTATGATGCTCATCATTGTTAACTTAAGGTAGAGGTGGCCCCAAATGTTAAACATTGTTGGTGCTAATAAATGTTTCCACAAAGCTACATACTATGGCTGGTATTGGCGGGAATATCATTATTTTCTAATACTATCTTTACTTTTTTGTTATTTAAATTATGTTTGTCCCATTTTTCTATGTCCTTGCCTCACAAGAGACGTAAAAAATATGGAACATCCTACAAACCTCTAGTTTTTAAACTTTTTTTAAGAACTGGAAGTGCTCTTATTATTATTTTATTTTTGAAATTCTATGCAACATTATATAGTGCTCTGCTATAACACTGATTGGAGTTACATAGTACCCATCAACACCTGGTTAACTCTGATAAATATAAATGTCTGCATTAATGGTAAATTTTTCACTCATACTAAACATAGACAGGTTTAGAAGAGGTTACTGCAAGAAAAAGAAATCATTATCATCTAGGCACACGCTTGGGAGCATTTACAGAATGGCATTAAAACAAATAAAAAAATGTTCTGGATGAATTCCCTGTGGAGATTAGGAATATAACAGTAGTGCATTAGAGAATAAGTAGGACACAGACTGCAAGTACAATTGCGCTGCAGCTGCAGGATTAAATTTAAGTATGACTTAGATATATAGGTTTTTCACAGAAGTATAAGTCCTTCATTAAAATATCAGTACAGCACTGCAAATGTATAAATGCTAAATACCTTTTAGAAGATTCCAATTAATACACATAGAAAAATGTAATGATGTGTGAGTATTTAAGGCAAATTTAACCCTTCCTTAAGTGTTTTGTGTAATGGCTTGAAGAAAAATCTAAAAATATTCTGATTAGATAGAAAAAAGAGTTAAGGATCTCAGATTGCTACAAAGAACATCATTTCTTTCAGACTAATAAGGCACATTACAAAAATGCTAATTTCCTCATATAATAATTAAACCAACTGATCTGTACTTTGAATGGCCAGCACACTTAGAAAAGAAAGAACGCACAACTTTTTTCAGGGACTACAGTACTGCATGTTAAGGGTTAAGTAATTACATAAAAAAGCTTTTTTGCTAAGTGTAAATGGGAATGTCCCCTTTAATATGCCCAGATTACAATCCGTTGCTGCAGTGTTAGGAAGAGATGACAGCACTGCAGCAAAAATGACAAGTCTTTGTGACACTAACCAGACATACATTATATAGATAATTATGATATGGAAATATTATAACTACAGATACAATTTTTATCTTATTGCATGTTTACTTAAATTGCAAACCTTTACAATATAGTATATTATGAATGGATACATATTTAAGTATTTGTTAAATAGAGTAAACACATTAAATACTGTAGGAGTATTAAATATGATGTCTTCATGTTGATTAAAATACTGTATAGGATTTTACATTTGATTTAAAGGTTAAGAGAGTAGGTGTCTGACAAATTAAAAAAGGAGCTAGAGATAGGAGAGATGAACTGTAGACCATTATGTCAAGGAGAAAAAAAACAAGCAATTATGTAATGAGAGGGAAGAAGAGAATGTGAAAAAACATAGGATCAAACAGTAAAGGTTCTAGAACCAGAACTTGTTACACCAAATCAGATGTTATAATTAGAAATGATTACATATTGGCACAAAATACCAATGATAAGAAGAGGGTTAATTACCATTGAACCAAGTCAATTTCAAAACTGTATTGTATGTGGGTTTGTGCAAAGGAAGTTAATATGTCTTCAGATGATTGCATCTTTCTGCATCCCTGTTGTGTCTTTATGCACACAGTGACTGCTAGAGTTGCTCCAGGTAAAATAAATACATTCTCTACATCTCCGTTATCTGGGGAATGGTCTGTAGATCCTCTGAACTGACAGGCTTTCACTTTTTATTTAAGCAATAAAATTCTTCCTTCGGTGTATAACAACAACTCAGCCTCTTGCAGCTAGGAATGGTTCTAGAGCTTAGAAGCTGAAAGTGATAATAAGTGATGCCGCAAGCTAAATATAAAATGTAAACGGTGGTACTGGTTATGGTGTGTGTGACAAGGGAGATAAGTAATCTTTTTATATTATGCTTTCCTACTTTTTCTTATTCAAACCCTAACTTTTTTTTCTGTCTTGGGTAGAGCAAAAACTATATTGCAACTATATGACACCATTAAGAGTATGGGATGCAACAAAAATCATTGAGGTGCCTAGAATCCTGTAGCAACCTTTTAGAATCTTAAGTTGTTATAGCACATAAACAATACAGGTTCTTATGACAGTCCTGTCACTGTGTACCTCAGCCACAACATCTCCAGCAATCATGTCCTATCTATCTATTTATTTGATATATGCACCATTCCAAGATCAGCTTTACAAAAAAACTTTTGCCACCAGGACCTGGTACTATATAGTGCATTCAGGTTCAGATGACAATTAATTATACTCTCTACACTTGAGAAACCACAAAAAAAAATGAAAATGCTCTAAAATACGCCTTCACATGTATTAATGGTTTCTCAAAGATAATGAGCCCAGCATTAAACACGTTTCTAAGGTTAACCAGTCTATATCCTGTTGACTAGATAGCTACCATTACAGAAAATGGTAGTTAAAGTGCCACTTAATCATCCGAAAAAGATTCATCAAAAGAGATCTAAAGGGATTGACCTTTGGATATGTTTATAGCTATCTGGAAATAGAATTCCCCTAGTCCCTAACTACTGTCTTTCAAAAGAATGATGATTTTTTTTTTCAAATTATATTTCTAAGGTATATCTTAGTAAACTGATTCTCCAGCAGTTATAAGCTTTTAAAAAACAAACAAACAAAAAAACTCTCTAAAGATTATAGACACCACAGAGAGCCAGTAAGAGAATGTTATTACTGATTACCATTATTACTCATGCAAATAACTTGTATCATGAAAATCTGAGTTTATTCTCCATGTGATTTAAACGTTAAATCTTGATCTTTGGTATGCATTTTAATGAATTGACAACATTCAAAAGGTAACCGTTGTCTTTTGAAATAGGAGTGTTTGTTAGTAAGCAATCTGCATCATGTCTTGTTGACCTGTGTGCCTCTTGCAAAAAGAGCCCACAATTTTATGAGTGTAATGATTTTCCTTTGCAATATGGTGGCAAGGTTTTCTAAGATGGCCACCACAGTGTTGCTTTACAGAAAAACCTGTCACAATATTGGTACAGGAAGAATGCACAACCACATCTCCTCTGGCGTAGACTAACCAAAGAAAGAGGATAACTTACAGTCACAGAGATGCAGCTCCTCTGTTTTCCTATGTGGCACTGTTTAAATAAGGGACAGAGTTTGCCCTGGGGATGAGTTCTAGTTACATCCCTGTAAGACATATATTATAACTAATAATTTGTGAGGAGCACAGAGTTGAATATTCCTATTTTGTGCAATTATTTCCATGGAATACTTGTTTTCATTGGGAGAGGTATTAGCAGCAGAGATTGTAAGGTTTGTATGCCACTTTACAGATCACTAAATATGCTTGATCATAAATATTGTGAACAGTTCTGGAGATCATATCAACAAAAGGATATCAATAAATTAGAAACCATCCAAAAGAAGGCTACTAAAACAATACATGGTCTAAAATATAAAATGTCCAAAGAAAGACTCTATGATATAAATAAGTATAGTTTAGAGAAGGGAAATAGGTAACATGATAGAAATATTTAAATATATGAAGGAACTTAAAGTGGAAGCTTAAATAATTTTACACAAAAATGGATTATCAACACAATGGGTCACAATCTTAAGTTAGAGGGTAGCAGGTTCAGGAGAAATGTAAGGAAGCAGGGTTTTTTTACAGAATTGATAGTGAATTTATGGAATAAACGTCCAATAGAGGAGGTTAACACAAAGACAAACAGAATTAAAAAATGTCTAGGACAAACATAAGGCTATTCTAAGAAATAAGTAAGTTTACACTGCACAAGTTATATGGGTATATGTGATAGGCACTTTGTTTCTAATAAGTCAATTTATTTGTTTTTAGCTCATAGCACCATATGGTGTCTAAACATTCATTTTTGTCTTTCTTATGCTAACAAATATATTGAATATTTCTTAAAGGGTCAGTATAATCAAAATTAAACTTTCATGATTCAGAAAAGGCATATTATTTAAAAAAAAAACTTACCAATTTACTTTTATCATCAAGTTTGCTTTGTTCCTTTGGTATTCTTTGTTGAAAGCTAAACCTAGGTAGGTTTATATGTTAACGTCTAAGCTCTTAAAGGCTGCCTCTTATCTCAGTGAATTTTCAACTTTCCCCTGCTAGACAGTGCTAGTTCATGTGTGCCATATTGATAACATTGTGCTAACTCCAGTGGATTTATTTCGGAGTCAGCACTGATTGTTTAAAATGCAAGTCTGTCAAAATAACTGAAATAAGGGGGCAGTCTCTAGAGGCTTTGATACAAGGCAATCACAGAGGTAAGATGTGTATTAATATAACTGTGTTGGTTATACAAAACTGGGGAATGAGTAATAAAGGAGATTATCTATCTTTTTAAACAATAACAATTCTGGAGTTGACTGTCCCTTTAACCTAAACCAATATATATCATATTAATACTTTTTAACTCCCAATGTCTGGTGTGTTTAGCCATGTGCATGGAAGTGTGATTATGAAAATTTTGAAGGTATGGAAGAAAAGTATGTGACTTGATAGGTTAAATAAGAATTCAATCAAAAATCAAGAGAAAACTGACTAATTCTTTTGAAATTAAATTAATTTCCTCCATAGAACAGATTTTCTCATTGAAGAGCTCTTTGAATTATTATTTAAAAGGTATTAGATTAAATATTTGTAAATTGTTGTATATGTGTCTCTGTTTCCATAGATGAATCAGAAAAAAGAAATCACTTTTTCTTGCATCTTGCATTTCCCTTTTTGATTCCTTTTTTTTTTTAGATGTTCTGTAATTCTATTCTGTTCATCTTCATGTTTCTAATACGATTCAAAATAATAACCCAAACCCTTGCTTATACATTAGCAATCAAGTTACTGAATTATCTTGTATATAACACAAGCAATAAAGCAATAATGCAATAGATGTGAGAGGACCTTGGAGCAAAATGTATTACTCTATGTTGACATATGTGTACACCAATCCTTCAGACATGGATAAATTAAAGCAATGCTAGTAAAAGATGGTTTTGTCATAGCCATGAAAAAGACAGGAGACAAATAAAGCAAAGGTGGCTTAGAAAACAAGATTTCAAGACTTATCACCATCCTGGAATATGGAATAAATTATAAAAAGATAAATAAATTAAATGAATCTATCTATCTATAAGTTCACAGAGAGTTTAATTTATAAACCTTGATTTTCATGCACTTCATAATCTTAAATGGAACTGCTAATTTGGCTACATAATTTGACTAGTATTTTAATAATGGTTCAATCACTATAAAAACGAGCATGGTTCTGTAATATTTTGAAAGATTTTAAGTAAAACAAAAAAAAAGCATATTTTCAAAATGTTAAATTGTGACTAATTTGAAGATTAACCTGTCCCAGGGCCAAGGCCAGTGTTGTAGATTTACATGTAGGCAGTAGAAAGTAACAAAATATACATTATTCAAAAATAAATTCAAGTAAAAATTCAAGTAAATATATGTTTCGTAAGATATAAGAAGACAACTAGTTTATAATTATTTTTATCTCTTTTGTCTCTACATAGAGTATTGACAGATCATTGTATTTCCAAAAAGGATGGATACAGAGTACATTTTTTTTTATATTTGTTTCTTAAATAAAAAGTGGAGGTAATGAGGTATTTTCTGATCTTTCAAGTCACCATATTGCTAGGGGTGCTAAGTGCCATTCACAAAAAAATACTGGAAACCCAGCTAGTTATCTGGAGAAACAGGCATATGGGGTCACAATCAGATGTTAGATTGAATCATGTTGCTTAGAGCCCCTGTCAGTTAAGTGTTGATATCAGTCCTCAAAGCAGAACAAAAGCCAATTTGCAAAATACCAAAACCAGGTCTCAATATTGACCTCAGAATCTAATATTCCTGAACATTTTAAGTAAAGCTTTCTTGAGAAAGCAGGGCACCTGGCAACTCTACATATCAAATTAATTAACACAGTCTGATAAGCTCTTTTAAGCACCTTGCCACGACAGTCTCAAAGTGAAATATCCTAAAGTAACCACACAAAAACGACACAGCTAAAGAATTTTCTCAAAATTATCAGCATGAAACAAAAAACACTTGTTTATGCAGTTTGATTTTAATAAACCGTTTTCAGTTCCAAAATAATTTCAATCCATGAAAAAATCTAGCTAACAGACCTCATATGGCTTTTCACTGCATACATTCATTGGATACTCTGCATTTCCCCAGCGATAGTCCAAACCATCAGAAACACTTTTAGCATCAGGTTTGAGTTGTTTTTTCATAAAATTGTTTAGTTTTGGATACCTCTTCAAAACCCAAATATACCATTTTTAGAAGGCATATAGCTTTTATTGTGTAATATGCCTCTTCTAAAACGCATCACTTTAGCAACATCGAAAATAACAGTACAAAAACAGGTTATGCCTTCAGAAACATTAATGCTGATACTTAAGTGTTTTTAAAGAGGCAACAATCAAAATATAATTTTATGGATTAGGTAGATCATGCAATTTTAAGAGACTTTTCAAATATATTTCTATCAAATTTACTTTGTTTTCTTGGTATCCTTTGTTGAAATTCTGCCTTGAAGCGGACTTTAGCTTTGTGTTTAAAGGAACAGTAAAATCAAAATGAAACTTTCATAATTCAGATTGAGAAAGCAATTTTAAACAACTTTCTAATTTACTTACATTACCAAATGTTTTCTTTTTAGATTATTTGCTTAAAGGAACAGTAAACACCTTGGGAATTTTATATAAAATGTTTAGTTATGTGTAATACATTAATTTTGCATTATATTCCATTCTTTATTTTGCCCTCTTTTCATACAATGTAAAACTTGAAATGCACCCTGGTGACTTCTCAAGGCTAACTCTGCCCTGCCACATATGTATCCCTAAATTGGATTTATCACATAACAACTGCAAACACATTGTATATTTATTTTATGACCATGGCTAGCCTTGTTGTCTGCAGGCTAAAGCCCAGATTGGCTCATCCAAATAAGGCAAATGGTGGGTGGAGTTTGGATACTGAAAATAATTGCAATAATAAGATGTTAATTTATTTTAAAACATTCAGACTTGGCTGCTATGCTATTTAATAGAAACACAGAAAATGCCTGGTAATTAAAAGGTGTTTACTGTCCCTTTAAAGTAACAGTAATGCAGTATTGGGAGCTAGCAGAGCACATTGGTTAAGACAATAAGATGATGCATATAAGTGCAGCCACCAATAACAAGCTAGCTCACAAAAGTTATATGCCTCTTCAAAAACTGACTAGTTGCACTCATCATCAAGATACCAAGAGAATAAAACAAAAAAGATAATATTAGTGAGTTGGAAAGTTATTTAAAATTAGTTTATTTTTTTCACTTCTCTGTCCCTTTAAATCTTTTACAGGTGTTACACATAGTTATATACAAGAAATAGTCCAATAATAAAATGCTCTAACAAATTACAGCATTTTCATTTTGCTCTTTTATGTCCCTTTAAGTATCTTTAAAGCAGCTTTACCTGTAGTGAAATGTTCCTTCTGGAGCTGGCTAGGACCCCCAAGGATGGAAAGAGCAGCGTCACAGCATGACTGACACACCATATCCCTCTTTCAGCTTCAAACCCTGGCCCACCCTACCAAACCTTTTGTTCTTTTACAGAGACATAAATTAAAAAATGATTTTGTATGCAAATTATTGAATATCCACAATAAAAGGGCTTTGTAATGCATTCACATTCATATTATTACTGCTCTTATTTATTCTGCCCCTTTCCTGCAAAAGCATTTCTTTTGTTGTTGTTGTTGTTTTTTATTGTTTTTTTAGTCCCCATGTTGAAGCTGTTACTCCAGACTACAGTTCTTTTTCTGCTGTGTTTTATAACTGCCTGGGGAAGCAATGCACTGGTATGAGAGATCCCAATTTTACATTGTTTTTTAAAAAAGCAAAAAGATAAGGTATAGCTGCTCATTTGCATATATTTACCCAGAATCCTCATGTCCAGTGGAAACAGCTGAGGTTTTCTGTGTAGATGTGCTATATAATGATCTATTTGTATTACTTAATTTCAGAATGAAGACCCACAAATACCATGTTTCCATTTACTACTTTTAGCTATTAGTTGCCATAACTTGATCAGTGTGTTTTGTTCTTTTCTTTGTCAATTGCCCTTATTATATAACTTTATGCATATTATCAGTACTGTTTTATGTTTCTCTATTTATGTATATACAAATTATTTACATTCGGATTTGTATGCCCCTTAAAGTCAAAATTAAACTTGCATGATTCAGATAGAGCTTGTAATTTTAAGACATATTTAAATTCACTTCTATTTTCAAATGTGCTTTGTTCTCTTTGTGTCCCTTGTTTAAAATGTATACGTACATATCCTACCCTAGTGGGAGCTAGCTGCTGATTGGTGCTTGCACAAATTTGTCTCTTGTGATTGGCTAACTAGATATGTTCAGTTAGCTACCAGTAGTGCAGTGCTGCGGTATCAGCAAAGGATAACAAGAGAATAAAGCAAATTTGATAATAGAAGTAAATTGGAAAGCTGTTTAAAACTGTATGTTCTATACAAATCATGAAAGAAAATGTTGGAGTTTCCTGTCCCTTTAAAGACTAGACCTTCTTCATTTGCCCAAAAGTTACTCCATTTTAATTAATATTTTCCCAAGAGCTTTCCCTGGCAAAATGTCTATTTTTTATTATTGGTAAGCTAAAAACACAGTTGCTCTAAAGAAAATATAATTATTTAAATCTAAAGGTAATATTAATTACTAGTTACTCTAATCTATGGAACAGTGCAAAAGTCACCACCACATACAAATAATATTTTAATGTGACTGAGGAAATATAAAGATTGCTGACTTTTAGAATATCATTAAAATAATTGAGGTAACTGAAAATGAAGGCAACTTTTATTCTTGTATTATAAGACAGATAAACTAATATATATTAATATATATATATATATATATATATATATATATATATATATATATATAAAGTGATTTTGTCTATAATAAAACAAAGCTCTCCTTTCAATTAAAGAATTAAAATGGCTTTGTATGTAGAAAGAGATAGAATGAAGACAAAAAGAGATACGGAAAAAAGAAAGAAAGAAAGAGAGGGACAGGTATAGAGAGGGGAGTGAGGGAAAGAGAAATAAAATGGTGTATCTTAAATAGTCATACACCACTGACATGAAATAGCCATAGACCTACTGTAACAAGCAGGAGATGAACTGCCAGCTAAAAGGCAAAACGATCAACCTCACATCCACTTGGGGTTTGAGCTGTTTGCAAAGTGTTATAGATATATTTTAATTAGATATTTATGTGAAGAGGTACACAAGGAATGCAATGTCAACCAATTAGAAAGTGAAGTGTTTTGTATAAAAATGAGAAAATGAATTAACAAGTACACTATTTTTGCATTGCTCAGTTGCTAGGCTGCTGATCACACTAATTTTCATTACATAAAGGATTCTGATCATGTACTAACTATCTCTCTTTCAAACCTTTTTTTTTTTTATTCTCAAATTGTGAATTCCTGATTCAGTCAAACAAAATATGTAATCAGGGCACATAAATAGCTCTGGCCTCACTGGATCAATATATTCCAGATGAACAAATACATATGAGTGATTTTGATATATCACTTAGTAGACAACCAGCAATTGGTTGTTATGGACTGTTTTTAACTAGTGTAATCTACACTACATTAGAGTCATACTGTTTACAGAGAATGTGGAATACTATGGTTCTTTTTTTAACATTCTAATGCTAACACTTCAATGTTCTAATGCTTTATATGCCCTAGTACTTTCATCATAAACTAAGGTCTCTCTCTCTTTCTGTATGTATATATATATATATATATATATATATATATATATATATATATATATATATATTATCCTTAATTAATACCCTATAGCTTCACAGAATGTTCAGAATATACACATAATATTTTTTAAAATTAACATATTTCAGCATCACACATTATTTAGACTTCAAATGTGGGCCATATTTCCCTAACCATTCCTTACTTTGCACATTCAGACATGCATAACAATTTATATAAAGCTTCCTATTGCAGTCTGCAATTTTTGCATTGTTACTGATGTTAAGCAAAAAAAAATAAAAAACTGTATTCATAATGGAAGAAATATATGTGGGCTAAAAATTAGCTAAAAATGTAAGTGGAAGTGTTGCATTTTGTTCCCTTTTGTTGCAGCACAAAAGCACACTGCATAGAAAAATAAAATGTTTTATTTCCTTTTAATCCTTTTATTTTAACTGTTGCATGCTGGAGAGACCTTTCTTCAAGGTACAGTATGACAAATACACTGATGTCAAAAGCTTCTTGATGGTTAGGGGCACCTCCTATATATATGCTGAACTCATAACATCAGCTCAGCATCATTGATATACTGCCAAATGCCCCCCCCAGGTGCACTGTGTCTCCCTCTGCCTGTGCGGGCATGCTAGAAATAGCTATGCTACATTAGTCTTATTTAGTATTCCATCCTCTTTATGGCATATGTCCAGTTTCTGATTAAATTGTGTCATGCAATCTTGACTTAATCAATAAAATAACATATATCACTTCCTTTTGTCCTGATAGTTTAAAGACATACAATAGAAAATAATATAAAACTAAGTTTTATTTACCAATATGAAATGTCATCAACCACTATTTACTGACACCACTTTAATGCATGCACAGATACAGACACCCGTGTATAGATAGATAGATGATAGATAGATAGATGATAGATAAATTCTGTACCCTTTGCTACATGTCAATATAAAATGAATGCTAATCATATTTTGAAAATGAATTATGTATGTATTTCAGCCTAATACATAAATCTATATGTTCTTGTGCATGTTCATTTTCATTTGTCCATGAATGTAAATATTTATATTTTATATATATATATATATATATATATATATATATATATATATTATATGTGTTTTTGTTTGAGAAAATTAATTTACACCCCCCCCCACATACACATTTATATTCTGACATTTATTGAGAAAAGCATAAAATCCTACATGATTATGATACTGAAAATGACTTGATTATAACCAAATATTTGACTAGGAATCCAACATTGCCTGAAGGAGCAGAAACCGGTTTCTTGGCAACTGTAACTCAAGTTAAATCAGAATGCACACAGATATATTTTTACATGCTGTTTGACAATTTAAAAAAAATAATTGAATAGTTTTATTCTGTAACTTAGCACAAAAAGCCAAGCTATATAATTAATATTATGAATTGGAGCACAAATGAGCACTTATTTTCCTATATGTATATATGTGAAAGCTAATCGTTTAATTATTTCACAACAGAAAACCCTAAAGCTGATTGTGTTGCACATCCCTTTAGCATTAATGGATTAGCTAGAAATGCCTTGGCATATTATTAGTTCCAAACATCAGCTGCATTGTTCGACTTATGTCCATACACATAAAGTGGTTTCTCACGCTGATAGATTTGTAGTAAACGACTATGCGTGGGTGAGCTCTTTTTTTATAATTTACATTACTTAGCACGCTTAAGCTATGAATATTAAGCCTTGATCTGAGTTGACACAGTACTGATTCCTTTCTCCAAGTAACAGGTTTGTCCAGAACCTAATATGTCAACAAGGGAATGTAGAGAAGAGACTATAGAACACCATTTCTTGTAAGTACCTAGGAGTTTAACTATTGCAGTTTAAAGTTGGTAAAATCTGTGAAACATGCAGAGAGAATCAGAGTAGAAAAGGTATATAGATTCAAGCATTTTGAAATCCACATAGAACTTACTGGAGTGCTTTGTAGAAAAAAATGTGGATTTGTGTTCCAATTGGAACAAATAGGGATCGCAAATAACTATTAACAGTCCCATCAGCAGTTCTGTCCTAATTTCTTAACCAATACCAGTTCCCTGCTAATCGTCTGAACTCCTTAATATTCACTCTGTAATATATACACACAGAGCTCAGGGAATTCATGCTTGCCATTCAAGCCTAATATGTGCATTGCTTTTCAAGTAAATCCCATCTCTAAGCACACTGCCTTTCCCAAAGGTGCTTCTGACTTAAGGCTTCAGTGTTATCTTCTTAACATCTTAAGTGCTGGGAAGATTTTGTACACAAACACTAAAGGTTTTCTTTGATAACCTCAAGTCCATGTTTGTTTCAAAATAAATGCATAACAGACATCTTCAAAAGAATGGCAAACCTTATTAAATAAATACATACATTATATATATATATATATATATATATATATATAACTTTACTGAAAGTATACATTGAATCTGATAAATGCCTAAATGCTTATAGAGTATTTTCCTTTTTCAAATGTAATCTGCGTCAGTTGATACTGCATTAGCAAACAGGCGTTTACACTGTCTATTCAGACTGGCAAGAGGATGTGTTTTAAGGGAAGTCATTAACCACAATCCCTAAAATGTAGCTTGGCAGGAGTCCAGTAACTATGTCTGGTATGCTTATCCAGCCACTGTGATCTCTGCTTTTATAGTGTTACACACAATGAAATTATCTATAGGAGACAATTTAGTATTACTCTTATTCAGTACAGATTTGAGGTAATTGAATTTATCTTTACAGAGGAAAGTCAAATGTTCCTCTATATATAATTTCACAGTTCTTTTAATAAAAATGTCATTATTCACTCTATTTCTTTATCTAGGCATTTTTGATATTAGGAGCTAACTACTCATTTGTAGAGGAGCACAAAAAAAGCACAAAATATATGTATAGCATAAAACATTTAACTTACCCTCTTCCAGTATTCGTCTCAATGTATTCTGTAAATTCCTTAGTTTTTGCTACAATGCACTTGTACTAAACCAGGGTTTTAAAGGGTACATTTTAGTTTCAGATGTATGCACTCATCCGACAGTCTGAAAGGGGCTGCCTGGCTGCTTACAATCCTTTATATCAGCCGGTGCTTTGTTTCTCTGTAGCTGACAATCCAACACAGAGATGCTGTTTATAGTGCCTGTTTCCCTTCTCTCCTCCTTTCTGTGGTGGTGGTGCTGGTGTTTAGTGCTGCATCATTCACCCGATCAGTTGTCAGACTGACATGGGGCTGCCTGCTCAGCGATCATTAATAACTGAACACCCTCCACTCCCCAGAGAGGAGCCAATAGCTTCGGAGTGCCAAGATACAGTATTCACAGCTGCTCTAGTCTGGTTGGCTGCAGCAACATGCCTATTACATGACATTGCTGCTTAGGTACAAATAAATGAAACCATCTTCCCCTCCCAGTTTTAGAGAAAAAAAAAATTGTATTATTACTTGGAAATAGCATTCTGTTTATAGTCTCTTTATACTTAATTAATTCAGAATAATCAAGTTTTACTACAAAGATGTGTTAATATGTTTATGTATATATATATATATATATATATATATATATATGTATATGTGTGTGTGTGTATATATATATATATATATATATATATATATATATATATATATATATATATATATATATACACTGTATATAGATATTTTTATATAACTATATATATATACTGTATATAGTTAAATATATATATAATTCCAAATGCACTTACTGGGTTTGAGCAAAAAGGTGCTTTAATGGCACATAAGAAAAACAGTAACGTTTTGGGGATCAATCACCCCCCCTTCATCAGGCTAAGGTCTTAGTCTGATGAAGGGGTGATTGATCCCCAAAACGTTATTGTTTTTCTTATGTGCCATTAAAGCACCTTTTGCGCAAGCCCAGCGACTGCATGCCTTTTTGGAATTGTATGTTTTGCTTGCCTGCACCCTGGTTGCCGAACTTGGAGGTGGGAGTGCTCTCTTTTGTGTATTTTTATATATATATATATATATATATATATATGTATGTGATGGTAGTTTACATAATGGGCAAGAATAATATATGGTAGGCAGAAACACATGTGTATGTACAGTATGTATGTGTGTCCGTGTTAAATGTTTGGTATTAAAACATTTTGGATTCAATTTTAGAAACTATGAAGTCGAATAGTTCTGAATATTTGGTTTGTAATTATTTTATTTTCAATTAGAATTTTATAGATTTTTTTTTAGATTTGTTTTATTTATTTGCAGCGTGTTTCCATTGAGCCATAATTAGGTTTACGCTAGGTCGCAAACCAATAAACATGTTGTTGGAAGCAATTTCCTGTATCGTTTGTTTCTGATGGTGCGTTATACCACAATATCGGCAGCCGGGGTCCAGCTGCCGAATTTGTTTTTTAGTCCCCTACAAAGTATTAGAAGCTGTTAAGGGATAATTTATAGAAACAAATTGGGGGAAGTGCTCAGATACGACTATAACCCAAACCATATGATGCTTAACTAAACACTTTGAATTGTTTGACTCAATAACAATTTATAACTGGTAAGGGCAAACTAAAGCACCTAGTGATAGCAGGAAAACAGGAGAGTCCAGTATTAAAGAGGTATTAGGACATGCTGCTCTGGAAATTAGACTATCATATGGCAGTCCAATAGGGTTCCTTCCCTTAATCCACACAGCAGTGTAACAACCCGGGGATACCAACTAATAATAGTGTGATCATAAAGGACTCACATATCCAAGACGTTCCAGTATGTCAATCAGTGGATTCCAGTCCTAATACTGCACTTCAGCAAGTGCGTTGCATACATGTTGCCAGTGTCCCGGTTTCCAGTGCATGGTGTACATTCACTCATCGCAATCCAAGCTGGAACTGTGTGACATAATCGTGCTGGCCTGTTCAGCATCTTCAATCTGTCTGTTTGGAGACTCAGCTCCCATGTGTCAATCCTCAGCCAATCACAGGCGCTAGTTCCCCATAGTGTGTAGAATGGCTCTGTCAGGATCAGTTGGCGGTTCTGGCTTGATGAGTCAATAAGAAAATGAATGCCCAGCGATTCAAATATATAAAATATAACTTTTATTTCCTCATTTAAAAGAGGAAATACAAGTTAGGTTTTACATATTTGAATCACTGGACATTCGTTTTCTTAAGGGATAATTTACACCTGGTTTCAAATAAAACTGAAAACCATTAATACACTGTCGGAGGCTGTCGATACATTAAAAAAAAATTACACCCAGGTGTACAAGAGAAAAAATAACCTTTTTGAGACCTATTTCCCATTGAAATTTTAAAACCTGCCAATAGTTTGTGTTTTTTAAAGTAGAATTTTTTTTTTATATGTAATATTTATTGTTGTCCCATGTAAAGGGATAGTTGCATATATATATATATATATATATATATATATATATATATATATATATATATATATATATATATATATATATATATAACATATATGCAAGCATATATCTACAAAATTCAAACTAGACTTTTGCCTAGGGCAGCAATACATATTACACATATTAATAAAGTAAGAAATTTAATTATAATAAAAACTAGTATTTGCTTATAGTTAAAATGTGTATTATAAATAAGTTAATCTTTGTTTTTTTTCTCCTTAGAGGTGATCAGAAATAAGGAGCCAAGATGTTAAACATTACAGTGTAAGATTGGGTTACCGTAACCACTAACTTGATTTTTAAGAAATCCACCGTCGAATGGAAGCGTTAACACAACGTTAACTTACACCTACCAGAAAGAGCGGCTGCGCGCAAAGCACAAAAATATTTTCACACTTATATATATATATATATATATATATATATATATAGAGAGAGAGATAACAAAAGCAAGTTGCAGCAGACGAGTAGATTAAAAGTTCCAAATTTATTTCATAGTATTAAAATATATGTCCACAACATCCATGGAGACAGTGAGCAAACACAGTCACTTGTGCAAAACGGCTGACATGTTTCGACCCTCAGGTCGTAATCATAGCTGTTTAAAGAAACACCTGACCACCTATTTAAGGGGGTAGGTTACATCTCATTGGTTAAAAATAAACTGATTAAAAATTCAACAAGGTGTGTTATTAGGTAATTACAATACCTGCTCATACAATACAATTTAAGCTGCCCTATACAATTCCAAAATACTGTGTATTAAAGTGTAAATAATTCACTGGACAAACCAGTGAAGGGATCAGATAAATACATAGATACATTATTGTACATGGTCTTAAATGTTTACAATGTGCATCATTTAAAACAACATAAAGAACACGCTATTTGACGAATAGTGAAACAATTGAGCTGTATAAACAGAAAATGGGGAGGCAAATAGCTGACAGAAAAGAAAGTAAGTTAAATAAACCTAGCAATCAAACATCTTAGTTAAGAAAAGTATAAACTGTAAACCACAGATTGAATAAAACATAAAATTATGTAGGTTTACATATCAAGGATTGTTTGTTAACTTTTCATGTTATGTTATATATAAATATATATATATAATTCACTGTAGTGAAAGATATACAAAGAAGAGCAATGGTATCTGTCATGATAGTTACTGTTCATACACAAAAAAAAAAAAAAAACTCCTATCCAGGTTGACCAATATGTGTTAATAAATGGAACAATGGGAGGGCAAACAGCGCCTAAGACTATGTACCGGCTACACTATTAAGAAGACCCCCTACTCGGTCTGAAAGAGATAGCAGTAAAAGATAAATAGGAGCGCCTATGGCTTAGGTAAAGGAGGTTTGTGAGGCTACATCAGTACCAGGACTTTTGGCTTTTGGGGTAAGTTTGATGACCAATAGACTTCACCCAAAAGGCCCTTTATGTGAGGTATCTTTCTGTTTTTGATTTCAGGTCCATCCAGCAAATACTAGGATTCTGGGTCAGGACAGTTTTTAAGGATATTATTGCTTTTTCCTTCCAGTCCCCCACCAGTGTGGACCATCAATATTGGACTATTAAACTGGACAATGTTTTAGGATATATTTTTTAGGAATTGTTATTAGGTTTTTTATATACGTTTTTTTATGTTTTTATGTAATAATATTGCATAAGTTATTCTGTTAAGTCCAACATTGGGTACTTATCCATTGCTAGCAAATTGTTTTTATTTGAGTCAATTATCATTGTTTTATCAGAGTCAAGTATCACTATCACCTTTTAACGCACTTACATTGATCATTTTTATGCACATCACTTTGTCATTTTATTCACTTTAGTTTTGACAAACCGGTTTTGTCCCATACCTATATTTTTCGCACTTTCTTCTAAGATTTTTTGAATTTTTAGAATTTTAAAATTTTTTGGATTTTTTATTGTCATCCATTTTTGTAATCCTTCTTTTTTAACACATTTTTTAACACATATTTTACCACCACTATCACAGTTTTAGATCATCGTTTTTTTTATACAATTTTGAACCACCGATTGTTATTATCTTTGTCACGCACCTATGAAATATACGGTGTGAACTTGTAATGACTAATTGTTGTGAAAGCTCAGTGTTTGGTTTAATAACCTTGCTCATTTGGAGGAAATAATCCCCTCCACATATTCACGTAAATCATAAGAGTAATTGATTCATTCAAGTGGTATCCTTTATATTAGGATTAAAGGTTGTACCTAATTCATGATTTTATATAAGTTTTAATTCCATAATTCTGTTATCATGTTTGGATGTTATAATAAATAATATAAGTATTCTTCCCACCCAGAGTGTGATCCCTGACTGTACCTAAGCCATAGGCGCTCCTATTATCTTTTACTGCAATATGTGTTAATACTTATATATTCATAAGTGGTTATCTGTATACTATTACATGTATTTATTCAATCTATGAGAACAACTGTTCTCTTATGAAACAAAGAACCCCTAAAAATATTTATGATATGCTGTTTAAATGAGAGGCACTGAATGTGCTAGTATACAGGTACCTGTGTCACCATGCGTAAAGGTTCAGAACCACTGGTATACAAGTAAGAACATTTTTGTTAATAAAGTTCTACACTGAGTCCATATGAGAATAAGAGAAAGAAAACATGGAAAAAGATGGAAAAAGACGTCACAGAGGACGTTACAGAAACCATTACAGAAGAGGGAGATGCCAACCGGACAATAGCCCCCCAAATGATTATTATTTCCAAAAATTAATTAAGTCATACTCAGAGTTCAGGCCATTTGGCACTCTTGTTTTGAGCTTAAAAATCCAGTACATCTCCCTCTTCTGCAACAATTTTTCTCGTTTACCACCTCGAGGAGGACAAAAGACCCTTTCTATGGCTTGCCATCTCAAGGTATTAATGTTTTTGTCATGGTAACGGGCAAAATGTCTTACCAATGGAGTGCTAGCCTCACCAGCCTGTATTGTAGACAGGTGGTTTCTAATTCTAACTTTTACCTCGTTGGTAGTGAGGCCTACATACTGTAAATGGCACGATGTACAGGTTAGTAAGTATATCACATATGTGGTAGTACATTTCAAACAACTAGTGATTGGGAAAGTTTCCCCAGTCACCTCGGATTTAAATATGTTTGAAGCTGTGATATACTCACAAACCCGACATTTTTGTCTGCACTTGTAGATGTAGATATATATAGATAAACTTTCCAAATACACACTCAGCTAAAGTGTTATTAGTATCCGGAAAAAAACAGCAGGCAACACTGGGAATTCAATCAGAAAAAGCCTTTATTCCAATCCTGGGAAAAACAGCAGGGCCTTAACCCATAACGTTTCGGTCTACACCTAGACCTTTATCAAATGGAGCCCATGTGAGATATATATATATATATATATATATAATTCCAATAAGGCTAAGGTCTTAGTCTGATGAAGGTGTGATTGATCCCCAAAACGTTACTGTTTTTCTTATGTGCCACTAAAGCACCTTTTTGCACAAACCCAGCGAGTGCATGCCTTTTTGGAATTGTACATTTTGCTTGTCTGCACCCTGGTTCTGAACTTGGAGGTGGGAGTGTTCTCTTTTGTGTGTATATATATATTTGATGATAGTTTACATAATGGGCAAGAGTAATATATGGTAGGCAGAAACACATGTGTGTGTATGTATGTATGTGTGTCTGTGTTAAATGTTTGGTTTGACTTCCTGTGCAGCTGTTGCTGGACATCTTACTGTGTGGCGAGGATTCTGCACTCAACCCTGTTATACAGCACATTGGATACATTGTTTAATTTACATCAGTGAATCAGCCTACGGATGACAACCTGTACTGATCCTGGAATAACATCTATACTCTGGTGATTACTTACCTCATACGGATTGAGGTCATTTGAAGTAAGTCCTTAGATATAGGGGTAATATTTGCCCCACAATTTTTTACACCGCAGAAGAAAGGCGCAGAATATAAACTCTTTTGTTCAATATACCTTCTTTTTGTGGAGACAAGCTTGGAGTCTTCACACACCTTTTTTCAGCTGCCTTTCTGCATATCTTAATAGATCTGTGGACTATTGCTATCATGCATGTTTGTTTATATGTAATCAATGTTGTATAATTTATGATTTATGGTATTTAACCTTTTTTATTTGTGATTACTTTTTGTGTATTTAATTTATACGCCACTCAGTAGAACTAATACAGCGCGGATATCATATCTTTTCTTTATATTAAAAAAATTTGGATTACATTTTAGAAAATGTGAAGTCAAATAGTTCTGAATATGTGGTTTGTAATTATTTTATTTTCAATTAGAATTTTATATATATTTGTAGATTTGTTTTATTTATTTGCAGCTTGTTTCCATTGAGCCATAATTAGGTTTACGCTAAGTCGCAACTTCAGGTAGCTTACGGCTCCATTCTCTATGACTCAATGGAAATGTGCCCTTTATCTTTTAAGTGAAAAGATTAAGTTTAGACAAAACTACCACAAAAATTGCTACATCAATCTTTATTGAGCCATCATCCAATAGAATGAGAGCTGCTTAAATTCCTATTGACTGATATGAACAGCCAATAGAATTTAAGTAGCTCTCATTCTATTGGATGATTCAAATTTTTCATCCATTAGGAATGCAAGGGACGCCATTTTGAAACGGCTCCCTTGCCTTGAAGATTCAGTGAACGGTGGCGACCCTATGAAGAGGATGCTCTGCGCCAGATGTCTTCAGGATGGACTTGCTCCGCTCCGCCAGGATCAAGAAAGAAGATGCCGCCTGGATGAAGATAGAAGAGGCCGTCTGGATGAAGACTTCTCACCACCTGGATGAGGACTTCGCCGCCTGGAGAAAGATAGATGAGGCCACCTGGATGAACACTTCTCGTCACCTGGATGAAGATAGAAGAGACCGCCTGGATGAAGACTTTTCGCCGCCTGCATGAAGATCATTCAAGCAGATGAGGACTTTGCCGTCTGGAGGAAGATAGAAGAGGCCACCTGAATGAACACTTCTCGCCGCCTGGATGAAGATAGAGGAGGCCACCTGGATGAAGACTTCTCGCCGCCTGCATGAAGATCGTTCAAGCGGGACTTGGGGGTTAGTGCTAGTTTTTTTTTTAAGGTTTTTTTGGGTGGGTTTTGTTTTTTAGATTAGGGTTTGGGCAGAAAAAGAGCTAAATGCCCTTTTAAGAGCAATGCCTATACAAATTTTTCAGTGTAATGGGTAAATTAGGTTTTTTGGATAGTTTTTTTTTTATTTTGTGGGTTTGGGGGGGTAGGGGTTTGTAATGTTAGTGGGTCTTTGAAATTTTTTTTCAGGTAAAAGAGCTGTTTAACTTAGGGCAATGCCTTACAATAGGCCCTTTTAAGGGCTATTGGTAGTTTATTCTAGATTACATTTTTTATTTATTTTTTATTTATTTTTTTAAAATGGGTATTAGAATAGGAATATTTTTTATTATTGTTGATAATTTGTTTGTTATTTTGTGTAATGTATTTTTTCATTTTGGGGTGGGTTTTTATTTTTAGATTAGGGCTTGGGCAGCAAAAGAGCTAAATGCCCTTTTTTTTTTTTTTTTTTTTTTAATCTTCTTTTTATTGAAAACTTAAATATTCACAATAACATATTTCAATATGGAAATGATCCACAATAACGAATATTGCTAGTTAGAGCTAAATGTTCATGAGTTTCGCTGCTGTTTTATAAGCTGTAGTTCCATACTTGTAATGCAGCTAGTCCATGTAGTCTCTCATGTGGGTAGAAGTGGGGACAGGGGGGAACATGGATTTTAAGTAACAAATAAACAGGTAAACAAACAAACGAATCAATAAAATAAATATGGTATCTTACATCTGCGTGTCTTTATCCGGATCGTCACTGGCTCTTGGAATATGTGTTTAGTGAAGTATTGTGTAATCTGTTTGCTATAAGGAAAGGATTTGTATCCTTTTCGTTTGGTGACTATTAGTACAGCCATCTAGGGAGAAGGGGTGGCATTTTGAAGGGCATGTGGGATAAGTGTGGTGTTTAAGGACCCCTGCCAGATAAATTTGGCATCTAGAAGGGTGTCTACTCTGTTTCGGCACAAGTAGCTGTATTTTTCTAGTGTGAATTGTTCTTCTACTTCTTCAAGCCACATTGTTTTAGAAATGGTCAGGCGTTTCTTCCAGTTACGGGCTATTAATTTTCTCGCGCTGTTAAGGCCTATTTGGAGCACTAAAAGCCGCAAGCGACATGGTAAATTAGGGAGGTCGTTGAGCAATGCTATTTTTGGGTGTAATGTAAATTCAGCTGAAATACTTTGTCTGAAGTGTTGCTCTATCGTCTTCCATAGGGGGCGTACTCTGGGGCATCGCCACCACATGTGTATCAGGCTACCATGTCCCCTACAGCAGCGCCAACATCTATCCGATAAGCTGGGGTAAATACTGCTTAACTTTGACGGGGTTAAATACCACCGTAGGATAATCTTGTAATTGAGCTCTAATATTACTGGTGAAGTCGAGGATTTTTTGACTGATTTGAATATGTTGGCCCAATTATCATCTGATATATGACTACCTATATCTGTATTCCATTTAGCTGAGTATGGGGGCAGGGTGTCTCTAATGTTCTTGGTTAAAAGTTTGCGGGAGAGCGAAAGTGTTCCTCTCTGTATAATCCCTCCATGGCATAATGTTTCAAATGTGGTGGGTGTTCTTAGTAAGTCGGTTTTGAATGGGGAGGTATGTACGAAGTGATGCAATTGTGCGTATTTTAGCCAGTTGTTGTACTTGCCTTGAGCTATGTTGGTTAGTTTGTCCCTTTCTAGGAGTTTGCCTGCCTCCGTGAAATTTAGTAAAGGGATGGTGTAGTCCCATTCAGAGAGCCTCTGAAATCCCTTGTCGAGGCCACCCACCATTTCTACGTTTAGAACAATCGGAAATAGGGGAGATCTGCTAGTTGAAATGTACGGTCTGGATGATGTTATTTGATCCCAAGTCTTAAATAGGTGTTTGTGAATTTCTAGTTGTCTACACTGAGGTGGTCTTAAGTCGCTAGGTACCCAGCACAACGCATGTACCAATGGTGCCCTGAGTATATGTGAATCTAATGCGACTCGTGCTTTACATTCCTGTTTCCCATGCCAGTCTAGTATCCTTTGTAATGTGACCGCTAGGTAATACTCTTCAATTTTTGGTAGCCCTAATCCTCCATCAGTAGTTGTCCTATACATTGTGTCTCTATTAACTCTAGGTTTATTTTTCCCCCATACAAAGGAATTAAGGCTGTTTTGGAGACGGTTCAGATACCAACAGGGTAAGTGCATAGGTAATGTCTGTAGTATATATGTGATCCTAGGGAGCGTGGTCATTTTTAAGGCCTGGACTCGGCCCCACCATGAGAGAGGTTTACTCGTCCATGTCTGAAGGTCATGTTGAGTATTGTTTAATAAAGTTACGTAATTTTTGTCAAAGAGTGTTGTTTGCTTGGGAGCAAGGTGAATCCCTAAGTATTTTATAGAGTCCTTTCTTAGTTTTAATGGGCATATCTTCGATAGTGAGTGAAATTTGGTGTCTGATAAGCTAACATTTAGGATCTCCGACTTTTGTTTGTTGACTAGAAAGTTTGAGTACCGTCCAAATCTGTCTAATTCTGTTAATATTTCTGGGACAGTCGTTAGGGGTGAGGTGGCTGAGAATAGTAAGTCGTCAGCAAAAGCTGCGATTTTATAGGATTGATTATTGAACGATATTCCTTTGATTTTTTGGTTTTTACGGACGTGAGAAGTGAGGACCTCCATCGTTAAAATGAATAAAATCGGAGATAGGGGGCAGCCTTGGCACGTGCCATTGTGTATGGGGAATGTGTCTGATAGTATACCATTAGCTTTAACTTTTGCATTTGGGTTTGAGTATAGATTAAAGATTCTGTTAACTATTTTCAGGCCAAATCCAATGTTTTTAAGGGTTTCTAGGAGAAACTGCCAGTCTGTTCGATCGAATGCCTTTTCGGCGTCTATGGCTATCAATACAGATTCTATTTTGTGGGTCTTAGCGTATTCTATAAGGGTTAAGGCTCTAATAGTATTGTCCCTGGCCTCTCGGCCAGGAACAAATCCCACTTGATCTGTGTGGACTATGTCGTTAAGAATAGAGTTTATACGATTCGCTAAGATTTTCCCTAGAATCTTGAGATCTGTGTTTAGTATCGATATAGGTCGGTAACTACCTGGATCTTCTTGTGGCTTTTCTGGTTTCAAAATTACAGATATGTGGGCTGTTAGAGAATCTATAGAGAGTTGAGTGCCCCCGTCCATGGATTTAAAAAGATTTAATAAATGTGGGGCTAGAATAGGACAGTGTGTCTTGTAGTATTGATTGGTTAATCCGTCAGGTCCTGGGCTCTTACCTGTTGGAAGGCTCTTAATGGCTTTCACGATTTCTGTTAATGTTATATCTGCTTCCAAGTCAGTTACCTGGGTTTGTGTTAATTTGTTTAAATCTGCTGAAGCTATGTATGCTCTCATGTTTTGTATGTGGTCGTGTTGAGCAGTTTTTGTCAGGTTGTATAATTGTTGTTAGAAGTTACGAAAGTGGGCGGCTATCTCCTTGCTGTCAACTACATAATCTCTCTGTTTAGTTCTGAGTTTGTGGATATGTGTAAGGGTATTTTTATCTCTCAGGGTGTTAGCAAGGATTTTGCCTGGGCGGCATTTCAGCATTTTTCTTTGGGTTTCAGAGTACAGTAGTGTATTGAGTTCTTTTCGTGTGGCAGTCAGCGTTGTTAGTAGGGTTCTATCCGAGGGGGATTGCTTATGTTGAGTCTCCAGGTCGTTGAGTCTGTTAGTGAGTGCGTTTAGCTGGGTGTTGTATTGTTTTTTAATATATGCTTTGTGTTTTATGCACTCTCCGCGTATAACTGCTTTATGTGCTTCCCATACATACATCGGATGTGTTTCTAAGTTAGCGTTTAGGTCAAAGTACTCTGTCAGTGCTGTCTTGAGTTTTTGGGCTGTTAGTGGGTGGTGTAGAAGGTATGGGTCCAGTCGCCATATGTACGGATGGAGTGGGGTGTCAAGCCAGTTTAATTCTAAGGTCACCATAGAGTGATCTGACCATGCCGTTGATGATATGTCGGTGTTTGATAGTAGGGATAAGCTAGACTGGTCAAGAAATAGATAGTCGATCCTTGAGTACATGGACCAGGGATGTGAGAAAAAGGAGTACCCGCGCTGTGTGGGGTGCTGTAATCTCCATGTGTCTATGAGTCCCAATTGTTTAAGGCATGAGTAAGTAGCATTAGGGGGGCATGATGTGTTGCTTGTGTTTAAGGAGGTAGAGTCAAGTATGGGATCCAAGATAACGTTCAGGTCTCCACCCATCACTACAGTGCCTTTACGCGATTCATGTATCATGCGATTGAGAGTATTGAAAAACCTGCTCTTGTTTGTATTGGGGGCGTATACGTTGACTAGAGTGATTGGTCTATTGTAAAGTAGGCCTACTAATATTAATATCCTCCCTTCCTTATCTGATGTGTTATGGAGCAGTTGAAAGGGTAGGGATGAGTGGAAAAGGATTCCTACCCCATTTATCTTTCTTTCGTGGGAATTAAAAAAGCTGAGAAGGAAGTGTTTGTTCGAGTATTTAGCTTCATTTGCTCGAGGGAAATGAGTCTCCTGTAGAAATATAATAGAGCCCTTTTGTTTGGCGAACCAGTGTATTGCAACTGACCTTTTAGTAGGTGAGTTCAAACCTTTAGCGTTTTGGGATATTATTGTAAGTGATCTAGAGGTCATGTGTAATGTTCGTGTTAGGGTCTGCTATTAAGTCTTCTAGACTTGTCTTACCGTATGGGGAAGTTATTCGCTTCTTGTAGGTGCGGTGTGCTGAAGAGATCCCTATGAGGTTGTAGTGCTTACTGTGAACGTGATGTGAGTGGAGTGTGAGCCAGTGTGCCGATCCAGATTTTGCAGAGAATCTGAAATACAATAACATGCATTGATAAATACAACATAACAATATAGAAATTAAAGTAATTAACATTGAGAACAGTTACACTAAGGATTACAAAGGTAATCTCCTTTCCTTTCTATTAATCTAAACTCAAATTCAAATCTAAATCTAAATTTAAACTCAAATCTAAAACAGGATGGGGGAAGAGTGGTAGCAAACTAGGGTCACTACCGTTCCTCAAAATAGGGCTGGTGCTAGTATTACGTTAAGATGGGGTTTCCTCCAATTGTGGGAAATCTGACTATAGTGGTATGTACCACCTGGGATGTAAATTGGTGTGCAAGGGGAATATTCTTAAGTCTCTTTATGATGCAACAGTGGGTTGACTATAGGCCCGTGTCCAAGGGTCAAAATGTACTTTTCGCTGGGGTGCCATAGTCTTTTTTAGGAGTTGAAGTGGGGTTAGTTAGTTAGTTAGTTAAAGTCCAAATTGGTGAGGGTTAAACCTCAAGGTGGGTTTGTGGGGGTGTCCAGCGTCGGGCGAGAGGTGTTGGGGTCTATTTTGCATTTCTTGGGAACTGTGTTCCATTTTTGTTTCTGTGGCTTTGGTGGATACAGATCTGATGTTGGTTCTCCTTCGTCGTGGTCCGTAGTTTGAGGTATATGCTTCGGTAGTGGAATATTCAGCTGTGTACAGAAGGAATCAAGATCTTCTAGGTCTTTGTAAGTGATTTCCTTGTTGTCTTTTGTTACCCTGAGTGCAAAGGGGAAACCCCAGCGATATGAGATTTGGTGATCTTGTAGGTGGGTAGTCAAGAACTTGACATTCCGCCGTCTAGTGAGAGTGAGCGGGCTGAGATCCGCGAAGATTTGTATTGTATCGCCGTCTTTGTAGATTGGTGCTTTCTTTCTTGCTGCATTTAGTAGTTTTTCTTTGTCTTTGAAGTTGTGGCATCTTAGAATGATGTCTCTTGGCGGGGCTTTAGGTGAGGGCTTAGGTTTCAATGCCCTGTGTACTCTATCTAGAGATATGTCTGTATCCTCTTCACTGTCAAGAAGGAAATTAAATAGGCCTTGTAAGTATTTTTGGAGTTCGGTGCTTAGGATTTTTTCAGTCACCCCTCTAATTCGCAGGTTTTGGCGTCGGCCACGATTGTCTAAATCCTCTATCTGCATCTGCATTTGTCTAATCTCTTCTGCTTGTTGTTGGAGCTGCATAGAATGTAGGTTGATTGGTTCTGAGATTTCTTCTGCGTGGTTTTCTAGTTGGTGCACCCTGTTGCCCAAGTCAGTGATTTCTTTTTTGACATCAGAAAGTCCTTCTTTTATAAGTAGACTGACTTGGGTCATAAATGTTGCAAAGTCCTCCTTGGTTGGTAAAAATTTTAAATCTGCTTTAGTTATAGGGGTGAGAGGGTCCATTGGAGTGTTATCCACCTCCTCTTCGTGTGTACTATCAGAGCTGTGTGGGGAGCTAGGTGCTATATTTGTTTTAGCTTCCATTGTTTTAAAAAAGGAGTTTAATTTGGTGGAAGGTATCACAGCTGATTTGTTAGCTTTGTCTCCCTTAGGCAGGTGTTTAGACGTCATTGTAATGCAGTATGTTTTGTTGGAGTGGAATAAGGTATTTATTCTATGTGATGATGCTTGTTATAGCTATTGGCACCGGGTATTTCACTCTCTTGGCCGTATGAATAGTTCAGCCAGTGGCTGCAGGTTAGAACTGATGGCTCTAATGCGATTGTGTCTTTTATTATTTCTTTTAAGAGGCCATTACATTCTAGTCCCTTGGCCGTGTTACAGGTGCTGCTAGTGCTGCTGTCTTAGAATGTGATTTAAGGGGATCCCAGCTCGTTCTATCTGCGGCTCTGTTGTTAGACTGTATGATCACCCGGTTACAGGTATATGCTGGGGCCGGTGGCGGCAGTCTAGTATGTGGGCCTGCTACGCCCCAGTGTTTGGAAGCATGAGCGTTTATTACCGCTCGTGGTATGAAGTGCTGCGTCTGTCATATGCTTAGTCGGGAGGTATACTTATCTCCCATGAGGGTTTTCCATCTGTCAGCAGTTTCTTCTCTTCGATCGGGTCTATCTGTGCTGCAGAGTGTGTACTGTGGATCCAAGATGGCGCTTCACTTTTCACTGTTGCGCTGATGCGGCCAGCGGCTGTATCCTTATGTGAGGTCTGGATGTCCTTTAAAATTAAGCAGTTTGATGCCCCTCGGTATTTAAAGTCTGTCTGGGCATCTTGCGGGATGTTTTGAGTGGTAGGAACCCCTGTTTTTAAGCCCTTATGGGGAACTTCACTCGGAGCTACACTTAGTTGCGGCCATGCTGGTCCTTGGCTCGGCTCCGCCCCCCCGCTAAATGCCCTTTTAAGGGCATTGCCCATACAAATGCCCTTTTCAGGGCAATGGGTAGATTAGGTTTTACTTTATTTTTATTTTGTGGGTTCGGGGGGTTGGGGTTTTTATTCTGTTAGGGGGGTTGTTTTTCTTTTTTAGAAAAAGTGCTGATTTTAAGGGCCCTTGGTAGTTTATTATAGATTATGATTTTTTTATTTTGGGGTGTTTTTTTTTTTTAAACAGGGTATTAGAATAGGAATATTTTTTATTGTTTTAGATAATTGTGTTTGTTATTTTTTGTAATGGTAGTTTTTTAATTTTTGTAATTTTAGTGTTTTTTTATTTTTTGTAATCGTAGTTTTTTTTAGCTGTGTGTTGAGTTATTTTGAGGGGACAGCAAATTTACACTGTTATACAGGCTGTACACTCACTACTTTACATTGTAGCAAAGTGTCATTTCTTCAGTATTGTCACATGGAAAGATATAATAAAATATTTACAAAAATGTGAGGGGTGTACTCACTTTTATGAGATACTGTATATACATATGTGTGCGTGTGTGTGTGTATATATAAGGCATTTCAATGTATTTCTCCTGATTGATTTTAAGCAAACCACCTAATACAAAACTCACACAAACACCATCTGATTCGTACAGTTATAGAAAAAAGACTTAGCTCCCTCTAAATGGTAACTTTGTTTGAATAGTACTCATTAAGCTTTATCATAATTAGTGTAAACATGTTACTTTTACACCCCTGTGGCTGTAACTGAATTACAGCCTTTATGGTGCCGTCTAAATAGTGTTGATAATCATCATCATCCTAAACATCTTTCCCAGCACTATTACTGAACACCCAGAAACTTGTCATCTGTGACAAAAGCTTTTACTTAGAATTGTCAACATTATTTAAAGATAGAAAACTCTAAAACAATCTATCATGCATACAAAAAGAGCATGTTAACAATTAGAGTTGTGCATTTGTTTAGTTTAGACACCTCTTGAGAAAGGCCCTTGTATAGGACTGAAACACATAGACGTTATTCCGCATGGGATTTGTGAGACTATTTATCCTTCCAGGATTGTTTGTTTTTCTTTTTTCTTTTATTTAGGTGATCATCTATATCTGGATACTACATACATAGGACAACCTTGGAACAGAATCTTATTCGTTTCACTATCAATCAATTGGGACTCCTCTACTTGTCACATATCATTAGGACCATACATGTTGGCCCATGGATGTTTTTAAATAACTAACTTTTAGAGATTTTTTAGTCTATTAGTCTTTTTTAAGTGTGCCGGCACTCTTTTAGTGGCTATAAGCCATTTGTCATATTGACATTTCTCACTATTGTGTTCACCACTCACACATTTGTCCCACATTATTGTCGTTTTTTGTGATTGATGTGTTTTTTCCAATCTATTAGCACACACTAATCCACTGTTATTATTTAGCACTTATTTAATATTTCACTGTTTTTTTAACTTTTTAGCTGAGTATAACATTCTGTGCATTTGTTTAACTCTACATCACATCGGATTGGCTATATGATCCATAGCCCTTTTGATCCATAGCCCTCTAGCTCCTAAGATATACTTAGATCCTCAAACCTTAATTACCCATGTTCTCATTGGGCTAATTATACCCAAGGTAACCCCATATTGATTCATCTTCTAAACATATTTTCTATTTTTTTATTTTTCATATTTTTGTATGTAATCTGATTTGTTAACATATTGTACCTCTGTTATTTAATCAAGGTGGTCTTGACACATTATTCAATTTGTGTAATTCCTTTATTATTTGATGTTATATCTTATAGATCTTAACTAGATCTTCCTGGCATATATCTGTCCCTTTGGGCTGATCCCAGTGTGGACCTATATTTGATTTTTATTCGTGTTCATTATTTTTATTTTTAATTTTATTCTCATATTAGTACTATTTATGATAAATTGTATTCTTATATTTTATCATATTTTGAGAGATCGTTCTCTCTAAATAAATATATAAGGTTTCTATAACCATTTGATTTATAGATCTGAGTTTATTCGTATAATTGCCTAATTGGTATATTAATTTGGTTCCCACAAGCACATTTGAAATTATTTGGTCTTTAAGGTTGGCTCTGCCATCTCCATTAAAATACCTGTGTAATACTTTAGCCTTTGGCGCTCCTATACATCACCACTGTCCCTTTTAATATACTCCAGCAGGGAAAATGGATCATAGGGAACAATTTAAATGGGAGACATTTTTGGGGTAAACTGTCCTTTTATTGGTGGACATATTTTTTTTATAATACATTTTAAAAGTCCATCATTTAGATGCATTAAAAAAATTAAAACACCTTGTTGACCAATTAATAATACATAGGGTGGTCAATGTGCTTCTATGCAGTTTTAAGAATGCAGCATGTTCTGGAGTATTTGCATTTTTATTTGTCATGTCAAAATTTCTATTTTGAAGGAGGAATTTGACACTTCTTTATTCATTCATTGCATTCAAAAGAAGAAAGTGTATACACCAAAAATGTTCACAACAGTTACACCGCTAGTGACCCTTAACTAATTAGATTTAACATAGACAGTAACTGATTAACCTGAAAAAAACACAAACTATTAATTATTATTAAAACATTGTTGCTTTTGGCAGATTTATTGCAAAATGATTTCATTTTTTTAAATATGTATCCCCAGAGTAACATACATGCAAATTGTAATCAGATGAAGAATGCATACGTATTTTTTTTTTTAAAGATAATCAAAAAACAGTTGGTATTCTAGGGTAGAGTCAATAACATATTCTTTAACAGCATTAAGTCATGACATAAGATATATTGATATTCATCAACATATAAAAGGAATGTATCAGATTGTTCTCAATTAATTTAGGTTTCTTAAAGGGACACTAAAGTCAAAATTAAACTTCAAAGATTCAGATGAAGCATGCATTTAAACAAGAAAATCTTTACAGTAAATTTCCATTATCAAAATGTGTTCCTTCTTTTTTATAGAAACACTTTCTGAGGCATCATCTGCTGGTGAGCATGTGCAAGAGTGCACAATATAAATATGTATTTTTTTATAAGCTGATGGCTGTCACATGATATTGGGGTAGAGAAGTTTGAAATTTGCCAAAACAAATCTACTACTCAATTAAAATTAAGTGCTATTGCATTGTCTTTTTTTTTATTATGTATTAGTCAATTAAATTTTTTTAATTATTTAAAAAAAGAAGACAAGACAGATGCGCCACATAGCCCAGTATTGTTTGTTCCAAGATATATATAGTGGTGATGTATTAAATTACACGCACGTGCATAGAAGCACTCCAGATGCAGTGGGAGCAGTCTGGGATCTATAACAGTCACCCAGCAGACCGACCTCTTGGAAGGATAGAATATTCTGCAGTGTGAGATACAAAAAAGACACAAAGGTGCCTATATGGCCTAGTACAGTTTATACCAAGGAATAGGTGTTATGGGTGGTATAATATATACTCACATATGTTGTAGCATCTCCAATGATGCCAATAAAGCAGGAAGGGATCAATATGGTCACCCAACAGACTTAAACGAGGCAAGCAGCATAGACCAAGGCTCCAAAGTGTCCAGTGGGCCAAACCAATTGGTCCAAAAAAGTTGTACAGCAAGTGTTTTTTTAAAAAGTAATCAACTTTACTTTATTAAAATATATAAAAACAAGCAACGCGTTTCTCAGCAACAGGCCGGGTCCTCCACAGATTGCTGCCAGTACCCACCATCATTATATCTTCAAAGGATTACCTGCACATATTCTGATTGTTGCCAGAGACTGAATTTATACCCTACACAGTATGTAATTAATATACTATATTGTGTTATCTTTATATTATCTACCTTACTCCCTGTGTCACCATATGTGGTTATTGTAATCACCATTTTATAGTTTGGGATTCTTGTATCCTGAAGATATATTTGATATAATATATATTATCAGTTAATTGTACATATACATTGAGGGCGCCCCCTATCTAGTAGAGTTAATTTTAATTATTTAATGTTTCTTAATTTTGAAACTCAAAGACAAGAAAATAATTTCTATTGCTTCCACTGCAAACATATTTTGTATGTTCAGTCTTTATATGGAAAAAAACGGATAATTCATTATGTTTCCTGTTGCCTTCCTTGAAACTAAATAGGACACATTTGCTTTTACCAAAAGACTACATTTTTAACATACAAAATACAAAATCAATCTGGTTGAAGAAATTTTAGCAAAAGTCAGTAACATCATTTGTCATAACAAGAAGTTTCAGTCTGTAACCTTAAAAGCAATAAAATACCAGGGGCTAGATCTCAATCAAATTTCTTGTTGTAGCTTTAGGGTCAGTACAAATTGGTGCTACCCTATACTATCATATGTGACTCATGTATGTTGAAAATCAAGAAGTGTTGAAATGTAGAGATATCCCTATAGCTATGGCTAACAAGCAATAGAAATAACCATTATATGTATGGAAACCATTACAACATAGTAGAGTGGGATGGTTGAGTTTTAAAAGTGAGCCTAACCACTGCAATTTTGATTGATTAGTTAAATTCAACAGAAAGAGGAGGAATATAATAGGGAACTTAAACTGAGATTCAGACAGCATTAATGATGACCAGAAGGGGTCGATAAAGATTTTTCAGCTGAATTTCAGGTAAGATAAGTGGATACTTTGGTTACTTAAAGGACAACTAATTACAGTACAATTGAATAACTTACAAATACATAGCAATTACTTTGTATTTAAAATAGACCATATAATATTTTCTGTTAAATTCAAAGTTAATCAAAAATGTCCTTACCCTGGACCATGTGTCATCCAACAGCCAATCATAAAATGTTTATCCTATATTTTGATAATGGAAGTATATTGGAATTTGTTTAAATTGCATGCTTTTTCTGAATCATGAAACTTTAATTTTTACTTAAGTGTCCCTTTAGTTTATGAAGGTTGGGAGGGGAGTTAGATAATAAAGGGATTATTGCAAAAGGAGAAACTTAAAAGGTGATTTTAGGTTGTAGTGAGGGAATAATGTAGATAGGATTAGTAAAGCTGAGCATAATGTAGTGTGGGGTGCATTTGAGGTTAGAGGTCAGAAAGTTTGTGTTTTTGAGACTTTATATAGGATCATGTAGTAAGGCTGAGCCAGGCTAGTGGATAATTTTATGGTTATGGTTTATAGCAAAAGGTTGCTATAAGAGTTGGGCCAGCCATGGATTAATTGTGATAATATTATGTTAAGTTATGAATATATTGGTTTTAAACTGGTACCTTTAGTATAGAATATTAGTAGGGTGAGTTTAATTTTTAAATGTTTTTTTTTTTCCATAAAGGTTTCGTTTTATTTACCCCTTGTTATTTGGCCTCATATTTATTGGCAATACAATTTGATATTTATAGCTTGATGATAAAGGGCCCGATAATCTAAATCTCTCTGCTCTTGCAACATTTCTAAGGCGTCCCATCAGTATTGGATGATCTCTTAAAGAAGTTTTAAAAAGTCAAAATTTAGCTTTAGAGCTGTTTATCTCACTGTGCACTTTTTGGATGGGAAGGAGGGACACACGCATTACAATATCTTGCTCAAAAAAAGCCCAAAAAGATTTTTCTCCAGCATCTTTATGCTAGTAAGTAACATGTCCCTTCAGTGGACATGTTACAGCTAGCATGTTTGAAACAAAACTAGCATGTTGCAACCAAATCCTTTTGATAAATGCATTCATTCAAAGAAAATCCATGTAACCCTGTGATTCCCTGATATTCTCTTTTCAAGTTTTTGCTCCTTAAAAATGATGAGCACATTTCATAAAACAAACATGACAAGATTTACACACTTAGCTCTGATAATTCCTAATTATATGTATAGCAGTGAGAGTGAGGCTGTGAGACCTTTGGAATGATCTGTATTCCTGCCTTTGATTGACATTAAGTGTTATTTGACTGTAATATAAGTTGTAGTTATAGATATAGACAATCAGATGAAACAAAACACACAGAATGCATAATGTATGTTTTCATGGAGATCATTAAGTTTCAATGCCTTTAATGCATGTGAATCTTTAGGATAAAAAAAAAGGTTTTAAGAGGAATATTTAATTAATGAGATGATGTGAGCAGTGTTCACTCTAAGGCCAGTTTAGTGAGCGGTACAGAAATGAAACAGTTAATAAGAGCAATTTGCATACATTGCACAATGGAGACTGCAAGGTGTGGTACCCTTATTAACTGTTTCATGTCTGGGCCGCTCACAAAACTTGCCTTAGAGGGAACACTGGATATGAGTCTGAGAGACAGTCCTTATAAAATAATATTTTGGTTATCAGCAGATCATGACTAAACCATATGTGTATCACATATGATAGACAAAGTCACTTTACAGCATCACCCTTGCCACTATCAGTTGTGATTTGTGCGTGATCATACTCTTGTCACCAATTCAGTATCTGACAGCTGTATTGTGATAGCTCACAAACAATAGTAGCAGCTATTAATTTCTAATGGTGCCACTAAACAAAAATAGCAACATTGTCTCTTACATTTTGTTATTATTTGTTAGTTGTTACAAATCCCCATAATTTATTTTCAATAAAGCTCTTAAAGGGCCACTAAATGCAATACAATTGCACAATTAACAAGTGCATAATAAAAATACAATGATTTAACACCTACTCAAATAAGCAGTAGATTTTTTTCTGACAAATGTATCCCTTTTTCTGGCCTCTTGTATCATGTAACAGACATCAGCCAATCACAGACTAGTATACATATAAAGGAAATTCAAAATAGGCGCACAACAGAATCCAGCAAATTAGCACTCCCGTAGTAAGCACAAAAGTTTATTGGGCAAAAATTAAAAGCACAAAGGGCTCAAAAGCCATGAAACACATAAAGTAAAATCATCTGGTGAGATGATTTTACTTTATGTGTTTCATGGCTTTTGAGCCCTTTGTGCTTTTAATTTTTGCCCAATAAGCTTTTGTGTTTTGCTACGGGAGTGCTAATTTGCTGGATTCTGTTGTGCACCTATTTTGGATTTCCTTCATACTTTATTGGCATAGTAAGCAGACTTGCCCTGGCTGCATACAGCACAGTCAATTACCCACAGAGTCCTCACCTACTGACCTTTACAGCATTCTCTTACATTGTGCGCTCCGATGACACAGTTACTCTTGTGTACTCTAGTATACGTATACCCTGTAAACTTGTGCACATGCTCAAAAGGATCTTGTTCCTCAGAAAGAGTGCATATAAAAAGAATGTGCAAAATTTGATAATGGAAGTAAATTGGAAAGTGTTTTAAAACTTCATGCTCTTTTTGAATCATAAAAGTTTATTTTGACTTGAGTTTCCCTTTAAGCAGTCACAAGTCAGTCTAAAATTAAAGGGATACTAAACCCAATTTTTTCATTAACGATTCAGATAGAGCGTGCAATTTTAAGCAACTTTCTAATTTACTCCTACTATCAATTTTTCTTAGGAGCCAGCCTATTTTAGGTTCAGCACCCTGGATAGCTCTTGCTTATTGGTGGCTACATTTAGCAAACCAATAAGCAAGCATAAATAAAAAGAGAGAAGCGCTCAACCTGGGAACGAACAATAGCATAATAGCTTGTTTTATTGCTAGTTACCACCCAAGAAGCAGACTCTTTTTGCTCAACATGTGCCTTTCACAGAGAAGAACTTTCCTGAAGCATATCAGTCTAATCCTGACTTCACAGTACAGTCCAGCCCCGAAATTCCAGGCAATCCCTCTCTGAACAAGAGAAACAGCAAAACCCCAGACGTATGTTTTGGCGTATTGTGGGCCTCGTCAGTGAGGTGCAGCCATATCCCTCTAGGCACACTGAGCAATGGGTCCACGTCTGGATTCCCGCATCACACTTAGGAAGACTTCCTAAGTGTCATAATTTGCAAAAATAAAAAGAGAGAAGCGCTCAACCTGGGAACTAACAATAGCATAAGAGCTTGTTCTATGGCTAGTTACCACCCAAGAAGCAGCCTCTTTTTGCTCAACATGTGCCTTTCACAGAGAAGAACTTTCCTGAAGCATATCAGTCTAATCCTGACTTCACAGTACAGTCCAGCCCTGAAATACCAGGCAATCCCTGGTAGGCCGAAACGTACATCTGGGGTTTTGCTGTTTCTCTCGCTCTGAGAGGGATTGCCTGGTATTTCGGGCTGGACTATACTGTGAAGTCAGGTTTAGACTGATATGCTTCAGGAAAGTTCTTCTCTGTGAAAGGCACATGTTGAGCAAAAAGAGTCTGCTTCTTGGGTGGTAACTAGCAGTAGAACAAGCTATTATGCTATTGTTCGTTCCCAGGTTGAGCGCTTCTCTCTTTTTATTTATGCAGATTATGACACTTAGGGAAGTCTCCCTAAGTGTGATGCCGGAATCCAGACGTGGACCCATTGCTCAGTGTGCCTAGAGGAATATGGCTGCACCTCACTGACAAGGCCCACAATAGGCCGAAATGTACGTCTGGGGTTTTGCTGTTTCTCTCGTTCAGAGAGGGATTGCCTGGTATTTCGGGGCTGGACTGTACTGTTGAGTCAGGATCAGACTGATATGCTTCAGGAAAGTACTTCTCTGTGAAAGGCACATGTTGAACAAAAAGAGGATGCTTCTTGGGTGGTAACTAGCCATAGAACAAGCTATTATGCTATTGTTCGTTCCCAGGTTAAACGCTTCTCTCTTTTTATTTATGCAGGTTATGACACTTAGGGAAGTCTCCCTAAGTGTGATGCGGGAATCCAGATGTGGACCCGTTGCTCAGTGTGCCTAGAGGGATATGGCTGCTCCTCACTGACGAGGCCCACAATAGGCCAAAATGTACGTCTGGGGTTTTGCTGTTTCTCTCGTTCAGAGAGCGATTGCCTGGTATTTCGGGTCTGGACTGTAGGGCTGGACATGTGCTGTGAAGTCAGAATCAGACTGATATGATTCAGGAATCAGGAAAGTTCATCTCTGTGAAAGGCACATGTTGAGCAAAAAGAGGCTGCTTCTTGGGTGGTAACTAGTCATAGAACAACTTATTATGCTATTGTTCGTTCACAGGTTGAGCGCTTCTCTCTTTTTATTCAATAAGCAAGCATAACCTAGGTTCTCAACCAAAAATGGTCTGGCTCTTAATCTTTACTTCCCTGCTTTTTAAAAAAAGATTGCAATTGAACAAATAAAATTGATAATAGGAGTAAATTAGTAAGTGGCTTAAATTGCATGCTCTATCTGAATAATGAAAGAAAACAATTGGGTTTAGTATCCCTTTAAATGTGTTCAGACAAATAAAAAAATAAATAGTGTTTTCGAAAATGTTAATTTCGAATTATGAAAATGATGATTGTTGCGTAAAATTCGCACATTTTTCAAGATTTGTAATAGCTGCACAATGGAAATTGATTGCGAAAGACCATATTGCGCGACTTGTAATCTCAGATTAGGTAATCATCATCAATATTTAATAAACTAGATTCCATGTTTTGTTTTCTCTTTTGATACATTCTGCTTTAGTGTAGATTTGAATGTAAATGTAAAATGAAGAGAAAAAAATATAGAAGGTACATTTATATATGATTTAGGTTATAAATAGCAATACAATAATTTAACCCAGGCCATACATAAACAGTAGTTTAGAAACTAGGGAATAACTAATTCCAATAGAAATGTTGAACCTTTTAAAACTGAAAACACAATGGGCTAGAAGGGGTGGGCTATTTTGCATGTGTTGGGTTAGCATGCAAAATAAAGTTTGCGCACAAGTGGAACTCGATGCGCACTAACCAAATAACTACATGACATCATGACCGCATTAACATATCCTCCCCATTGAAGTCAAAGGAGAGCACAGAAGAAAAGAAAAAAAAACTAACACCTATTGCTCGAGCATAAACCCGATACGAGTAATGCATTTTTCACATTCCTGTGTTTTTCACTTACTGAACAAATGGTGCCTTTTATAAAGGAGTACTTTCCTGAAGTATATCAGTCCGATCTCACCTAATAAGTACAGTCCAGCCAGTGGTGAGATTCAGAAATGTTAGCAATAGTTTCTCTATTTTCTCAATAATACAAAAAGTTAGGAAGTTTGTGGTATTGTTGGAACCTTTAAACTTTCAGCCTCACTGGTTTAACTCCTAAAAAAAAGGTGTCTATATCAAAGACTGTAGCATAATTTGATTAAAATAAACCTAAATGAGCAATTTCTCATACACTGTATATGCTGTTGCTGGTATAACAATAAATTGGAAACACATTAAAGGGATTTCTTTTATTATTCAGATAGAGAATACAATTTTAAAAAAGTTTAGAATTTACTTCTATTATTATTGTTTTTTTATTATCTTGTTATTCTTTGTTAAAGAGATATCTAGATAGGTAGCATGCGAATGTCTGGAGAACTACTTGGCAGGAAATAGTGCTGCCATCTAGTGATTGTGCTAATGTATAACATTGTTGCAAAATTGCTGACATACAGTAGTGCAGACACGTGCACACTCGTGAATTTCCTTCCTGATTTTCAACAAGTGATAACAAGAAAACAAACACAATTTGATAATATAAGTACATTTGTAAATTGTTTAACATTTTATGCTTAATCTGAATAATTTTGCTTTATGTCCTTTAAATGGACAGTCAACACCAGAATTTTTGTTGTTTTAAAAGATAGATAATCCCTTAATTACCAATTCCCCAGTTTTGCATAACCAACACAGCTATAATTATACACGTTTTGCCTCTGTAATTACCTTGTATCTAAGCCTCAGCAGACTGACCCCTTATTTCAGTTCTTTTGACAGACTTGCATTTTATCCAATCAGAGCTGACTCCATGGTAAATTCACATGCATGAGCTCAATGTTATCTATACGAAACACATGAACAAATGCCCTCTAGTGGTGAAAAACTATCAAAATGCATTTAGATTAGAGGTGGGCTTCAAGGTCTAAGAAATTAGCATATGAACCTCCTAGGTTTAGTTTTCAACTAAGAATACCAAGAGAACAAAGCAAAATTGGTGATAAAAGTAAATTGTTTAAAAGTGCATGCCCTATTTTAATCATCAAAGTTTTTTTTGGACTTGACTGTCCCTTTAATGAACATGTCATTACCCAACCAAGCGTTCTTGAGAACCTGAGAAATTTTAGGAACAGGTTTGGAAGAATTGCTGAAAAGTCCAGCCCTGAAATACCAGGAAATCCTCCTCTGAAAAAGGAACAAATAAATAAGCTGATAAGGAGATTGTTTAATCATTGTGGAGTTTTGGAAAATTGAAAAATTTTGAAGCTTTCCTGCCTACATTTTGCAATTAAAAAAAAAAAATTCTACCTTGCAAAAAAAAAAAGAATTTCCGTTCAGCAGACAAAAAGCCTAAAAAAAAAAAAGAAGTTCCGGTCAGCAGACAAAATGATAGTGGAAGGCCCTCTAGTGGGCCTGTAACAACATTAAGGGATTACCAACTTGAAGTCTGGAGGATGTTAGAATGTGTTTGTTACAATGTTGCAGGAGAGGAGGCGGTGTTTGTGCTTACCTTTATAGGGTCCTGCAGCAGGGTGTCCGGCCTCTTTTCGGTTCCAGACTTCAAGGAGAAAGTTTTTCTGTGTCCCTGAAGGAAGATTGGAAGATGGATAGATCCAGGAGAAAATCTCTGCAACCTAAGAGATACAGGGAGGTCGTGGAGATGACGTCCAGGATGAAAGGACCTGCAATACAGTTGGAAGAGCATGGGTCTGATGATGGGTCTGATGATGCCACCCCAAAGGAGTTTTAATAAAGGAAAGGGGCCTGCCAGGGGTGGCAGAGGGGGCCCTAGGTCCAAAGCTCATAGTGTAGTGAGGGAAGGCCCTAGTGGGGAGTGTCAAGCTCAGCCTGGTGTAGTGGGCCGTGGAGAAGACCAGGCTGGTCCCAGTGGGGGGTGGGAAGGCCTACAGGAGATGGGACTCCCTAGTAGTGGCCAGGGGTCGCTAGTGAGGGGTGATCGTGCTGGTCATTTGCCAGCGTTGCCACTGGCAGCCATGGCGGCAGTCCTGGCCTTAGAGCAGTCTTTGGCAGCAGTCATGGCCCCCTCTGGGCAAGTGCAGGGCCAGGATGTGGCTCAGGCTGTTGGTGGTGGGTCCAGTGGTCAGGCCGTTGTGTCAGGGCCTACTAGGTCAGGCGGTGCAGAGTGCGCAGCGGGCCCGGCCCTCTCAGATGGCGGATCGTGTGAGATGTACTCCTCCAGCTCATCAGAGGAGGAGGATCTCGGCCGCCATCTTGGAGGGAGGGTCAGAGGAGGACAAGACGCCACACGCGACCGGAGCAGCCCAGGTAACTTGGGGAGGCTTCCGGTTGCGGGTGGGGTGCCAACGGGCACAGGCAGAGTAGGAAGGAGGCAGGAGTACTCACCGGGTGGTGGTTTGGTTAGAGAACGGAGGCTTCGCGGTGCTTGGTGGTCGATGGGTCTAGTACAAGTGCGCATGTGAGCATGGGTATCAATGGGCCTAGTACAAGTGCGCATGTGCGCACGGTTAATGACGCCTGCGGCCATATTAGTGTGTCTGGGGCAGCTGAGAGCGCACATGTTGCTACTAGGAGTGTAAGGGGCACGGATGAAAGTAGGGGCATGTCTGTGGGTGATGCTACTTGATGCAGAGGGAGGGCCCATGCGGGGATAACGCATGTGATGGTTCATGGGTCACAGTATGGCACGGGTGTTGATACTATACATGGGGAGTGTAGGTGTGTGATGTCTGTGAACCAGGAGCAGGGTAATGCTAGACAAGGGGTTCATATGGGCATGCTGAATGCTAACAAGGTGACTAGTATGCATGTTCGGGAGGAAACCATAAAGAGAGCTGTAAAGGCTGTGCTGCGTGAGGTGGCTAGGCAGCAGGTGCCCCCTGGGTCGAGTGCACATGCCCAGGAGGGACCTGGACAGGAGGACATAATTAGAAGGGCTGTTTCAACAGCTCTGGGGATGAATGCTGAGGGGGAGCATATAAGGGGAGGAATGTCTTTTTTGACACACCACCTGTTGGCCAGAGTACTCCCCAAGTTAATTTGTCTCCACAGGTACAGAATAGGACTGCTACAGCAATGGCAACCGATGCTTCCAGTGCAGTGGTTGTGGCAGGACCCAGCAGGGAGCAGTTGGATCAGACGGGATCAACGACCCAGGCACCCATCGAACCAGACCACCCAGGGAATCGTGAGTACAATGCACCTCACACATTACACGCTGACATGGGGTCTTCAACTAGCGGATCAGGTTCAGAGAGAGGGGAGGACCTGGGTCTGGTTGGAAAAGGACAGCGTAGGATGTTTAAATGGATCAAGAAAATGGCAGCAGGGCAGGCGAAGGATAGGGCCAGGGGGTTGGGGCCCGAGGAAGAGGCCCACGGGGCAATAGGGCCTGGAGGCAGTACGCCCGGGGCCGCAGTGCCGCGCAAAGTGGCGGTGCAGGGGGATACATACCCTTGCCTAGTCCACTCTCTATACGGGCACCTTAAGATGAAGGTGGTAAAAAGGATCCAGGAGGGTCGATACGTGAATGTTTTTGACCTCTCACTGGATGCGTTTAGGGCGAAGGAAAGGGACATGGACGGCTCAGGGCCCAAAATGGTGCACAGGCCTGAGACTTATGAAGAATGGCTGAAATGCTTTAGAGTCTTGGCGGCCTGTTACGTAGATAGGTGGCCCTTGTGTTACGGTTGCCTCCAGGCTGGCTGGAAGTTGGACCATAGAAAAGGATGCTCCTAGCGCTCCCCAAAGGATCAGCAGCACTGTAGACACAATAACTACTGCGTAGCCACCCTAAGTAATGCAGACTCTACGAACCACCGCTGCTGGGCTGGTATCTCGCCGTCTGCTCTGCGCCCTGGACCTACGACCAGGCTCCAGTAGGTGAACCTCTTCCTTCTTTAGAGCGAAGCAGGATCAGGAACAAGAGCTCTTACAGGAGCTCAGTAGCTAAGGGAGTATGACGAGCATAGCAATCCCTGTAGTGATTATGCTGTCCCCTACAAACATGAGTCAATGCTGCAAGTTAGAGGGTCAGAATAGGTCTGATGTGCTGGAGCACACAGCCTGCTTTTTATTGAGGTTACATGCAAAAAAGACACTCTCAGGGGGAGGCATAAAATCCCCAATCACACATATGATACATTTAGATAGAGACAACGCCCTTTTACAGGCCACAACATTACTTCAGCAGATAACATTACACACAATAAAACAATGCAGTCCACCTTATCACTAGCAGTCTGATTAGACAATGGGAATGTTTTATCACTAAACTTAATTAGAGCTGATCCCAGCAAACTTGTATTTAGAATAGGTTTCTTGAAGCTGAACAAAATTTAACTCTTTAGTTCTGACCGAAGGGTCTGTCACATAGCACTTAATGGCACACAATGAAAACGAATGCTTTTGTAACAGTGCTCCCTTTCTGTGGAACACTCTGCCTGCGTGGCTCTCGGTTCAGCAAGTCCTATTTACTGAACCAAGTGGGAGAACGCCAGGGACAAGTTATTTTACAGATCTGGGGACATAGTCTTAAAGGGGCATTGTTCACCAAAGTCACAATATGTCCCCAGACGGTTCTTAAAGGGCCATACACACCCAATAAAAGTTAATAGGTTTTCAGGGGCACAATCTTCCAGGGGCCATAGTCATGAGGAAGGAGGCTGGCAAATAGGCTTCTCCACAATCCATGGAAGCAGGGCAATTTTTCATTTAAAGGGCCAGTTACAAATAGCAGTTTGTAACACCTTGCAAGGCCACAACCTCTTTAAGCATCAGGATACTATAGAGGACATCCATACCAGATTTAAAGAAGGTGCATGGAGAGAGTATGACATGGCCTTCAGAAGGAAGATGGTTGGGAATCCCTTACTACATTTCGGCACACATGACATGCACCTATGGTCAAAATTAGGGCTGGAAGGGGGCACCACGCCCCCCGCACAGGCGCGTCAGGGGTTGCTGCGGCAGGGCCTGAGGGTCAGTAGGCGGCGGTGAGAGTGCTGTAAATTCCAAGACAAGTTGTGTGACAGAGGGAGTAGTTGTTCCTTTCGGCACATCTGCAGGTACTGTGGAGGCCCCACCCGGGAGCTGATTGAGGGAAACACAAGGACCAAGGTCAGCTTAAGCCAGCACCGAAACCGGGAGTTGGGGTCAAGGGCCCCAACCCCACCAACCCCACTTAAGCTGCCACCAATGTTAACATGGCTAGCGAATTACCCAGACCGGGACGCAGCTCAGCTGCTCCGGACAGGTTTGGAGTGGGGCTTTGAGATCCCAGTTACGGGGAATGTCCTGGGTACATAAAAATTTGAAGACAGTTTACGAATTCCTACACGTGGTGAGGGAAAAATTGGCAAAGGAAGTGGCGATGGGTAGGGTGTCTGGCCCATTCGCTGAGCTCCCGATTGCGGACCTTGTGGTCTCACCTTTGGGGTTCATGCCAAAAAAGGAGCCGGGGAAGTTCAGGTTGATTCATCACCTGTCTTTCCCAAAAGGGGGGTCAGTCTATGACGCTATTGACCCAGAACTCAGCTTGGTGCATTACCAATCCTTTGATAATGCACTAGAGGTAGTCAGGGCGTGCGGCCCAGGGGCGCTGCTGGCAAAACTCGACATAGAGTCAGCGTTCCGGCTGCTGCCCTTGCACCCCTCGGCATTCAGGCTCATGGGGATGAAGTTTGAGGGGTCTTATTACGTGGACAGGTGCCTACCAATGGGGTGTTCACTGTCCTGTTCACTGTTCGAGTGCTTCAGTTCATTCTTGCACTGGGTGGTCGAGACAGCATCTAGGGGTGGGGCGATTGCCCACTACCTCGACAACTTCCTTTTGGTGGGGAGAGCTGGTTGCGCTGATTGCAAACAGCTCATGGAGGTCATGAAAGACATGATGGCAAGGTTCGGGGTCCCACTTGCGGATGAGAAGACGCAGGGTCCCTGCACGTGTCTAACATTTCTGGGGATAGAAATTGACACAGTTCAGGAGGTCTGTAGGTTGCCTGAGGACAAGGTGAGGCGAATGTTGCAGCTGGTGCGGTCGGTCATGGGGCATGACAGGGTCCCCATTAAGGAGGTTCAGTCATTACTTTGCCAGGCGTGTGATCCCAATGGTTAGGGTCTTCAATTGCCGCCTAGAGGGCCAATTGAAAGGACCACTGGGGCAGGTAAAATGGGCGCGAGTTACGGATAAGGGAAAGGAGGACCTAGAAGTGTGGGTGTCAGGGTTACTCTCCTTCGTACTGTCCCTTTAAGAGTTACTTTGTATCTCACACGTACCGCTATTTAAGCACCTCCCTGTCTTACACACATTGCTAGGTTAATTTGTCTAATGTGTGTTCTCAGCACTCTGGATTAAAGACTGCTAGCCAATCTTCCAAACTCCACTAAGACTCAACTACCTGGTCGTGCACCTGAGTTCTTCAGCCTCCTTTGTCCTCACCTCCATTCCAGTGCAAACCTTGGTAGCTCCTGTCTCTCCTGCAAGATCAGACTCTGCACCTCTATCAGCCGCCGTGTGCTGCGCTGCAGCTCACACAGACACTTGCTAGTTTCAGCCAGAGCGGGTGACGTCATCAGCTGCTGCCGACTGAGCAGCTCTCCCCTCAGCACACCGCTCTGAGTACACGCTGTAACGCTCAGCTCTTCCAGCTCCACGCCGCTTGCTGCACAGACTGTTTACTCAAGGAGGATACAGGTCGTATGTGTGATCTAATTACTGCTAAAGCTCTATAATAAATCCTGCCATATTTCACAGTGTTATATAAGTCTTACCTACCATTCTATCATCTGCATACCAAGAGAGATTTCTTGTACACTGCTGTGTTGTAGTCTTACTCCACATATTAAGATCCCACCTTATATGCCCCTAGTCACAGTTGTGCTCATTAGTTATATGTGCATTTTGGTTACAGGGGCAACAGTAACACACACAGCTATACACTTTAGGCCTCCAGTGTTTACCTGTGTGTTACAACACTACATCAAGTTACCTAAGGTGTGTCACACCAAATTCAGAGGTTAATATAACATATTGAATCTGACAGTGGGCCAGGTTCCTGGAACACTTCAACTAGGTTTGCCTATGGAGGGGGGGGGGGTCAGTCTATGGCGCTATTGACCCAGAACTCAGCTCGGTGCATTAACAATCCTTTGATAATGCACTAGAGATAGTCAGGGCGTGCGGCCCAGGGGCGCTGCTGGCAAAACTCGACATAGAGTCAGCGTTCCTGCTGCTGCCCTTGCACCCCTCGGCATTCAGGCTCATGCATTTTGGTTACAGGGGCAACAGTAACACACACAGCTATACACTTTAGGCCTGCAGTGTTTACCTGTGTGTTACAACACTACATCAAGTTACCTAAGGTGTGTCACACCAAATTCAGAGGTTAATATAACATATTGAATCTGACGTATTAACCTAGCCCCAAAAATGACCTCTGAGGAAGTGGCTGAACAAATAGCTAATATATCACAGCGTTTAGACAGTCTTACACAGAACGTTAGAGTGCAGAGTGACAATGAAACTGTAAAGACATGTCTCAGAGATCTCTATAACACTAAGGTTAACCCTCCTGTACAGGCACCTGATCCCCAGGTTAGTCTGCCCGAAAAATTCTCAGGAAACAGAACTCTGTTTAGGGAGTTTGAAAATTCATGTTTGCTGTTGTTTGAACTGAAACCAAATATTTACAGGTCTGACAGATTAAAGGTCCTCACTATCATTTCATATCTTAGGGCTGAGCCCCGTGCGTGGGCTGACACCTATTATGAGATTCAAGATCCTATTCTGGACTCTCAAGATGATTTTTTAAAGGAGATGTCATCTTTATACGATGACCCCTTTAAGCAAAGCTCTGCTGAAGCTTCTATTAGAGCATTGAAACAGAACAGGCAACCTGTAGAGGATTACATTGCCCAGTTCAAAATCCATGCGAGGGATTCCCAATGGAATGAACCTTCCTTGAAGAACCATTTCTGTATAGGCTTATCAGATGACATTAAAGATGAGCTATCCAGGATTGGCATACCCTCATCCCTTGAGGAGTTATATACCCTCTCAATCACCATAGACAGAAGGATCAGGGAACGCCGTCATGAGAAGGCTGGTCATCCCGTTACCTCCAGGAAATTTACATCAACAGTTGTTCATAAGGAACATGAAGTTGAGACCCCAATGGAGATTGGTGTAATCAAGGGACCCCTCACTCAACAAGAAAAAAACAGAAGGCGCCTTCTCAGTCTCTGCATGTACTGCGCAGCAAGAGACCATGAAGTTAAGGCTTGCCCCCTACTGTTAAAACAAAAGTCTGGTAGGTCCAGAACCACTACAAATAGTCATAGCCTGACAAATAAGAACAGCGCTTATTTTTCTTTATCTCTCTCCTTACAGTGGCATCGGCGCAGGGTCAAAACTGAAGCTCTCATTGATACAGGAGCGTGTGGTAATTTCGTTGACCTTGAGTATGTAAGGGCCAATAAAATATCTGTTGTTGCAAAATCTTCTCCTGTCTCTTTTAATGTTGTTGATGGTTCTCCTCTCTCCTCAGGTCCAGTTATCCAACAAACCATACCTTTAACAATGTGTACTACCACAGGTCATAAAGAAATCATAACCTTTAATGTAATTACCTCCCCTATCTACCCTGTCATTTTGGGTATATCCTGGTTGAGGACACACCAACCTTCTTTAAATTGGACTAATCTTTCCATTTCGCTTACTTCTGCTTATTGTAATAGTAATTGTTATACAACACATCATATCTCATTACTATCTGAACCCACACTACCTATTTGTTACCAAGAGTATTCTGATGTTTTCAGCAAGAAAGATGCACAATCATTACCGCCACACAGGGTATATGACTGTCCAATTGAGTTGTTACCAGGCTCTACTATACCCTATGGACATATATACCCACTTTCGCAGCCTGAGTTGGTTCATCTAAAAAATTACTTACAGGAAAATCTTGAGAAGGGATTTATCAGACCTTCCACATCACCAGCAGGTGCTGGTATTTTCTTTGTAAGAAATAAAGATGATTCACTCAGGCCCATTATTGATTATAGGGAACTCAATAAGAGAACTATTAAAAACAGGTACCCACTACCACTTATCCCAGAACTTATCGAGAGGTTACGTGGGGCCCAGGTCTTCACAAAATTGGACCTAAGAGGCACTTATAACCTCATTAGAATCCGTGCCGGTGACGAGTGGCTAACAGCATTTAGAACCCGCTACGGGTTATTCGAGTATACTGTTATGCCATTCGGACTCTGCAATGCTCCGGCTACATTCCAAAATGTTATCAACGATATCTTTCGTGATATTATGGATGTCTATATTGTGGTATATCTAGATGACATTCTGATTTATTCACAAAATCTGCAGGACCACATACAACATGTCACAACAGTTCTTAACCGTTTGCGTACACATAGCCTCTACGCCAAACTTGAGAAATGTCTTTTTCATGTGAACCAAGTATTTTTCCTGGGTTACCATATCACCTCCACTGGTATTAAAATGGAGGAAACCAAAATCAACTGCATTAAACAGTGGCCTACCCCTAAATGTAAGAAGGACATACAACGGTTTCTTGGCTTCGCCAATTTTTACCGCAAATTCATTCATAAATTTGCTGCTTTAACCAAACCGTTATCAGACCTCACAAAGTTGCACAACAAATTCCATTGATCACAACTTACTCAACAGGTTTTTGATACCCTAAAAGATCGATTTACCACCGCTCCTATTCTTCAGTTTCCCGATACCAATTTGCAGTTCATATTGGAAGTCGATGCCTCAGATTTTGCTCTGGGAGCCGTTCTGTCTCAGAGAAAGTCTTTCAAAGAACCCATACATCCTGTAGCTTTCTTCTCTAGGATTATGACCCCCACGGAAGTCAACTATCCCGTTGGGGAGAAAGAGCTATTGGCAATAAAGAGCTCTTTTGACCACTGGCGCCATCTCCTAGAGGGCTCTACACATCCAATAGTCATCCTGACTGACCATAAGAATCTGCAATATCTCCACACGAACAGGACTCTCTCGTCAAGACAACTCAGATGGAGTCTCTATTTTTCACGATTCCAATATGTCATCACATATAGACCAGGATCAAAAAACGCTAAGGCAGACGCCCTGTCAAGAATGTACCAAAAACCTGACACGGAAAATCCTCCATCTACTGTGATACCGAAAGAAAATATTATAGCGTTTTTCACCTTTAAACCTTTGGAAATCAAAACTTCACAAGAACGTGATTCCCTCAAACCTACTAACCTGCTACATTTGGCTACCGATGGTTTATACTACCACAACCATCTTCTCTATATCCCACCTGACTTAAGGAATACCGTTCTCAGTTCTGTTCATGATTCCCCATTGGCAGGTCATCTTGGGATCCACAAAACTCTCGCGTTAGTGAAGAGGTCTTACTGGTGGCCCGCTATGGTGCCTTTTGTCAAGCACTACATCTCCCGATGTCTTATATGTTCTAGTTCTAAACCTTCTCATTTGAAACCAGTGGGGTTACTTCAACCTTACCCAACCCCAAGCAGACCATGGACTGACGTTTCTATTGATTTTATTGTGGATCTACCTAACTCCATCACACACTTGTATTATGGTTGTGGTGGATATGTTCTCCAAGATGGCCCATTTCATCCCAACTGCCACCATACCTTGCGCTTCCTTGACTTCCCAACTTTTTATCAGAGAAGTAATCCGTCTCCATGGTATACCAACTTCTATTCTCACAGATAGGGGATCTCAGTTCATGTCAAACTTCTGGAGACAACTGTGTGTAGCTTTACAAATAACCCAAAAACTTACCACTTCATATCATCCTCAATGTAACGGACAAACCGAGAGGACCAATCAGTGGTTGGAACAGTATCTCCGTTGCTACTGTTCCCAACAACAGGACTCTTGGTATACTTTCCTTCCGTTGGTGGAATTTGCGTACAACAATATGCCTAACTCCTCAACCAAGTTTAGTCCGTTCTTTATTAATAATGGGATACATCCCAGAAATCATTTGCTACCCAGGCTTGAATCCACATGCCCTCAAGTGAACGACACAGTGAATGACATCTCGCAGGCCTTTACCATTATTGAAGACAATATTAGACTTGCTCAAGCTTCTTATAAGAGACATTACGACCTTCGTCACAGACAACAACCAGTATACCGCATCGGCCAAACTGTTTGGCTGTCCACAAAAAACCTTAAGCTCCATTTACCTTCTAAAAAACTTGCTAGACTCTTCATTGGGCCTTTTCCGATTGTTGCAGTGCCTAGTCAAGTCACCGTCACTTTGAAGCTACCTGATAGCTACCGGATTCATCCTACTTTCCATGTTTCCCTCATCAAACCATGTGACTCCCCACCTACCGAGCAAGTACTGGATATTGCTGCTCAAGACCTGACGGATGGAGTTGATTATGAGATTCATAGTATCTTGGACTCTAGGCACCGGAAAGGACGGTTGGAATATCTGATTCACTGGAAGGGTTTTGATGCTTCAGAAGATTCATGGGAGCCTGCCACAAATGTTTCCGCTCCTAGACTTGTTTCTTTGTTTCATCGTCGCCACCCTGAGAGGCCGGTTCCTTGAAACCTCGCTGTGGTTTCCTTGGGGGGGGACTCTGTCAGGGTTACTCTCCTTTGTACTGTCCCTTTAAGAGTTACCTTGTATCTCACACGTACCGCTATTTAAGCACCTCCCTGTCTTACACACATTGCTAGGTTAATTTGTCTAATGTGTGTTCTCAGCACTCTGGATTAAAGACTGCTAGCCAATCTTCCAAACTCCACTAAGACTCAACTACCTGGTCGTGCACCTGAGTTCTTCAACCTCCTTTGTCCTCACCTCCATTCCAGTGCAAACCTTGGTAGCTCCTGTCTCTCCTGCAAGATCAGACTCTGCACCTCTATCAGCCGCCGTGTGCTGCGCTGCAGCTCACACAGACACTTGCTAGTTTCAGCCAGAGCGGGTGACGTCATCAGCTGCTGCCGACTGAGCAGCTCTCCCCTCAGCACACCGCTCTGAGTACACGCTGTAACGCTCAGCTCTTCCAGCTCCACGCCGCTTGCTGCACAGACTGTTTACTCAAGGAGGATACAGGTCGTATGTGTGATCTAATTACTGCTAAAGCTCTATAATAAATCCTGCCATATTTCACAGTGTTATATAAGTCTTACCTACCATTCTATCATCTGCATACCAAGAGAGATTTCTTGTACACTGCTGTGTTGTAGTCTTACTCCACATATTAAGATCCCACCTTATATGCCCCTTGTCACAGTTGTGCTCATTAGTTATATGTGCATTTTGGTTACAGGGGCAACAGTAACACACACAGCTATACACTTTAGGCCTCCAGTGTTTACCTGTGTGTTACAACACTACATCAAGTTACCTAAGGTGTGTCACACCAAATTCAGAGGTTAATATAACATATTGAATCTGACAGTGGGCCAGGTTCCTGGAACACTTCAACTAGGTTTGCCTATGGAGGGGGGGGGGGTGGTCAGTCTATGGCGCTATTGACCCAGAACTCAGCTCGGTGCATTAACAATCCTTTGATAATGCACTAGAGATAGTCAGGGCGTGCGGCCCAGGGGCGCTGCTGGCAAAACTCGACATAGAGTCAGCGTTCCTGCTGCTGCCCTTGCACCCCTCGGCATTCAGGCTCATGCATTTTGGTTACAGGGGCAACAGTAACACACACAGCTATACACTTTAGGCCTGCAGTGTTTACCTGTGTGTTACAACACTACATCAAGTTACCTAAGGTGTGTCACACCAAATTCAGAGGTTAATATAACATATTGAATCTGACGTATTAACCTAGCCCCAAAAATGACCTCTGAGGAAGTGGCTGAACAAATAGCTAATATATCACAGCGTTTAGACAGTCTTACACAGAACGTTAGAGTGCAGAGTGACAATGAAACTGTAAAGACATGTCTCAGAGATCTCTATAACACTAAGGTTAACCCTCCTGTACAGGCACCTGATCCCCAGGTTAGTCTGCCCGAAAAATTCTCAGGAAACAGAACTCTGTTTAGGGAGTTTGAAAATTCATGTTTGCTGTTGTTTGAACTGAAACCAAATATTTACAGGTCTGACAGATTAAAGGTCCTCACTATCATTTCATATCTTAGGGCTGAGCCCCGTGCGTGGGCTGACACCTATTATGAGATTCAAGATCCTATTCTGGACTCTCTAGATGATTTTTTAAAGGAGATGTCATCTTTATACGATGACCCCTTTAAGCAAAGCTCTGCTGAAGCTTCTATTAGAGCATTGAAACAGAACAGGCAACCTGTAGAGGATTACATTGCCCAGTTCAAAATCCATGCGAGGGATTCCCAATGGAATGAACCTTCCTTGAAGAACCATTTCTGTATAGGCTTATCAGATGACATTAAAGATGAGCTATCCAGGATTGGCATACCCTCATCCCTTGAGGAGTTATATACCCTCTCAATCACCATAGACAGAAGGATCAGGGAACGCCGTCATGAGAAGGCTGGTCATCCCGTTACCTCCAGGAAATTTACATCAACAGTTGTTCATAAGGAACATGAAGTTGAGACCCCAATGGAGATTGGTGTAATCAAGGGACCCCTCACTCAACAAGAAAAAAACAGAAGGCGCCTTCTCAGTCTCTGCATGTACTGCGCAGCAAGAGACCATGAAGTTAAGGCTTGCCCCCTACTGTTAAAACAAAAGTCTGGTAGGTCCAGAACCACTACAAATAGTCATAGCCTGACAAATAAGAACAGCGCTTATTTTTCTTTATCTCTCTCCTTACAGTGGCATCGGCGCAGGGTCAAAACTGAAGCTCTCATTGATACAGGAGCGTGTGGTAATTTCGTTGACCTTGAGTATGTAAGGGCCAATAAAATATCTGTTGTTGCAAAATCTTCTCCTGTCTCTTTTAATGTTGTTGATGGTTCTCCTCTCTCCTCAGGTCCAGTTATCCAACAAACCATACCTTTAACAATGTGTACTACCACAGGTCATAAAGAAATCATAACCTTTAATGTAATTACCTCCCCTATCTACCCTGTCATTTTGGGTATATCCTGGTTGAGGACACACCAACCTTCTTTAAATTGGACTAATCTTTCCATTTCGCTTACTTCTGCTTATTGTAATAGTAATTGTTATACAACACATCATATCTCATTACTATCTGAACCCACACTACCTATTTGTTACCAAGAGTATTCTGATGTTTTCAGCAAGAAAGATGCACAATCATTACCGCCACACAGGGTATATGACTGTCCAATTGAGTTGTTACCAGGCTCTACTATACCCTATGGACATATATACCCACTTTCGCAGCCTGAGTTGGTTCATCTAAAAAATTACTTACAGGAAAATCTTGAGAAGGGATTTATCAGACCTTCCACATCACCAGCAGGTGCTGGTATTTTCTTTGTAAGAAATAAAGATGATTCACTCAGGCCCATTATTGATTATAGGGAACTCAATAAGAGAACTATTAAAAACAGGTACCCACTACCACTTATCCCAGAACTTATCGAGAGGTTACGTGGGGCCCAGGTCTTCACAAAATTGGACCTAAGAGGCACTTATAACCTCATTAGAATCCGTGCCGGTGACGAGTGGCTAACAGCATTTAGAACCCGCTACGGGTTATTCGAGTATACTGTTATGCCATTCGGACTCTGCAATGCTCCGGCTACATTCCAAAATGTTATCAACGATATCTTTCGTGATATTATGGATGTCTATATTGTGGTATATCTAGATGACATTCTGATTTATTCACAAAATCTGCAGGACCACATACAACATGTCACAACAGTTCTTAACCGTTTGCGTACACATAGCCTCTACGCCAAACTTGAGAAATGTCTTTTTCATGTGAACCAAGTATTTTTCCTGGGTTACCATATCACCTCCACTGGTATTAAAATGGAGGAAACCAAAATCAACTGCATTAAACAGTGGCCTACCCCTAAATGTAAGAAGGACATACAACGGTTTCTTGGCTTCGCCAATTTTTACCGCAAATTCATTCATAAATTTGCTGCTTTAACCAAACCGTTATCAGACCTCACAAAGTTGCACAACAAATTCCATTGATCACAACTTACTCAACAGGTTTTTGATACCCTAAAAGATCGATTTACCACCGCTCCTATTCTTCAGTTTCCCGATACCAATTTGCAGTTCATATTGGAAGTCGATGCCTCAGATTTTGCTCTGGGAGCCGTTCTGTCTCAGAGAAAGTCTTTCAAAGAACCCATACATCCTGTAGCTTTCTTCTCTAGGATTATGACCCCCACGGAAGTCAACTATCCCGTTGGGGAGAAAGAGCTATTGGCAATAAAGAGCTCTTTTGACCACTGGCGCCATCTCCTAGAGGGCTCTACACATCCAATAGTCATCCTGACTGACCATAAGAATCTGCAATATCTCCACACGAACAGGACTCTCTCGTCAAGACAACTCAGATGGAGTCTCTATTTTTCACGATTCCAATATGTCATCACATATAGACCAGGATCAAAAAACGCTAAGGCAGACGCCCTGTCAAGAATGTACCAAAAACCTGACACGGAAAATCCTCCATCTACTGTGATACTGAAAGAAAATATTATAGCGTTTTTCACCTTTAAACCTTTGGAAATCAAAACTTCACAAGAACGTGATTCCCTCAAACCTACTAACCTGCTACATTTGGCTACCGATGGTTTATACTACCACAACCATCTTCTCTATATCCCACCTGACTTAAGGAATACCGTTCTCAGTTCTGTTCATGATTCCCCATTGGCAGGTCATCTTGGGATCCACAAAACTCTCGCGTTAGTGAAGAGGTCTTACTGGTGGCCCGCTATGGTGCCTTTTGTCAAGCACTACATCTCCCGATGTCTTATATGTTCTAGTTCTAAACCTTCTCATTTGAAACCAGTGGGGTTACTTCAACCTTACCCAACCCCAAGCAGACCATGGACTGACGTTTCTATTGATTTTATTGTGGATCTACCTAACTCCATCACACACTTGTATTATGGTTGTGGTGGATATGTTCTCCAAGATGGCCCATTTCATCCCAACTGCCACCATACCTTGCGCTTCCTTGACTTCCCAACTTTTTATCAGAGAAGTAATCCGTCTCCATGGTATACCAACTTCTATTCTCACAGATAGGGGATCTCAGTTCATGTCAAACTTCTGGAGACAACTGTGTGTAGCTTTACAAATAACCCAAAAACTTACCACTTCATATCATCCTCAATGTAACGGACAAACCGAGAGGACCAATCAGTGGTTGGAACAGTATCTCCGTTGCTACTGTTCCCAACAACAGGACTCTTGGTATACTTTCCTTCCGTTGGTGGAATTTGCGTACAACAATATGCCTAACTCCTCAACCAAGTTTAGTCCGTTCTTTATTAATAATGGGATACATCCCAGAAATCATTTGCTACCCAGGCTTGAATCCACATGCCCTCAAGTGAACGACACAGTGAATGACATCTCGCAGGCCTTTACCATTATTGAAGACAATATTAGACTTGCTCAAGCTTCTTATAAGAGACATTACGACCTTCGTCACAGACAACAACCAGTATACCGCATCGGCCAAACTGTTTGGCTGTCCACAAAAAACCTTAAGCTCCATTTACCTTCTAAAAAACTTGCTAGACTCTTCATTGGGCCTTTTCCGATTGTTGCAGTGCCTAGTCAAGTCACCGTCACTTTGAAGCTACCTGATAGCTACCGGATTCATCCTACTTTCCATGTTTCCCTCATCAAACCATGTGACTCCCCACCTACCGAGCAAGTACTGGATATTGCTGCTCAAGACCTGACGGATGGAGTTGATTATGAGATTCATAGTATCTTGGACTCTAGGCACCGGAAAGGACGGTTGGAATATCTGATTCACTGGAAGGGTTTTGATGCTTCAGAAGATTCATGGGAGCCTGCCACAAATGTTTCCGCTCCTAGACTTGTTTCTTTGTTTCATCGTCGCCACCCTGAGAGGCCGGTTCCTTGAAACCTCGCTGTGGTTTCCTTGGGGGGGGACTCTGTCAGGGTTACTCTCCTTTGTACTGTCCCTTTAAGAGTTACCTTGTATCTCACACGTACCGCTATTTAAGCACCTCCCTGTCTTACACACATTGCTAGGTTAATTTGTCTAATGTGTGTTCTCAGCACTCTGGATTAAAGACTGCTAGCCAATCTTCCAAACTCCACTAAGACTCAACTACCTGGTCGTGCACCTGAGTTCTTCAACCTCCTTTGTCCTCACCTCCATTCCAGTGCAAACCTTGGTAGCTCCTGTCTCTCCTGCAAGATCAGACTCTGCACCTCTATCAGCCGCCGTGTGCTGCGCTGCAGCTCACACAGACACTTGCTAGTTTCAGCCAGAGCGGGTGACGTCATCAGCTGCTGCCGACTGAGCAGCTCTCCCCTCAGCACACCGCTCTGAGTACACGCTGTAACGCTCAGCTCTTCCAGCTCCACGCCGCTTGCTGCACAGACTGTTTACTCAAGGAGGATACAGGTCGTATGTGTGATCTAATTACTGCTAAAGCTCTATAATAAATCCTGCCATATTTCACAGTGTTATATAAGTCTTACCTACCATTCTATCATCTGCATACCAAGAGAGATTTCTTGTACACTGCTGTGTTGTAGTCTTACTCCACATATTAAGATCCCACCTTATATGCCCCTTGTCACAGTTGTGCTCATTAGTTATATGTGCATTTTGGTTACAGGGGCAACAGTAACACACACAGCTATACACTTTAGGCCTCCAGTGTTTACCTGTGTGTTACAACACTACATCAAGTTACCTAAGGTGTGTCACACCAAATTCAGAGGTTAATATAACATATTGAATCTGACAGTGGGCCAGGTTCCTGGAACACTTCAACTAGGTTTGCCTATGGAGGGGGGGGGGTGGTCAGTCTATGGCGCTATTGACCCAGAACTCAGCTCGGTGCATTAACAATCCTTTGATAATGCACTAGAGATAGTCAGGGCGTGCGGCCCAGGGGCGCTGCTGGCAAAACTCGACATAGAGTCAGCGTTCCTGCTGCTGCCCTTGCACCCCTCGGCATTCAGGCTCATGCATTTTGGTTACAGGGGCAACAGTAACACACACAGCTATACACTTTAGGCCTGCAGTGTTTACCTGTGTGTTACAACACTACATCAAGTTACCTAAGGTGTGTCACACCAAATTCAGAGGTTAATATAACATATTGAATCTGACGTATTAACCTAGCCCCAAAAATGACCTCTGAGGAAGTGGCTGAACAAATAGCTAATATATCACAGCGTTTAGACAGTCTTACACAGAACGTTAGAGTGCAGAGTGACAATGAAACTGTAAAGACATGTCTCAGAGATCTCTATAACACTAAGGTTAACCCTCCTGTACAGGCACCTGATCCCCAGGTTAGTCTGCCCGAAAAATTCTCAGGAAACAGAACTCTGTTTAGGGAGTTTGAAAATTCATGTTTGCTGTTGTTTGAACTGAAACCAAATATTTACAGGTCTGACAGATTAAAGGTCCTCACTATCATTTCATATCTTAGGGCTGAGCCCCGTGCGTGGGCTGACACCTATTATGAGATTCAAGATCCTATTCTGGACTCTCTAGATGATTTTTTAAAGGAGATGTCATCTTTATACGATGACCCCTTTAAGCAAAGCTCTGCTGAAGCTTCTATTAGAGCATTGAAACAGAACAGGCAACCTGTAGAGGATTACATTGCCCAGTTCAAAATCCATGCGAGGGATTCCCAATGGAATGAACCTTCCTTGAAGAACCATTTCTGTATAGGCTTATCAGATGACATTAAAGATGAGCTATCCAGGATTGGCATACCCTCATCCCTTGAGGAGTTATATACCCTCTCAATCACCATAGACAGAAGGATCAGGGAACGCCGTCATGAGAAGGCTGGTCATCCCGTTACCTCCAGGAAATTTACATCAACAGTTGTTCATAAGGAACATGAAGTTGAGACCCCAATGGAGATTGGTGTAATCAAGGGACCCCTCACTCAACAAGAAAAAAACAGAAGGCGCCTTCTCAGTCTCTGCATGTACTGCGCAGCAAGAGACCATGAAGTTAAGGCTTGCCCCCTACTGTTAAAACAAAAGTCTGGTAGGTCCAGAACCACTACAAATAGTCATAGCCTGACAAATAAGAACAGCGCTTATTTTTCTTTATCTCTCTCCTTACAGTGGCATCGGCGCAGGGTCAAAACTGAAGCTCTCATTGATACAGGAGCGTGTGGTAATTTCGTTGACCTTGAGTATGTAAGGGCCAATAAAATATCTGTTGTTGCAAAATCTTCTCCTGTCTCTTTTAATGTTGTTGATGGTTCTCCTCTCTCCTCAGGTCCAGTTATCCAACAAACCATACCTTTAACAATGTGTACTACCACAGGTCATAAAGAAATCATAACCTTTAATGTAATTACCTCCCCTATCTACCCTGTCATTTTGGGTATATCCTGGTTGAGGACACACCAACCTTCTTTAAATTGGACTAATCTTTCCATTTCGCTTACTTCTGCTTATTGTAATAGTAATTGTTATACAACACATCATATCTCATTACTATCTGAACCCACACTACCTATTTGTTACCAAGAGTATTCTGATGTTTTCAGCAAGAAAGATGCACAATCATTACCGCCACACAGGGTATATGACTGTCCAATTGAGTTGTTACCAGGCTCTACTATACCCTATGGACATATATACCCACTTTCGCAGCCTGAGTTGGTTCATCTAAAAAATTACTTACTAGAAAATCTTGAGAAGGGATTTATCAGACCTTCCACATCACCAGCAGGTGCTGGTATTTTCTTTGTAAGAAATAAAGATGATTCACTCAGGCCCATTATTGATTATAGGGAACTCAATAAGAGAACTATTAAAAACAGGTACCCACTACCACTTATCCCAGAACTTATCGAGAGGTTACGTGGGGCCCAGGTCTTCACAAAATTGGACCTAAGAGGCACTTATAACCTCATTAGAATCCGTGCCGGTGACGAGTGGCTAACAGCATTTAGAACCCGCTACGGGTTATTCGAGTATACTGTTATGCCATTCGGACTCTGCAATGCTCCGGCTACATTCTGAAATGTTATCAACGATATCTTTCATGATCTTATGGATGTCTATATTGTGGTATATCTAGATGACATTCTGATTTATTCACAAAATCTGCAGGACCACATACAACATGTCACAACAGTTCTTAACCGTTTGCGTACACATAGCCTCTACGCCAAACTTGAGAAATGTCTTTTTCATGTGAACCAAGTATCTTTCCTGGGTTACCATATCACCTCCACTGGTATTAAAATGGAGGAAACCAAAATCAACTGCATTAAACAGTGGCCTACCCCTAAATGTAAGAAGGACATACAACGGTTTCTTGGCTTCGCCAATTTTTACCGCAAATTCATTCATAAATTTGCTGCTTTAACCAAACCGTTATCAGACCTCACAAAGTTGCACAACAAATTCCATTGGTCACAACTTACTCAACAGGTTTTTGATACCCTAAAAGATCGATTTACCACCGCTCCTATTCTTCAGTTTCCCGATACCAATTTGCAGTTCATATTGGAAGTCGATGCCTCAGATTTTGCTCTGGGAGCCGTTCTGTCTCAGAGAAAGTCTTTCAAAGAACCCATACATCCTGTAGCTTTCTTCTCTAGGATTATGACCCCCGCGGAAGTCAACTATCCCGTTGGGGAGAAAGAGCTATTGGCAATAAAGAGCTCTTTTGACCACTGGCGCCATCTCCTAGAGGGCTCTACACATCCAATAGTCATCCTGACTGACCATAAGAATCTGCAATATCTCCACACGAACAGGACTCTCTCGTCAAGACAACTCAGATGGAGTCTCTATTTTTCACGATTCCAATATGTCATCACATATAGACCAGGATCAAAAAACGCTAAGGCAGACGCCCTGTCAAGAATGTACCAAAAACCTGACACGGAAAATCCTCCATCTACTGTGATACCGAAAGAAAATATTATAGCGTTTTTCACCTTTAAACCTTTGGAAATCAAAACTTCACAAGAACGTGATTCCCTCAAACCTACTAACCTGCTACATTTGGCTACCGATGGTTTATACTACCACAACCATCTTCTCTATATCCCACCTGACTTAAGGAATACCGTTCTCAGTTCTGTTCATGATTCCCCATTGGCAGGTCATCTTGGGATCCACAAAACTCTCGCGTTAGTGAAGAGGTCTTACTGGTGCCCCGCTATGGTGCCTTTTGTCAAGCACTACATCTCCCGATGTCTTATATGTTCTAGTTCTAAACCTTCTCATTTGAAACCAGTGGGGTTACTTCAACCTTACCCAACCCCAAGCAGACCATGGACTGACGTTTCTATTGATTTTATTGTGGATCTACCTAACTCCATCACACACTTGTATTATGGTTGTGGTGGATATGTTCTCCAAGATGGCCCATTTCATCCCAACTGCCACCATACCTTGCGCTTCCTTGACTTCCCAACTTTTTATCAGAGAAGTAATCCGTCTCCATGGTATACCAACTTCTATTCTCACAGATAGGGGATCTCAGTTCACGTCAAACTTCTGGAGACAACTGTGTGTAGCTTTACAAATAACCCAAAAACTTACCACTTCATATCATCCTCAATGTAACGGACAAACCGAGAGGACCAATCAGTGGTTGGAACAGTATCTCCGTTGCTACTGTTCCCAACAACAGGACTCTTGGTATACTTTCCTTCCGTTGGTGGAATTTGCGTACAACAATATGCCTAACTCCTCAACCAAGTTTAGTCCGTTCTTTATTAATAATGGGATACATCCCAGAAATCATTTGCTACCCAGGCTTGAATCCACATGCCCTCAAGTGAACGACACAGTGAATGACATCTCGCAGGCCTTTACCATTATTGAAGACAATATTAGACTTGCTCAAGCTTCTTATAAGAGACATTACGACCTTCGTCACAGACAACAACCAGTATACCGCATCGGCCAAACTGTTTGGCTGTCCACAAAAAACCTTAAGCTCCATTTACCTTCTAAAAAACTTGCTAGACTCTTCATTGGGCCTTTTCCGATTGTTGCAGTGCCTAGTCAAGTCACCGTCACTTTGAAGCTACCTGATAGCTACCGGATTCATCCTACTTTCCATGTTTCCCTCATCAAACCATGTGACTCCCCACCTACCGAGCAAGTACTGGATATTGCTGCTCAAGACCTGATGGATGGAGTTGATTATGAGATTCATAGTATCTTTGACTCTAGGCACCGGAAAGGACGGTTGGAATATCTGATTCGCTGAAAGGGTTTTGATGCTTCAGAAGATTCATGGGAGCCTGCCACAAATGTTTCCGCTCCTAGACTTGTTTCTTTGTTTCATCGTCGCCACCCTGAGAGGCCGGTTCCTTGAAACCTCGCTGTGGTTTCCTTGGGGGGGGACTCTGTCAGGGTTACTCTCCTTTGTACTGTCCCTTTAAGAGTTACCTTGTATCTCACACGTACCGCTATTTAAGCACCTCCCTGTCGTACACACATTGCTAGGTTAATTTGTCTAATGTGTGTTCTCAGCACTCTGGATTAAAGACTGCTAGCCAATCTTCCAAACTCCACTAAGACTCAACTACCTGGTCGTGCACCTGAGTTCTTCAGCCTCCTTTGTCCTCACCTCCATTCCAGTGCAAACCTTGGTAGCTCCTGTCTCTCCTGCAAGATCAGACTCTGCACCTCTATCAGCCGCCATGTGCTGCGCTGCAGCTCACACAGACACTTGCTAGTTTCAGCCAGAGCGGGTGACGTCATCAGCTGCTGCCGACTGAGCAGCTCTCCCCTCAGCACACCGCTCTGAGTACACGCTGTAACGCTCAGCTCTTCCAGCTCCACGCCGCTTGCTGCACAGACTGTTTACTCAAGGAGGATACAGGTCGTATGTGTGATCTAATTACTGCTAAAGCTCTATAATAAATCCTGCCATATTTCACAGTGTTATATAAGTCTTACCTACCATTCTATCATCTGCATACCAAGAGAGATTTCTTGTACACTGCTGTGTTGTAGTCTTACTCCACATATTAAGATCCCACCTTATATGCCCCTAGTCACAGTTGTGCTCATTAGTTATATGTGCATTTTGGTTACAGGGGCAACAGTAACACACACAGCTATACACTTTAGGCCTCCAGTGTTTACCTGTGTGTTACAACACTACATCAAGTTACCTAAGGTGTGTCACACCAAATTCAGAGGTTAATATAACATATTGAATCTGACAGTGGGCCAGGTTCCTGGAACACTTCAACTAGGTTTGCCTATGGAGGGGGGGGGTCAGTCTATGGTGCTATTGACCCAGAACTCAGCTCGGTGCATTACCAATCCTTTGATAATGCACTAGAGATAGTCAGGGCGTGCAGCCCAGGGGCGCTGCTGGCAAAACTCGACATAGAGTCAGCGTTCCTGCTGCTGCCCTTGCACCCCTCGGCATTCAGGCTCATGGGGATGAAGTTCGAGGGGTCTTATTACGTGGACAGGTGCCTACCAATGGGGTGTTCACTGTCCTGTTCACTGTTCGAGTGCTTCAGTTCGTTCTTGCACTGGGTGGTCGAGACAGCATCTAGGGGTGGGGCGATTGCCCACTACCTCGACAACTTCCTTTTGGTGGGGAGAGCTGGTTGCGCTGATTGCAAACAGCTCATGGAGGTCATGAAAGACATGATGGCAAGGTTCGGGGTCCCATTTGCGGATGAGAAGATGTAGGGTCCCTGCACGTGTCTAACATTTCTGGGGATAGAAATTGACACAGTTCAGGAGGTCTGTAGGTTGCCTGAGGACAAGGTGAGGCGAATGTTGCAGCTGGTGCGGTCAGTCATGGGGCATGACAGGGTCCCCATTAAGGAGGTTCAGTCATTACTCGGCCTCCGGAACTTTGCCGGGCGTGTGATTCCGATGGGTAGGGTCTTCAATCGCCGCCTAGAGGGCCAATTGAAAGGACCACTGGGGCAGGTAAAATGGGCGCGAGTTATGTTTGAGGTAAAGGAGGACCTAGAAGTGTGGGCCAGGTTCCTGGAACACTTCAACGGGGTTTGCCTATGGAGGCACCCGCCAGTGTTGAATCAAGTCCTGCACCTATTCACGGACGCGGCAGGCAGCTCAGGGTATGGAGCGTACCTGGACGGGGAGTGGAGTGCCGCTCCCTGGCCCAGCAAAATGTGGCTGGGTGTATCAGGAATTTAACGCTATTGGAACTGTTTCCAATTGTTGTCGCCATCGAAACTTGGGGCGATAGGTTACCAAAAAGGTCAGTGGTGTTCTGGACGGACAATCTGAGTGTGGTTCATGCTATTAATAGATTGTCCGTGGCTTCGCCGAGTGTCGTATGCTATTTGAGGCACCTGGTTTGCGCTGCTTGCAGCTCAACATCTGTTTCACCACCCAAACACGTCCCGGGAGTGCAGAAAATGATCTCTGATGCACTCTCTCAATTTAATTGGGGGCAGTTTAGGAAAGCAGCACCCAGGGCCGCAATAGAGGGAATAACGTGCCCTTCTTATCTTTGGCAGTTGATGAAGGTTGGGAAGGCATCCTCGGGTTAGTTAAGGCGTCTCTGGCTCCGAAGACTTGGGCGGCCTACCTGGGCCACTGGAACTGATGGGAGACTTTCTGTCGTCAGACTTTCTGACTTACAGAGCATACTGTGGTTAATTGCTGCCCTACCAAGGCTAGCAGCCATGACTCATATGTGCTTAACATTAGTTTAAATTTAACCAACAAAAATTTGAAATTATTTTTCTAGTGTAATTTATTTTCATTTTCTATCAGGTCTGTGTGTTTCTGACTTACAGAGCATACTGTGGTTAATTGCTGCCCTACCTAGGCTAGCAGCCACGACTCATATGTGCTTAACCTTTTTTAAATTAAAAAAAAAACCTTTAAATCATTTTGCCAGTGTAATCTAATTTTATTTTCTATCAGGCCTGTGTGTTTCTGACTTACAGAACATACTGTGGTTAATTGCTGCCCTACCTAGACTAGCAGCCACGACTCATATGTGCTAAAACTTTTTTTTAATTAAAAAAAAACCTTTAAATCATTTTGCTAGTGTAATCTAATTTTATTTTCTATCAGGCCTGTGTGTTTCTGACTTACAGCGCATAATGTGGTTAATTGCTGCCCTACCTAGGCTAGCAGCCACGACTCATATGTGCTTAACCTTTTTTTAAATTAAAAAAAACCTTTAAATCATTTTGCTAGTGTAATCTAATTTTATTTTCTATCAGGCCTGTGTGTTTCTGACTTACAGAGCATACTGTGGTTAATTGCTGCCCTACCTAGGCTAGCACCCACGACTCATATGTGCTTAACCTTTTTTTAAATTAAAAAACAACCTTTAAATAATTTTGCTAGTGTAATCTAATTTTATTTTCTATCAGGCCTGTGTGTTTCTGACTTACAGAGCATACTGTGGTTAATTGCTGCCCTACGTAGCAGCCAGTCAGTGCCACCACTCATATCTGCTGAACATTATTTTAGGGATTAAAGTGCTAAGAATAGTACAATTTTACACAACCTAGTTAACACTAGTTCCCAGACCGCATTTCTTATTGTTATATTTTGGTAAGGTAATCATGCAGGCCATATAGACCTCCCCCGATAGGGGGAGTAACAGGGATTAAAGTGCTTAGAAAAGTACTACTTAACACAACCTAGTTACCATGGGTCCCAGACCGCGTGTCTTGTTGTTATACTTTGTCATGGTAATCATGCAGGCCATATAGACCTCCCCCGATAGGAGGAGTTACAGGGATGAAAGTGCTAAGAATAGTACTACTTAACACAACCTAGTTACCATGGGTCCCAGACCGCATGTTTTGTTATTATACTTTGTCAGGGTAATCATGCAGGCCATATAGACCTCCCTTCATAGGGGGAATAACAGGGATTAAAGTTCTAAGAATAGTACTACTTAACACAACCTAGTTACCATGGGTCCCACACCGCATGTTTTGTTGTTATACTTTGTCAGGTTAATCATGTAGGCCACATAGACCTCCCTTGATAGGGGGAGTAACAGGGATTAAAGTGCTAAGAATAGTACAATTTAACACAACCTAGTTAACATTAACAGTGGTTCCCAGACTGCATGTCTTGTTGTTAGATTTTTTCAGGATAATCAGGCAGGCCATATAGAACTTCCCCAATAGGGGGAGTAACAGGGATTAAAGTGCTAAGAATAGTAAAACTTAACACAACCTAGTTAACAGTGGTTCCAATCCCAGACCGCATGTCTTGTTGTTATATTTTGCCAGGATAATCATACATGCCCTATAGAGCTCCCCCGATAGGGGGAGTAACAGGGATTATAGTGTTAAGAATAGTACTACTTAACACAACCTAGTTACCATGGGTCCCAGACCGCATGTTTTGTTATTATACTTTGTCAGGGTAATCATGCAGGCCATATAGACCTCCCTTGATAGGGGGAGTAACAGGGATTACAGTTCTAAGAATAGTACTACTTAACACAACCTAGTTACCATGGGTCCCACATCGCATGTTTTGTTGTTATACTTTGTCAGGGTAATCATGAAGGCCATATAGACCTCCTCCAAAAGGGGGAGTAAGAGGGATTAAACTGCTAAGAAAAGTTTTACTTAACACAACCTAGTTACCATGGGTCCCAGACAGCATGTCTTGTTGTTATATTTTGTCAGGGTAATCATGCAGGCCATATAGACCTCCCCCGATAGGATGAGTTACATGGATGAAAGTGCTAAGAATAGTACTACTTAACACAACCTAGTTACCATGGGTCACAGACCGCATGTTTTGTTATTATACTTTGTCAGGGTAACCATGCAGGCCATATAGACCTCCCTTCATAGGGGGAGTAACAGGGATTAAAGTTCTAAGAATAGTACTACTTAACACAACCTAGTTACCATGGGTCCCACACCGCATGTTTTGTTGTTATACTTTGTCAGGGTAATCATGCAGGCCATATAGACCTCCACCGAAAGGGGGAGTAAGAGGGATTAAACTGCTAAGAAAAGTTTTACTTAACACAACCTAGTTACCATGGGTCCCAGACTGCGTGTCTTGTTGTTATACTTTGTCATGGTAACCATGCAGGCCATATAGACCTCCCCCGATAGGAGAAGTTACAGGGCTGAAAGTGCTAAGAATAGTAGTACTTAACACAACCTACTTACCATGGGTCCCAGAACGCATGTTTAATTATTATACTTTGTCAGGGTAATTATATATCTAACAAATCTATCTATTTATCTTCTATCGATTCTATCTAACTATCAATCTATGTATATCTATCTATCCTATCTATCTATCTCGTGTCCGGACTGTTTTGAGACAGCCACTTGTGTTTTTGAAAAATTTGAAGTAGGAGGACAGACCAATCATCTTCTTCCATCTCCCTGTTCAAAAAATGCAGGCCATATAGACCTCCCCCGATAGGGGGAGTAACAGGTTGTAGTAAACTGCTAAGAATAGTGCTACTTAACACACCACGGGTCCCAGACCGCATGTCTTATTGTTATACTCTGTCAGGGAAATTATATATCTTTCAAATCTATCTATTTCTCTATCAAATCGATCTAACTATCAAACATATCTATCAAATGTATATTGCATCTATTGATCGATGTAATTCGTATCTATAGAATGTATATTACATCTTTTGATTGATGTAATTCATATCTATCAAATATATATTGCATCTTTGGATTGATAACATTCGTATCTATCAAATGGATATTGCATCTATTGATCGATGTAATTCGTATCTATCAAATGTATATTGCATCTATTGATCTATGTAATTTGTATCGATCATATGTATATTGCAATGATTGAGCTATGTAATCTATGTAATCTATGTATCTATCTATCTATCTATCAAATCTATCTATATCGTGGTTCTGCAAATGGACTGTTTGCTGTTGTTTGTGGTGCGTTACACTTGGAGTTTGGTCTGTCACTGTGAAGCAGGCGTAACCCTTACACTCCCTGATTGATACGACATCATAACTGATGTTTTAAAGCATGTTATTGCAAACAATTTAGGAATGTTAGGTGATTTAGGCCCTTTATGGGTTAAAAGCAGACTCTGCATCAACTATGTAATTTTCCATGGGAGTTTTGACATGGATCCCCCTCCAGCATGCCACAGTCCAGGTGTTAGTCCCCTTGAAACAACTTTTCCATCACTATTGTGGCCAGAAAGAGTCCTTGTAGGTTTTAAAGTTCGCCTGCCTAGTGAAGTCAATGGCAGTTCGCGCGGTTCACCGGTTCGCAAACAATACTGGAATTTCGAGTCCGCCATTTGCGAACCGAAATTTTTAAGTTTGCGACATCACTACACTCTATTAGTGACATTCCATACTACCAACCTCTAAACATCAAAGTATTAGAATTTGTATTTATCTGCATTGAGTTTCAACTTATTGGAGATTCACAGAATCTCTATTCAATAGAAAATTGGTTTATTAGCATTTAAAGGGACACTAAAGTTAAAAATAAACTACCCAGGAGCTAAACCAAAAATGGTCTGGTTCGCAAAATAAAAAAAAATGGGTTTCATATCCCTTTAAGTGGTGGGCAGTACAATGGTTACAATTTCATTGAAATGTCCTATTTTCATTGTACCAGTTAAATCTCAACAAAATTAACTGTTTCTCCAAGAACATTCATTATACTATATTAATGGAAAGAAATGGTTGCCACTCCTACCAAGACAGAACAGGCAATATAATTTATTTAAAAATAATTTTATTAGTTGAAATGAAATAAATCATAGTTATACTATATATGCAAAAACATGCAGTAGTATTTTTTAATTATGCTTGTCAATCCAACTTATAACACATATTGTATGTGAATCATATGTGTTACCTATATTTTTAATTTCTCAATGCAGCAGAGAATTTAGCAACATTTTATAAATAGGTGCTAATTAATAATCTATGTGTAGTGAAACTTCTCCTAATATATACAGTATGTATGTACCTATGCACAAACTACAAGCAAATTGCATTATAGAAATAAATTAATTTTATATTTTTTGTTGTTAGTGTACTATATTTAGTAGTACATAGATATTACAATTTATTAAAGACAAGAGAATAGAGAACTAATTATTTTACTCATACAGCAAAAATAGGATGCCACCACCATATGAAATGGCGTACATAATAAATATCATCACATCAGAGTACATTCCTAATCTTGCAATATATGAAGAAAATAAGTAGGTCTAACATATCTAACTATAAAAATATATTTCTAACAACAAAATGTGATTATAATTTCTATGACAATCACTTGACTGTAGGTATGTAAAAAATTCATGCAAATCGAGATCTTTTTGTGTCGCACTTTAGCACCAATATATGCGGCACAGAAAATTGCTGAATGCTGCTCCCAATGGCCATATTTGGAATTTGATGGACAAATGAAAAATAGAATAATACATTTTGCACATACCTACCTGACAGTTTTACTAACATGAAAAACCTTTTTTGAATTATGAGTCCTCACTTTTCAAATGAGAGATCTTACAATATATATCTATAGTTTAAAGGTAATTAAGGGTGTTAATTACCTTTGCACTATAGAAATATATTTTAAGATCTCTCATTTGAAAAGTGAGGACTCATAATTCAAATAAGGTTTTTCATGTTAGTATAATGCAAAGGTAATAAAGGGTGTAAAAAATAATCACCAGAAACCCTATAATCGATAATCACATAAAGTATAAACTGTCCCCCTAATGTTGTTCGATATGCCTAAAGTTCACATGATCATTATTGATAGTTCCTTGGGCATGTGATTCATTATTTGAAAGAGCAGCTCCCCCTCTTTAAAAAGAAGGGTCACTCGCCCCATTAAAATGCAAATTTTGGGTGCTACAGGAATTTTTAAATCCCAGAGCACCATAAAATATATGTAGTATATATTGGTGCAATTTATTAAGAACCACCTGCTATCTAAAGTGGCAAGAGACCCCTTATTTAAAAGTACAGATTTTTTTTTCTTCAATGACTTATGACTGTATTTAGTGAGGGATGAGATATGGGCATTTAAACCCCTCCCCCTAACTGCAGACACACTTAAAAGGAAATACCTGCATCCCTGTCCCCTGTAATGTCATTACACACACACCTGGTGATAATATAAGAGTCCTGCACTAAGTCAACTGTCTTCTTTCCTGGCTTAGTGTTTAATGCATAGTTATCTGCACTTTACTGTTTAAAAATATTTTCATTACAACACAACAATATATATTAGTGGACAGAGACTCAGATACACTATTTTAAAATACTTCAGATAACTTCACCTACACCTAAAATTAAAACATCCTATAAAAAAATCACAAAATAAATTGTTAAATTTTACCTGCAATGCTATTGGTTTATCCAACAAGCTTGCAATCAAGCAGTTATTGCCACCATAGTAATTATGCTAATCTGTACAATCAGGCTAAAGCAAAAATATTCCTAAAATCAACACAGGGCATAAAAATATGAGTAAGCAATTTATGTAGGAACATCACAGTATTCACATACGGCTAGATTACAAGTGTTGCGTTACAACTTTTAACGCTGAAAAATGGCCATTCCAGCGTAATGGCCAGGAACGCATATCACGAGTTGTGTCGGTATAGCTATACCGCAAGCATTTTAGCCTGTAACGCAACGTCCATTCTGCACTCAAAAAATGTAATTACGTTTTTGTGTGAGATTTCCATAGCACAGGTATTACAGGTTGTACGTTCAGGCTAAAATGCTTGTGTTACAGCCTATACCGACACAATCCATACCGCCATCTGAGAGCAGTAGTTATGGATTTTGCGAAACAAAAATGTTTCACAAAACTCATAACTAAACTGTAACTAACACCCATAAACTACCTATTAACCCCTAATCTTCTGCTCCCTGACATCACCAACACTATAATAAAGTTATTAAACCCTAAATCTCAGGCCTCCCACATTGCCGCCACTAAATAAACCTATAAACCCCTAAACCTCTGGCCTCCCTCATAACCGCCACCTAATAACCCCTAAATCTCCTGCCTCCCACATCAACGCGACTAAATAAACCTATTAACCCCTAAACCACCAGCCCCCCCACATCAAACACTAAATTAAACTATTAACCCATAAACCTAACACCCCCCTAACTTAAAAATAATTACAAATTAAAAAAAGCTAACACTACGAAAAAAAATAAAAAATCTAAAATAACAAAAATTAATAAAAACTAAATTACGAAAAATATAAAACACTAAGCTTACAAAAATGAATAAATCAAAAATGTTTAAATCAGCCAATAGGATTTCAGTAGCTTTCATCCCATTGGCTGTTTTGAACAGCCAATAGGATTTCAGAAGCTCTCATCCTATTGGCTGATTTGAATTTGAAGAATCAAATCAGTCAATAGGAATGCAAGGTACGCCATTTTGAAATGGCTACCTTGCATTCAACTTTAGTGTACGACAGTGACTGTATGAAGAGGACGCTCCGTGCAGAATGGGATCGGCTTCCAGGATTGCTCAGCTCCGCGGCACCGGGATGAAGATAGAAGATGTCCCCGATATGGATGAAGTTGTCACCGTCTGGATGAAGACTTAGTTAGTGGGGGTTTTTTCATTTTTTTGGGTGAGTTTTTTTTTTTTAGATTAGGGCTTTGGGCTTTTGTTAAAGAGCTTAATGCTATTTTAAGGGCAAGAAAAAGAGATGAATGTCCTTTTAAGGACAATGCCCATACAAATGCCCCTTTAGGGAAAATGGTTAGCTTAGGATTTTTTTAGAGTTAGGTTTTTTTTATTTTGGGGGGTTGGTTGAGTGGTTGGCTTTACTGTTGGGGGGACTTTGTATTTTGTTTACAGGTAAAAGAGCCCCACAAAAGACCCTTTTAAAGGCTATTGATAGTTTATTGTAGGCTATGGGGTGTTTTTATTTTGGGGGAGCTTTTTATTTTTAAAATGCTATTATATTAGGTGTAATTGTTTTTATTTTTTATTTTTTCATTTATTATTTTTTGTAAGCTTAGTGTTTTTTATTTTTCGTAATTTAGTGTTTATTATTTTTTGTAATTTAGGTTTTTTTAATCAGTAGTATTTTTTTTATTTTATTAGAATAGTTATGTTATATTAATTTATAGTTAAATGTTAGGTTTATTTTTATTTCACAGGTAAGTTTTTATTTATTTAAATATAGTTATATTGTTATTTTAATTTAAAGTTGGGGGGTGTTAGGTTTAGGGGTTAATAGCTTAATTTAGTGTTTTGCGATGTGGGGGGGGCGGTAATTTAGGGGTTAATAGGTTTATTTAGTGGTGGTTATGTTGGAGGCCGGAGGTTTAGGAGTTAATAGGTTTATTTAGTGGCGGTGATGTGGGAGGCCGGAGGTTTAGGAGTTAATTACTTTATTATAGTGGCAGCGATGTCGGGGAGCGGTGGATTAGGGGTTAATAGCTTATATTAGTGTTGGCGATGTCGGGGAGTGGCGGAATAAGGGTTAATAACTTTATCATAGTATCAGCGATGTTGGGGAGTGGCAGAATAGGGGTTAATAACTTTTATTAGTGTTGGCGATGTCGAGAACGGCAGATTAGGGGTTAATAACTTTATTTAAGTGTTGGCGATGTCGGTGCGGCAGATTAGGGTTGTTTAGACTTGGGGTTTATGTTAGGGTGTTAGGTTTAAATGTAACTTTTTTTTTCCCCATAGACATCAATGGGGTTGCATTATGGAGGTTTTTCATTCCGCACTTCAGATGTTATTTTTTTTTCTAACACTTTCTCCCCATTGATATCTATGGGGGAAAGCACGGACGAGCACGTCAAAGCAGCCCTTGGATTTTGTGTGTTATGGAGCTTAATACCACCATATCGCACATACAAGGGAGGCTTTTCAGTAACTTGTAATGGCAGCGCTATGGAGAGTGAAATAACGCAATGTTTTTGGCGTTAGTTTCACACCCTGTTTAGCGCAAAACTCATAATCTAGGTGATTGATATTAAAGTAAATAAATCAATGCATTATTAATGTTTGCTATGGCATTCTATGATTTCTTAGCTAATTTCCATGTTAGATGTAGATAATGTCTTTTAAATTGTATATCTAGGTCCACTAACTTATGCAACACAATTTTTCACTATTATGTTTACGTTATGTAATAAAAATTTAAGATGAATAATTTCCCTGTATTTTAAGGAAAATAAATGAGTTTTTGCTTTCCTTTAAATTGTTGGTAAAAATAATATTTTACATCTACAGCAGGAAATACATCAATGCAAGAAAAACAATTTAGTATGCAAGATTCTCCTCAATATGAAATCATATCTGTTTACCTGTCATGCACATAATAAAGAAATTATTTGTGTAACTGCAGTGCCTCCCTCTAGTGGATCAAAGTCTTGTAAGAAATAAATAATTGTGTCTACACTAAAGATTGCACTGTCCCACTCCTCATATTAATTCTGAATTATTATAGGAATCACTTCATTAATGACAGACTTTGTGGTAACTAGTACATTGCAAACAGCAAGGGGCTTACCCGCCTTTTCTTCACACAAACAGAAAAGTATTCATTCTGAAATACTTTATCATTTCTTTGATATACAACATCAAATAATATGTTTGCTAAATTAATATATGAGGCTTTTTCACACCCAGGAATAATATATTCACAGCAAAATAAAGTAAGATAAAAGCTCAATTACAGTAATTATCAGTTTTTTAAAAAGAAACTAACACGCTATGTTCACGTCAGTTCTTATTAATTTCTTGTTTCTTGTTGAATTCAGGTGCAGGAGTTTTCAGGAAAATAAAAGATATTTATTCAACATACTGTTGTAGTATCTGGAGATATTGTGAGCAAGTAGCTTTGAGCAGAAATAGGGGTCATTGACCCTGCAAATCATTTTTTGACCCATGCAAGTTTGCCATATGTGATCAAAATCTAATCCTCCCAACACCATTTATAATGTGGGAAATTGATGTATCTAGCAAATCTGCTCTTTTTATTTCCTGACAGCTGTGCAATTAATTTTAAAATAAAAATTCCACCTTACTGCAAATGTGTTTGTGGGCCTTTTAAACAAGACAAATACAAACACATACATACAATGTTTAAAATGTGCTATCCAGAATATAATATAAAATGATACAAGTTTGTTTTGTTTTTGTTTAGCAAAAGAGCCTGTATGTTAATAAATCCATTTTAATATTGTGTATTGATGCTAATAGGCAATCTGTGCAATTATCCTTCTATACTTCAAAGCCATAGAGATATGTATATGTCTCTCTAAGGGATATGAATAGGGATCAGTATAGTTGGCTTGTGTTTTTGTTGGATTATCAATTTTGTTCATTTTTGTTAGTGTAAAAGTGATTATTATTATTTTAACTTTAATTAGTTGATCAGAAAGGTTTTATATCTAAATGGGGACCTCACCAAATATGATCAAGGATAATCTTAAGTAGGGATGCGCAAATGTGTTTATATCCGAATTCGAATGTTAGATCGAATGTTATTTTAGAAATTCGATTTACATAATAGAATGTTGATAAGAACGAATATTCTTAAAAATTCGATTTTCAAATGTTATTTACAGTTTTCGAATGTCACATTCGAATTCGAATGTCACATTCAAATTCGAATGTCACATTGGAATTCGAATGTTACATTGGAATTCGAATGTCACATTGGAATTCGAATGTTACATTCAAATGTCACATTCGAATTCGAATATTACATTTATAAAACACAATTGTAGACTAGAAACACTATTTTGAATGTCACATTCGAATCGAATACACATTCGAATCGAATACACATTCGAATCGAATGTCACATTCGAATTCGAATATTACATTTATAAAACACAGTATTAGACTAGAAATACTATTTCGAATTCGAATGTCACATTCGAATTTGAATATTACATTTATTAAACAAAGTTGCAAACTAGAAATACTTTTCCGAATTCGAATGTGACATTCAAATTCGAATATTACATTTAAAAAACACAGTATTAGACTAGAAATGCTATTTCGAATTTGAATGTGACATTCGAATTTGAATGTCACTTTCGAATTTGAATATTACATTTAAAACACAGTATTAGACTAGAAATAATACTTCAAATTCGAATGTGACATTCGAATTTGAATGTAGCATTCAAATTCGAATATTACATTTATTAAACACAGTTGTAGACTAGAAATACTATTTTTAAAGTTGAATGTCACATTCAAATTCGAATATTACATTTCGAAATTTAATGAATTACATAGCTAAACATTCTATTATTCGAACGAATATTTTCAAATTTTATTGAAAAATTCGAAAAAACGAAAATTCGAAAATAGAATGTTAGAATGTTATATAAACATTCGAAATTCGATTCGAGCGAACGAATGTATCAAAATTCGTTTTAAATTTTAAATTTTTAGAAACATTCGCCCATCCCCAATCTTAAGGTGTTTTGCCCCGGCATAATAACTAGATTAGAAAACATCTGGGTGACTAAGTAAAGAGTTGCAAATTAATGTTGATGTTTTTATCAAGTCCTGTTAGCTATTGAATTCAAAAAGTGAAAATGGCCCTATACATGTATAACTAAGCATAGAAAAGTTGTATTGTGACCACAAAAATATGTCTTGGCCATTTTACACTGAAACAATAATAAAAAATGTGCCACTGATAAACAGTCAAAATGGCTGATTATTATTGTGCTAACATCAACAAGGACTCATTGGTAAACATTTGCAATAATTATCAAACAATGGATTGTTATTAATGTCTATGTTTGACCCCTTTGTATTGCAGCTCCCAAGCAGAATACTTTTGTCATTGGCTTGTATATGCCTCTGCTACTCCTGATTGGCTTACTGGGGGTTTCCTGCTTAGGACCTATAGTTCCAGATTCTAAGTTAATTTATGCATTAAACCCCTTAGCAGGGACAACATTTTAATGCAAGTGTAATAATATATTTAATCAAGGCTTTTTTGTGATTGTAGCTATGTAGAATTGTATTGATTGAATATAATTGTATTGATCTCTAAAATAAATTTTGTAACCTGACCTTGGATGATTGATAGGTTGTTATTTAATGATGTTTCTGCAAAACTGTCATGAAAAAAAAGATAAATGTCTTCCTTTTGAATAATTTTTTCATTGGTTCTCAAATGTGCGTCAGCTGGATAATTCTTGAAACGTTAAATGAAATAAAAGGTCAGCTCCTTAAAGGGACACCTTGAGGAATTTATATAAAGTGTTTGGATATGTGTAGTGAAACAACTTTCCAATATAATTTAATGATTTATTTTGCCCCCTTTTCAAGTGATTTAGCTCTGAAAACTGTGTTTTTTTAATTCTCATTACTTCAAATGCACCTTGCTGATTTTTCAAGGGTGCTACCTATATTTCCCTAACTCACTTTAACTGTTAAGAACTGCAAAACAATGGCCCATATGTACTAAAATGCAAATGGACAAGCTTCTCAACTCACTTGTCTTCGCTACAAAGTGAGCGTGTAAATATCAGCCCTTTTCTCGTGCGACCAATCGCGTGAGAGAAGGGACTGTCAATCAACGTGAGATCTCTATGAATTCTCCTCGCAACTTCAGAGGTGGCTTAGAGTGTAAGGAACAGTGGTCTAATGACCTCTGCTTCTTACATTGCCTCGCAATGGCTCCAGAGCAGCTTTCACTGCTAAGTACATGGAGCCCAATATGTTTTATACTAATAATATGATGTGGATAGCTTTGTTGTCTGCAGACTCAAGTCCAGATTGGTTCCTCTGAATAAGGCAAATGGTGGTGCACTTTGGCTATTGAAAAACAACTGCAGCAAACAAGATTTTAGTTTTAAAAAGTTAAGACTATAGCAACACCAACAGAATTGTTTGGTAATAACAAGGGGCAAGATTACAAGTGGAGCACTACATTTTGCTTGCGGGAAAGCAATATTAGCACTCAACTTTATAATACTAGCACACGTTAATGTGTGCTGCTATTACAAGTAAATCGCAATTCGAATGCAAGCTCATTTCCACATTGCTAGGAAGCATTGCGCTCATGAGAGCGAGCTTCAAAAGTCACCTATGGGAGCTTCTTTCTGATGCTGTAACAGTAGCGCAGCGATGGGCAGCATTTTTAAATATATATGTATATGAATATACATATATATAGATGTGTTAATATGTGTATATACACATATTAACACATAAATACATATGTATATAGTCATATACATATATATTTAAATTGTGGTCTATGTTTTCGGGAGCGCTAATTGCTACCACGAGCTCGGGGTAGCAATAACCAGCCACTTGTAATGGGTGGTTAATTATTGCAATCACGCAAACGAGCAAGTTTGCCCATTTGCGGGAGCACAATAATTTACTGCTCCACTTGTAATCAAGCCCAACATGTTTAGGGACCCTTTAATATAAAATGTAGTTATGTTTAATTAACTGTATTTTAAATCTAGTAATTTAAACCACATTACTTTTTTTGTTTGTTTTTTGAAAAACAGATACTTTCCTTGTGAATAAAATTAGGTCTTTTAGGCTAGTAAAGGGCTACCTATAGAGCTGTTGAAGTTTTCTCTATCAGCCAATGAACACTTTTGTAACTAAGGTTAAGTTCTATGTACATATGCACTTCCAGTTAATTTCAGAATGTATTTAAACAGCTTTATTTGTTATGCAAGATCTTGCACTTATTTTTGCACTTTTGCACTTATTTTTTTAAATAATTCCCCATAACGTTTATAATTACTAATCATATGCCAATTTGATGCAGCTACTTTTATATGTTCAGAATGAGAACAAACAAGTATTTACATATAAACTGTATATTCATCTCAGTACTGTATACCTATACTGTTTGAAAGATTATCTACACTGTTCCAGAAATACCTCCCATTTGTTCCATAAATTACATTTTTGCAATTTGAAAGACATTATTTCCATTACATCATTTAGGTTATACTTGCAGGAACAGTGTGATAAGAGTGGGAGGTGGCGTCACCAGAAGGGGGTGTGGCCTTTGGCCGATATAGTCTATGTCGCAGTTACTAAGCTGGATGTGTTTTGGCAGTCTGTAAACTGCATTAAAATTGAGTTATACCTTCTATGCTGTGTCCTGCATCTCATGACATGGTGTCAGAAGTATTTACCTGCTCTTCTGTTTCCTGATTAATGACAATGTCGAAATTTACTCCACCTGAGCCTTTTGATTTCTCTCAGCCTGAAAATTGGCCCACATGGCATCTGCGGATTCAACGCTTTAGGATTGCTTCCAAGCTGGACAAGGAGAGTGGTGAAGTACAAGTTAATTCTCATTTATACTCTATGGGGAAAGATGTGAAGCCAGTGTTTAATGCCTTTACATTCCAAGAAGAGGAAGAATTTGACTTTGAAATAGTTATGAACAAACTCAGTGCTCACTTTGTGCCACAAAAGCACCCAGCGTGTGGGAGAATCTGTGGAGTCTTTTGTGCACAGCCTGTATGAACTGAATTCTGTGAGTTTGGTGTTGCTAAAGAAGATGAAATCAGAGACAGAATAGTTATAGGAATTGCAGATGCGGAGGTCTCACTGAAGCTACAGTTGGAGACTGAATTGACGATAGATGGGGCTATTAGGATGGCCTGCCAGTGAACTGGTGAAAAAGCAAAGTGCTGTCATGAGGTCTGAGAGTATTGTAGATGAAGTGCAGCAGTTCAAGAGAGCTACAGGTGACAGGCAGAGTTTGAGCGGTAGACCAAGGGCAGCAGATAAGCCCAGAAGCAGATGGGTGCAGCAGGCTCATTGCATGCGGTATAACTGCACCCATGAACAGAATGTTATATGTCCCGCTAAAGATAAAAGATGTAGAAAGTGCAACAGAATGGGCCATTTTGAAGTGGTGTGTAAAACTGAGTCCATTAAAGAGAAATGGACAGTGACCAGGACACTCAAAAAGTGTCATTTGTAGGGTCTTTTGTTGAACTGTCCGGTTCAGACGAAGATTGGCGGGTTACCTTTACAGGAATGGGAGCCAAGGTTGCCTTCAAGATTTACACTGGAGCAGATATTACTGTTATGTCCCTTGCATCATTCATGAAACTGCCTCGACAGTCTCAGCTGGCCAAAGTTACGACAAAGGTTTACAGTCCTGGAGGCCGCATTGATTGTACGGGGAAATTTCTTGATAACTGCGAGTACAAACAGAAGAAATTCACCATGTGGGTATATGTAATTAGAGGACATTGTGTCAACAACCTATTGAGCCTTCTTGCCAGATTAAATGAGATTACAGAAGACATGTTTGGTGAATTGGGCCTGTTGAACTGTGAGCCAGTCCGAATATCAATAAAGTTGATGCAGTTAATGAAAAATTGCTAAGGAGCACCTAATGTGTAGTAAGGCAGGGAAAAATATGATAAAATAACATAAAATAGAGATTTAAATTAAATACATAAAGGATATATAAATATGACTTAGAACATCCTAGCTTAAGAGTATAGCAGCGAATGTAAAATGGATGAGATACAATGATCAAACAATTTACACTTTAAAATTTAATACATGAATAACACAGATAAAACTTGCAATTGAACAATATTGAACAGAATGTCAATCGATAATGAAATAAGTGAATAGGTATCAATGGATTCCCATACACAGCTTGGTGTGAAACCTGTTTGTGTCTAATAAAAGTTTGTCAAGTGAGACCTGATATTGTCTATAAAGTCCATAAAAAGTTCATCAGTGGTGTGATAATCCTTAAATAATGATGTAGAATCAAAAAAAAATTAAAAATGTAAAAAAGTGCCTTGTGCTTGGTAACGTTCAAAGAAAAAAGGAAAATATTATAATATTATAATAAAAATAAAAAAAAATTGAAAAATATGAAAATACAAAAAGTACAAAAAATTAAAAAAATATGTATATAAAAAGGTGTATAAAAAATGTGGGAAAGCTGTAAAAAAGCTCCAAAAAAACTCTAAAAAATACTCTAAAAAATTCTGTGAAGATCTTAATGTGAATAATGTGATGGTTCTTTCTTGTATTAAAAAAATTATAAGATAAGAAGCAGGTGGTAGAAATCCGGAGTTATCCTAAGAGATTTTTCACATACATTTATTTCTGAATACCTGTGGATAAAAATAATATAGTGCAATAACGTTTACAATATAACTCAAAATAACTGAAATGAAGCTCACCATATGTGTCAACGTGTTTCGGCCCTATATCTGGGCCTTTTTCAAGACTATAATGTGGCTGGTGTGTTTTGCTTCTTAAATATCTCAGTTAACCAATAGTTAGGCTGTAATTTGGCGCCCAAACATTTCGACCAAAACCGGATGTTTACAACCGATATCTCAATAGTACATTGTTAGTGGTATGTCTACTAACTTAAGATATAAATTTTAGAAGATTCCTAATAGGTGTTAATTCTGTTTTCGTTGTTGTTCTTCAAATAGGAACTGGAAATGGCATGTTATTGCCCCACTTCCTGTATCGTGGATGGTTTGCGGATGCCCCACTTCCGGTATTTGACCACCGGAAGTGACGATATCCTCGCCCCCGTTATTCATTTTGGCAGATTTCATTTGGTTATATTTCACATGGTTATAATTTTACTTCAGCAGAAGCTCACAGTTTATGTTAAATTCAATGACTGAAGGTTCAATTAGTACTTATAATATGCACAACATGTTTAATGTCTATGTGAATTTGATGGCAATCATGTCACTTCAGATGTTTCATTAAAACAGATAAAGTAAGCATAAATATATAAACATAAAAATAAGCATAAAAAATATGCATAAAAATATACATAAAAATATACACAAAAAGGGGGATAGACAATTGTGTTTGACAGTATATGGACATATAGTAGTCAAGTAATGTGAATAGGAGACAAATTAAATAAGGTTGTCTAAGAAAATCTTAAGTATAAAAGTAAAATATGCATTTGAACTTACAGATGATCTAAATATGTGTTCAGAATTTGCCACAAAAGTATACATCTATGTGGACTTTAGGTGTTAATTGTTAGCGTTTGTCTAAATAAACAATGGGACTATCTGGATTTAAAAGGAACACAATACTTAGGTTGTATATATATATGCATATACATACAAATATATCTAAACATACATTAAAATGTACATTAAAATGAAATAATCGCTGTTGGTCTTAGGTACATTTTAGACCAATTAATTAATTTTAAAATTATTGATTCTAAAAATGTATTTTAATTTATCTATAGACATATGGAAAATATACATATAGACTTAACATAAAATTGAATGTTTGTGATTAAAATTATGTTTATATCTTCACATGTAGACATGGGCTGTAATTTTGTGTGTTCAATACTTGATATATGATATATGTTTGTGAACAGTCTGGATAGGTGATGTCTCTATCTAATGATAAGGTGGAAAGGTACAACCTAATTAGGATAATTAGATGTTATAAATAATAAATAAATATTACAGATAGTAAAATATTAAAATATTACAATAGGTGGTCGGATAACAGAATTCCCCATAAAAATGTCTGTGTCTAACTAGGGTGTAGCTAGTATGAAAATACATGCTTTATCCAGCTATGTTGACATAGACGCCAAAGATGAATCTGTATCATACCAATGGAATATAATAATAAACAATAATATGTACAAGACTGTCCCTAGATGTCAGTATTAAAAATAGGAGAGTGGCCTTAGTCTAATTGAGGTTCAATAGATGTGATAGGTCCTCTTTGTTGTTTAGTCCTCTAGGATATAAACAATCGAGGTCAAAGATCCACTTGGACTCAGCGGTCAACAGCTTCACGTATGAATATAGTACCACTGCTATAACCTTCTTAGATCTGAAGATCGAGATCAAGAATTGAAAGTTCTAGACCTCCACTTTTTTCAAAGAAGTTGACTGCAACAACTATATTCATAGTGACAGTTGTCATCACAAAAATTGGAAACGCAACATACCCAAGGGACAACTTCTTAGGTTAAAGAAAAACTGTACAGACCCACAGACATGGGAAGAACAAGCTCTAGTTTTGAAAACTAGATTTATGGAAAGAGGATATGAAGAAAACAATCTCAACATCGACATAGAAACAGTAAGAAATAAAGACCGAAGAGAACTCTTGACATATAAGAGTAAAACGGACAAGAACATATGGGAAGGAGACAAATTAGATGTCCCATTTATTATGGAATACTCCGAAAACAGGCATCTAATTGAAAAGATCATAGAAAAACATTGGTCAATACTTAAAGATGACGAGATCATAGGTGAAAAATTAGCCAATAAAACAAGGTTTCTATATCGTAAGACAGAAAATTTAAGAAGTATACTATCTCCTAGTGTTCCTCGTAGAAAGCAGTCAATGGTAAAAGATGTGTTTGGGAAAAATATAAAAGGCTTCTTTCCGTGTAATACATGTAAAGCCTGCGAAAGGGGGATCAAAACCAAAAGCTTCACGTCCCACATCTCCAAAACCAAGTATGAGATCAAAGACCTCATTAGATGCAGTAACAGAGGAGTTATATACATCATACAATGCAGTTGTGGCTTACAATATGTAGGCCAGACTTCAAGAAGTCTCAAAGATAGGATACGCGAACACCTCATTCAGATCAAACATAAAAACAAAGAAACCCCTCTATATAGACATTTCACCACACACCATCTAGGAAATCAAAGAGAAATGAGCTATTTTGGTATTCAAATAGTAAAACCAAATTGGAGGGGTGGGAATTTTGAGAGGAAGCTGTTGACAGCTTAGACCAAGTGGATCTTTGACCTTGATTGTTTATATCCTAGAGGACTAAACAACAAGGAGGACCTATCACATCTATTGAACCTCAATTAGACTAAGGCCACTCTCCTATTTTTAATACTGACATCTAGGGACAGTCTTGTACATATTATTGTTTATTATTATATTCCATTTGTATGATACAGATTCATCTTTGGCGTCTATGTCAACATAGCTGGATAAAGCATGTATTTTCATACTAGCTACACCCTAGTTAGACACAGACATTTTTATGGGGAATTCTGTTATCCGACCACCTATTGTAATATTTTAATATTTTACTATCTGTAATATTTATTTATTATTTATAACATCTAATTATCCTAATTAGGCTGTACCTTTCCACCTTATCATTAGATAGAGACATCACCTATCCAGACTGTTCACAAACATATATCATATATCAAGTATTGAACACACAAAATTACAGCCCATGTCTACATGTGGAGATAGAAACATAATTTTAATCACAAACATTCAAATATATGTTAAGTCTATATGTATATTTTCCATATGTCTATAGATACAATAAAATATTTTTTTAGAATCAATAATTTTAAAATTAATTAATTGGTCTAAAATGTACCTAAGACCAACAGCGATTATTTCATTTTAATGTACATTTTAATGTATGTTTAGATATATTTGTATGTATATGCATATATATACAACCTAAGTATTGTGTTCCTTTTAAATCCAGATAGTCCCATTGTTTATTTAGACAGACGCTAACATTTAACACCTAAAGTCCACATAGATGTATACTTTTGTGGCAAATTCTGAACACATATTTAGATCATCTGTAAGTGCATATGCATATTTGCTTTTATACTTAAGATTTTCTTAGACAACCTTATTTAATTTGTCTCCTATTCACATTACTTGACTGCTATATGTCCATATACTGTCAAACACAATTGTCTATCCCCCTTTTTGTGTATATTTTTATGTATATTTTTATGCATATTTTTTATACTTATTTTCATGTTTATATATTTATGCCTACTTCATCTGTTTTAATGAAACATCCGAAGTGACATGATTGCCATCAAATTCACATAGACATTAAACATGTTGTGTATATTATAAGTACTAATTGAACCTTCAGTCATTGAATTTAACATAAACTGTGAGCTTCTGCTGAAGTAAAATTATAACCATGTGAAATATAACCAAATTAAATCTGCCAAAATGAATAACGGGGGCGAGGATATCGTCACTTCCGGTGGTCAAATACCGGAAGTGGGGCATCCGCAAACCATCCACGATACAGGAAGTGGGGCAATAACATGCCATTTCCGGTTCCTATTTGAAGAACAACAACGAAAACAGAATTAACACCTATTAGGAATCTTCTAAAATTTATATCTTAAGTTAGTAGACATACCACTAACAATGTACTATTGAGATAAAACTATATCATAAACAGTTTAAGCAAACTATGATTACGAAATTATAATAGGAAGTACACTTCCGTTTTTTAACATCCGGTATCGGTTGTAAACATCCGGTTTCGGTCAAAATGTTTGGGCGCCAAATTACAGCCTAACTATTGGTTAACTGAGATATTTAAGAAGCAAAACACACCAGCCACATTATAGTCTTGAAAAAGGACCAGATATAGGGCCGAAACGCGTTGACACATATGGTGAGCTTCATTTCAGTTATTTTGAGTTATATTGTAAACTTTATTGCACTATGTTATTATTTTTATCCACAGGTATTCAGAAATAAATGAATGTGAAAAATCTCTTAGGATAACTCCAGATTTCTACCACCTGCTTCTTATCTTATTATTTTTTTAATATAAGAAAGAACCATCACTTAATTCACATTAAGATCTTCACAGAATTTTTTGGAGCTTTTTTACAGCTTTCCCACATTTTTTATACACCTTTTTATATACATATTTTTTGTATTTTTTGTACTTTTTGTATTTTCATATTTTTCAATTTTTTTGATTTTTATTATAATATTATAATATTTTCCTTTTTTCTTTGAACGTCACCAAGCACAAGGCACTTTTTAAATTTTTAAATTGTTTTTGGTTGTACACCATTATTTAAGGATTATCACGCCACTGATGAACTTTTTATGGACTTTATAGACAATATCAGGTCTCACTTGATGAACTTTTATTAGACACAAACAGGTTTCACACCAAGCTGTGTATGGGAATCCATTGATACCAATTCACTTATTTCATTATCGATTAACATTCTGTTCAATATTGTTCAATTGCAAGTTTTATCTGTGTTATTCATGTATTAAATTTTGAAGTGTAAATTGTTTTATCATTGTATCTCATCCATTTTACATCCCCTGCTATAATCTTAAGCTAGGATGTTCTAAGTCATATTTATATATCCTTTATGTATTTTATTTAAATCTCTATTTTATGTTATTTTATCATATTTTTCCCTGCCTTACTACACATTAGGCGCTCCTTAGCAATTTTTCATTAATGGTTATACCCTAAGGGTCAGCTAGGGACCCTTTGTTCTGAGGAGCTATAGGAATTTGCTAGTACTGATAGATATCCCCTTATTTTAATTCAAAGTTGACGCAGTCTAATACAGCATTACTACTCCTCTTAGAATTCCATTCCCGCTCATGCCTCAAGTGGAGAAGGAGTCATTAAAGAAGTAGTCAAAGCAACTGATTGGTGTGCCCCCATTGTGCTTGCTGCAAAGAAGAATGGGAAGGTATGCATCTGCGTAAATTTGAAATGGCTGAATGAGGTGGTAAAAAGAGAGAGATACATACTGCCGATGCTCGAAGACAAAACCCCGAAACTGTCTAGGGCGAAATTCTTCCCTACACTTGATGCTTCCATTGGTTTCTGGCAGATACCTCTAGACCCGAAGTGCCACAAACTGACTACCTTCATTACACCGGAAGATCAGTTTTGCTTCTGCAGACTCCCCTTCGCGATATCCTCTGTCCCTGAAATCTTTCAAAGAGAAATGAGTTCCCTCCTGAAGGACCACGTGAGCACGGCAGTCATCATGGATGAAATTCTGGTGTATGGGTCTACACTGGAAGAACACAATTAGCTATTGAGTTGTGTGCTGCAGACTATTAGAGAATCTGGGCTGAAACTAAATAAAGAAAATTGCCATTTTAGAAAATCTGTGTCATGTTATTTTGGACACATCATCAATGGGGATGGTATCAAGCCGGACCCTGACAAAATCCTTGCTATTGCACAGATGAAAAGTCCTTCTAATGTACATGAGCTGAGACAAATATTGGGCCTTGTTAATTATGTGGGAAGGTTTCTACCAGATTTGTCTACAGTGTTACACCCTATCAACGAATTGTTGAAGAAAGACTTGGGTCAAGTCCTTGCTGGGAAACATCAATTGCTTGAGCAATTGCAAGGAATGTACTTTAGTAGCACTCTACATCACTCTTTGAATGTGCCACATATTCCTGCCATAAGAAAGAGCCAAAAGAATGGGGAGTTAAAACTTAACTTTTATTAATACAAATAAAATAATAATAATAATTTTCAACATCCTATTTATTTGTATTAATAAAAGTTAAGTTTTAACTCCCCATTATTTTGGCTCTAAACCATTAGTTCCTCTAATTAATTCCTATGATATTGACAAGACACCCCTAAGATGTCAGAGACTTCTGATGAGACTGCTCAGGTTCAACGTTCAGGCAGTGTATGGGCTGGGGAAACAACTGGTAGTGGCAGATACACTTTACTGACTGCTGCTGAAGAATCTTCAACTGAATCAGATGTAAAAGTGTATGTGAATTCAGTTCTGGCATCTAAATCCATCTCGTCAAGAAAGTTAGAGCAGATAAGAAGGGAGACATGCCTGGACACAAATCTTCAAGAAATTATCAAGTATATAGGGAGGTTGGCCCGAGAGCCGGGTAGCCTGGATGTGAGCTCTTACCAGTCAGAAAAGTCAAAGTTCACGGAGCTGGACGGTTTGGTGCTGTTCCAAGACTGCATTGTTATTCATGTCAGCATGCGGCAGGAGATGCTAAGCAGGATTTACGATGGCCACTTGGGCATTACAAAGTGCAGAGAAAGGGCAGCTACGGTGGTATGGTGGCCTGGGATCAGTACCGACATTGCAAGTTATGTGTCAAAATGTGCCTTTTGCTGGGAACGCTGGCCTACTCAGAGAGGAGAGTCCTTAATTTCTACCCCGCTGCCTGCAGGCCCATGGCAGAAGATAGCCGCAGATTTGTGCAAACTCTATAGGAAGAAGTACCTGGTTGTGATCGACTATTATTTCAGGTATTTGGAGATTGCATCCCTGAATGAGACCACCAATCTGACTGTTATCACCCGTCTCAAAAGCTTGTTCACCCGGTGGGGCATACCGATGGAGCTAGTGAGTGATAAGGGAATCCAGTATGCTTCCATGGAGTTCAGTTCTTTCAGCAGTGAATATGATTTCATCCATTCTACGTCAAGTCCGCATTACCCGCAGGCCAATGGAATGGCCAAAAGTGCAGTTCAAACCACAAAATTCATTTTGAAGCAATCTGACCCATACCTAGCTCTCTTAGCCTATAGGGCGACTCCCATCCAAGCCACAGGTTTTAGCCTGGCACAGTTGATGCTAGGATGACAGATCTGCACCACTCTACCCTCTGTGTGTGTCTTCCAGCCGCCCCCCTGCTCTACTGGAGGAAGTCCTTAGGAGGGATGAAGAGGCGAAATGGGCTACTGATTCTTCTACAACAGAAAACACTCTGTGATGCACTTGCAGGAGCTGAATGTGGGCAAGAATGTCAGAGTTAAACTGGATGATGAGAAGAAATGGAAGATGCCGGCCACTGTAATAGGATGCTCTCCAGAACCAAGGTCTTATGCAGTTCTTACTGAAGGAGGGACTGTCACACGCAGAAATTTAATCCCCGGTTATAAGAGGGGTGACTTCTGTGCTTTCAGCAGACTCTCAATTTCCTTCTACTGCATCAGATGATAGTTCCTGTAAAATGATGTCAAGTGGAAGAGTGGTAAAACTTCAAGTCCACTACCGAGATTAGCACTGTAGTTAGAGCAGTGACCAGAAGAATGGGCAGAATAATTCCATGGTCACTGTGGACTAGGGTAGTCTAGCCCGATGTCCAAGACAAGATTGTATTTCTTGTTATTTATATATGTTCTTTTATACCTTTTTATTTGTTGTATTCAGAAAAAAAATTATGCTTTGTTCTTTGAAAAAGGGGAATATGTGATGAGAGTGGGAGGTGACGTCACTGGAAGGGGGCGTGACCTGTGGCCAATATAGTCTATATAACAGTAACTAAGCTGGATGTGTTTTGGCAGTCTGTAAACTTCTATGCTCTGCAATAATATTGAGTTGTACCTTCTATGCTGTGTCCTGCATTTCATGACAAACAGTTAACAGTAAAGTTGAGATTTTTTTAAAATGTTTATTTATCCATAATAAAACAACTTTGCAATATACTTGCATTATTTATTTAGTCCCTTTTCATGCAATTTAGCTCTGAAAATTGTGGATTTTTAAATTTTCAGAACTTGAAATACACTTTGGCATTGAAAACTTACTTTACATATACATTGGGAATAATGTGTGCAGATAAGAGTTTTCCTTTAAAAGTGTGGCTGTATGTAGTTCTTGCAGTGGCCTATTACATACACAGTAAACTTTCATGATTTAGATAGAGCATTCAATTTTAAACAACTTAACAATTTACTATTTTTATCAAAATTGCTTTGTTCTTTTGCTATCCTTTTGTTGAAGAAAAAACCTAGGTAGACTGATAAGAGCTTAGGAGCACGAATAAGTCTTAAGAACTCTAAGGCAGCAGTGCTATTTATAACATTGCTATAAACATTGTTGCAAGCACTGATGTCAGATGGCTAGACATATGCACTCTCCAGAGCTCACCTACGATTACTATTAAACAAAGGATACCAAGAAAACTAGGCAACACTGATAGTAGAAGCAAATTGGAAAGTAGTTTAAAATGTCATGATCTTCTCAATCCATTTATGCTTCATTGCGTTTAAAGGGATACTAAACTTATTTTTTTTTCTTTCATGATTCGGATAAACCATGCAGTTTTAAACAACTTTCTAATTTACACCTATTATTATTTTTTCTTTGTTCTCTTGGTATCTTTTTTTGACAAAACAGGAATGAAGGCTTAGAGCCGGCCTATTTTAGATCCAGCACCTGGGTTGCGTTTGCTGATTGAATGGCTAAAAGTAGCCACCAATCAGCAAGTGCTATCCAGGGTTCTAAAGCAAAAATGGGCTGGCTCCAAAGAATTCATTACTGCTTTTTCAAATAAAGATACAAAGAGAACAAATAAAATTATATAATAAAAGTAAATTAGAAAGTTGCTTAAAATTGCATGCTCTACCTGAATCATGAAAGAAAAAATTTGGATTTAATATCCCTTTAATGTCCCTTTAATTGTTGGGATTTGTGTGATTTTGCTCTTTGCTTTTGCCTAATAAGGAGGCCATATTTGCCCCTTAGTATCCTGAATCTGTAGAGAGAATTCACCATAAAACACAAAATAATTCTAATATAAACTAATTTCTTTCTTAGAATTTACACAAGAATAGAAACTTCGTGCAACCATTTTACAAAATCTTATGTTGTCTCAATTGTTTTTTAATTTGAAAGTGTCAGTAAAAATGTTGTAAGCAGATATCATTCCAGATACTATTTATCTGCAGCTTTGTTTTTTTATGTGTTACAAATATAAATCATTTTTTCCTCCGTACATCATGGACTGTCAGAAAAATCTTTTAGTTTGTAGAAAAATGAAAAATGCAAACTAGTGACTCTTCTCTAAATTTTACAATCAGACATTTTATGGATTCACATTTTGCAAACATTAAACATATTTTTCAATAAAAAAAATCAGGAATTGAAATCTTAAAGAGTAAAAAAACAAAACTGTAACACATATACCATTACATCAGTATTATCCTGAACAATTCTTCCATACAATGTCACCTATCTTACTCTTGTCAACGTCTCTAAATTAATAAAAACATTTGCATTTAATCAGTGCTTTCTGCAGCTCTCCCCTCCCTGTCCTGGATTTCAGTTGTGGAGTTTGGGGAGATGCAGGCAGTCAAACAAAGAAAGTAGGAGTAGTTAGTAGAGGGCTGGGTGCTAGGTAGGGGTTATTAGGGGCTTACCTGTGCTTGGTGCAGCATACTATTAACTTTATTTCTATCTTGTCAATGCTACAGGTCCCCTAAGGATACCATGTAACATGAAAGCAGAAAAGCAGGTCCTTCCCCAGAGGCTCCAGAACAGCAATGTTAATACCCTTACCTTTTTCTTCTGTTACTCTTTTCCCTCCTTTTCCTTCTTCTCTTCCTGTTTCTCCTATCTTTTGCTCACCTTACTTTTCCTATGAGGAGTTCCTGTGTGGCCCAGTGCATGTGGTCAGGCATCCTAACTCTAGATTCCCCTCTCTGGACTTTGTCCCTGATACCCAGCCAGTATCCTGCGTATTCTTCCTGCCAGCGCTGCTCCAATTCCCTGTGGTCCTCCTCCTGGCCCACCTCAGGCCTATTCTGCCTTCCCTAAGATGGCTGCCAGCCCCTCTATCCCTTCTTCTAGGCTCTCTGGGTAGACCAGAGAAGCTGGGGCAAGATTTATAAAGTGCCAACATATTCCGCAGCGCTGCCCATGGGTACAAGGATAAAAGTACAATGGAGAAACAATACAATAAAAGACAAAATTTTACAGACAAATACAGGGGGAATTGAGGGCCCTATTTCTGTGGGAACTTACAATCTAGATGGGTAGGAGATAAATGAGGGCAACTGTTAGGTAAGTGAAGTTAATTTGTTAATAAGTTGGGTGATAAGCTTCCCTGAACAAAAATATATTTAGGGAACATTTCAAAGAGGGGAGAGCTAAGGAGAAAGTCTGACAGCTCGAGGAAGTGCGTTCCAGAGGGTTGGTGCCGCACGAGAGAAGTCCTGTAGTCTAGCATGAGAGGAGGTGATGGTAAGGACGCAACGAGCAGGTCATTGTTGGATCTTAGGGGGCGGGCTGGAGTATATTTGTTAATGAGTGAGGACAAGTAGGGTGGGGCAGCATTGGTGAGGGCTTTGTAGGTAAGGATTATAATTTTGAATTTAACTCTGCTTTGAATGGGGAACCAGTGAAGGGACTCACAGAGAAGTGCAACAGAAACAGAGCGTTGAGAGAGGTGGATTAGTCTGGCAGATGCATTTAGGATGATTTGAAGGGGAGAGAGGCGGGAGAGAGGGTGGTCAGTTAGTAGGTTATTAAAGTAGTCAAGTCAGGAAATTACCAGGGAGTGGATTAGCCCTTTAGTAGTTTCAGCACTCACAAACGGACATATTTTGGAGATATTGCGTAGGTGGTTGTGGCAGAATGAAGAGAGCAATTGGATGTGGGAATGAAGGACAGATTTGAGTCAAGTGTGACTCCAAGGCAGCAGACTTGGGGTGATGGGGAGATAGGGGTGCCGCCAACAGTGATGGAAAAATTAGAAACTGGAGTAGAGTTAGAATTATATAGCAACATAGAACCCTGTTTAAATGTATGTAAATCATGTAAGAATTCAGACACTGCACATGTAACATGCACTGAAAATGTTATTAATGTATTGTGATTTCCTTTGCAATTTCCATAATGAGTTTAAACAGTTTATATATGGGGTTAAGGTTTCCCAAGTATGTAGCCCATTACTGATACATATTATATGTGCTCAGTGCCTTTGATTGTGTTATAATCTAATGTAGGATGTGTTCATTCACTAATACAAAACACATTAAGTATGAATGCTACAAATTATTGTAAATGTATTTATATGAATCGCATTGCCTTTAAATTTCTCTAAAAAGTAAACTTCAGTTTGCCTGGTAGCTTTAACAATTCTTCAGCATCATATAAGTAAAATAAATAAACACAAGTACAAAAGGTACTATTATTAGGAGTCGCTATACCTTTAAGTTTTTTTTGTGTGCAAACCAGTGGAAGAACCAGCTGTTGAGAGTTAGTAGCTTGTCTCTAAATTCAGTTTTTCAGTAACATATGCATTGATACTCAATACTAAAAAGGTATACTCATAGGGGCCAATTTATCATGTGTCTAGTAGCGATCATGTCCGCCAGACATCGATAAATGCAGACAGCATATGCTGTCAGCATTTTTCATTGCACAAGCAGTTCTGGCGAACTGCTTGTGCAATGCTGCCCCCTGCACTCAATCAGAGCAGGCAGACGAGTTAAGGAGCAGCGGTCTTAAAACCGCTGCTTCTTAACTCCTGTTTCCGGCGAGCCTGAAGACTCGCGCAGAAACAGGAGTATACGGCCCCATTCGGGCCGTGATAAATCGCCCCCATAGACTCAAGAACATGCTTGATTTCCTTGCTATTGCAGACATTACAACCTGTTAGTAAATAAAGCTTTTTCCCAAAAACATGTTTTTCCAATACACATAAGCATAGGTGTATGATACTGAAATTATTATTAAAGCTGCTTTCCCCATCCATTAAATTATAAAGAGCTTACTAAAATTATTGGACTAAATTCCCTGACAAGTTGCTTATCCAACTTTATCAAAGGGATTAAAAACCAGAATTGTTGCTTTTCAGAAGTATTTATAAATAATAAAGATCTCATTGGTTGAAATATCTGTCAGTATTACCTTCTATCAAGTCATAAGGACATTTTGATTTCTAATGATTATATGTAAGCTCATCCACAATTGGATGTACTATGTGACATCATATCACATTTTTACTCTCTCCCAATTAAAGGCACAATGTATTGTGATATTGTTTTCTACCCTTTAATGTATTTTCCGTGATCCATTTGACCTGCTACAGTGTATTAACTTGTTTACAAATAGCAACTTTATCTTTATTTTGTTATTTGAAATAGCTGCATTTGCCTTGGGTATCCCCACATATGCTGAAATTTCCAATGCATAAAGTACTTTTTATAGAAAAGATATGCATACATGAAGGTTTAGTAGAAATTACTCTCCCAGTTGGGAGTGAGACAGAGAGATAATAAAATCTTAATTTGTCATTGTTATCTCAAAGAATTGGTCTCTCTGTGTAGAGAGATATGATAAAGAGGTTTGTGTAAATATAGAGATATAAGCTAATGAGGTCTGCTCTCCCTGAAAGCTGATTTAGTTGGTTTAGATGGTTTCAGTTAGTAGAGACATCTATTTCATATACAAAAATATGCCCAAAAGAAGCAATTTCCCATACATTTTAAACTATGCAGTTGATATAAAAAGTAATTGTAAACACATTAAGGGTAAACCAAGTTTACAGTAAAAATAATAATAATAATAATAATAATAATAATAATAATAATAATAATCATTTAAATAAAAAATGTATCTTGTGTCACTGTCATTTTAATTGATATAAAAGGTTTTAAAGGGACACTGAACCCAATTTTTTTCTTTCGTGATTCAGATAGAGCATGGCATTTTAAGCAACTTTCTAATTTACTCCTATTATCAAATTTTCTTTATTCTCTTGATATCTTTATTTGAAATGCAAGAATGTAAGTTTAGATGCCGGCCCATTTTTGGTGAACAACCTGGGTTGTCCTTGCTGATTGGTGGATAAATTCATCCACCAATAAAAAAGTGCTGTCCATAGTCCTGAATAAAAAAAAAGCTTAGATGCCTTCTTTTTCAAATAAAGATAGCAAGAGAACGAAGAAAAAATGATAATAGGAGTAAATTATAAAGTTGCTTACAATTGTTCTATCTGAATCACGAAAGAAAATTTTTTGGTGCAGTGTCCCTCTAATTATTATTATTGTTTCTTATTTTTAGTAATAACAATAATAATAATAAAGAAGAAGAAGAAAAGGATGTAGAGTGACATAGAAAATGACAAGATTAATGGCGCTTTCAATATTCATATAAATATTTTTGAAGTTCTGTGTTGGTCCCTTTGATAAAGATGAATATGAAAAAAACACATCAGAGTTTTATCATGTTCTGTTTAACAGCATAATTTTATTTAGCATAGTATCATTTTATAATTTAGTATGGGGGTAATATAGTAATATTTGTATAAACTATCTATGCTTTTTATGTTGGAAAAAACTATTTGTGACAAGTTATTGCTACTAAAAGCTAGTGATGATGTTTGCTTTAAAAGGAAAATTAAAAAGAAAACCAATGCTAGTATTATTGGGAAATTCAATTTAGCTAAAAGCTATAAGTGTCAGCAGCTAGTACCTAAATTAGCTTGTACAAACATAACAGCTAAAGAAACGGTATAACATACTAATACATTTCAATAGTACTTAGCACATGTTTATTTTTTAAAGGACTGATTTGGGGGAAATGTTCAAACCAAAAAAACAATGTAGCTTGCTTTCACAGTGAAATTTAAAGGAACAGTGAATCATAGCAATGGCACAGTGAAGGTTATAAGACTTTTTTTGCATTATTTAAAATAAATTACTGAAATCATAACCTAGAGATTCAATGAAATATGATATGAAAAGAGTAGTTTAACTCCCTATAGACTACATAGAAATTTCAGGCGCTGTTTAGCATAGGGCCTATACATGTTGGAAAAATGTTCTTAGCATAGTACCTTGAGTTTAAATAAGGAATGATAAAAAAATATTGCAGAAAAATATAGGCCTTTATTTAACAAGGGCCGGGCGAATAAGGTTCGCTCCAGATAATCTGTCTACCCGGCAGCTGCTTATGCAATGCCACCTCCTGATTGCATGCAGCAGGGGCTGTCAATCACCATAGTTTGACTTGTCCGGGGTGATTGCAAACCGCCAGTTCAGAGCTGGTGTATAGGTTAGGAAAAAACAGTCTGATGACCACTACTTCTTAACTATTGGCTGCAGGCTTGCTCATGTGAGCCTGCACCAAAGGGCTCAAAAGCTACATAACTCAGTTTGATAAATACAGCCCATAAACATTACTATCCTTCAATAAGATGACCATTATTTTGTAATATTAAAATTTGCAGCTAGATTGAAAAAGATATTGCTACAATATGCATTTGTATGTGTCAAGCCAATCTCAGAGTTTCATACTTATTCAAAAAGAATTACCATACCAAGTCATTCCAGTATTAGGGTTAGCATTACGCATCAATAAAAAACTTACTGAAAACCATGTAAAATATTTTAATATAGCCACATTTAAGTTTGTAAACTATTAATTACTCTTTTAAAAGGTAAAATAATATTTTATTTAAAAGAACCACAATAAAAAAATGCAACACATTTTAGTATCTTAAATAGAGGTCACTGCCAGCTCCAGTTCCTTCTCAACTGTGTATCAAGAAGACCATGTAGTTGTAGCAGCACTGACCTTTCCGAAACTTCATCTGTGGGGTCTATTTCCAAATTGGGAATTATGTTGAAGACCCATAACTATACTCAATGGAAAATTCTCACAGACAGCAGAGTAAACAAAGCATTTACAGTTTATTGAAGAGACAGTGATGCAGGACTACAGCTTTATATCTGGAAAAATCTTAACTTTGGAAATTCAAAAGTTCCAGAAAAGAATAAAATGCATTTCAGCAGGTAACTGTCTTTGTCAAAAGCAGATAAAAGTATTCCAGATCTATATAATTGATTCCATTTCAAGGTAAACTTGGACCATGCACATGAAGTCTGAACACTGCTACAACTAAAGGATTAAAAATAATATTTTATGTATGTAAAAATATAGAAAAATGTTCTGTTTCATGCTGTAATTGTTTTTGGAAAATGTTCTGAGGAAAAAAAACAAACATAAAAAGATGTAGACTATTTGTCTGTATGTGCCACAATTTTGGCTCAATATGCTCCATTGTAAAGAAAGTAGATATCTTCTAAGCAAATCAAAAACTTTTACAGCACATTTTGTGTAGCTAGACACTTCTGAATGTTGTCTATATATAAATTCCAGACAATACGGCTTACAGTAGTGTGAACATTTGCAAGCTCTTATGGTTTACTGTAGCAATTAAAATGCATCTAGGGAAGTGTAGCACCTGTGAAACAATGTGCTTTATCTCTGCTGTTACATGTGTTTTTGAAACGTGAGTGCATGTATTCCACACATTTTTCATGCTTATTATCCTCTTTATTATTATTATTATCAGTTATTTGTAGAGTGCAAACAGATTCTGCAGCTTCTATGATTGTATATTGTATTCCAAAAAAACTGTAACTAAAAAGTGACTGAAATTATTATCTACTCATAAGCAGATAATTATTAGTGAAGGGTTATATATTTATGAAACAATAGCCTTGTGTATAAATACAATATTTCAAGATATAAACTATGAACATGGCTTAATATATATTTCTATTAATTGGGATTTAACTATGCAAATCTAAATCACATAGGCCTAGATTTAGAGTTTGGCGGTAGCCGTGAAAACCAGCGTTAGAGGCTCCTAACGCTGGTTTTAGGCTACCGCCTGTATTTGGAGTCAGTCAGGAAAGGGTCTAACGCTCACTTTCCAGCCGCGACTTTTCCATACCGCAGATCCCCTTACGTCAATTGCGTATCCTATCTTTTCAATGGGATCTTTCTAAAATCCGGTATTTAGAGTCGTGTCTGAAGTGAGCGTTAGAATTCTAACGACAAAACTCCAGCCGCAGAAAAAAGTCAGTAGTTAAGAGCTTTCTGGGCTAACGCCGGTTCATAAAGCTCTTAACTACTGTGCTCTAAAGTACACTAACACCCATAAACTACCTATGTACCACTAAACCGAGGCCCCCCACATTGCCGCCACTCTAATAATTTTTTTAACCCTTAATCTGCCGACCGCCACCTACGTTATACTTATGTACCCCTAATCTGCTGCCCCTAACACCGCCGACCCCTATATTATATTTATAAACCCCTAATCTGCCGCCCCCGCTATTGCTGACCCCTGCATATTATTATTAACCCCTAATCTGCCGTCCGCATGCCACCGCCAGCTACATTATAGCTATGTACCCCTAATCTGCTGCCCCTAACAACGCCGACCCCTGTATTATATTTATTAACCCCTAATCTGCCCCCCTCAACGTCGCCTCCACCTGCCTACACTTATTAACCCCTAATATGCCGAGCGGACTGCACCGCTACTATAATAAAGTTATTAACCCCTAATCCGCCTCACTCCCGCCTCAATAACCCTATAATAAATAGTATTAATCGCTAATCTGCCCTCCCTAACATCGCCAACACCTAACTTCAAACATTAACCCCTAATCTGCCGACTGGAGCTCACCGCTATTCTAATAAATGTATTAACCCCTAAAGCTAAGTCTAACCCTAACACTAACACCCCCCTAACTTAAATATAATTTTAATCTAACGAAATTAATTGACTCTTATTAAATAAATTATTCCTATTTAAAGCTAAATACTTACCTGTAAAATAAACCCTAATATAGCTACAATATAAATTATAATTACATTGTAGCTATTTTAGGATTAATATTTATTTTACAGGCAACTTTGTAATTATTTTAACCATGTACAATAGCTATTAAATAGTTAAGAACTCTTTAATAGCTACCTAGTTAAAATAATTACAAAATTACCTGTAAAATAAATCCTAACCTAAGTTGCAATTAAACCTAACACTACACTATCAATAAATGAATTAAATAAAATACCTCCAATTACCTACAATTAAACCTAACACTACACTATCAATAAATTAATTAAATACAATATCTACAAATAAATACAATGAAATAAACTAACTAAAGTACAAAAAATAAAAAAGAACTAAGTTACAAAAAATAAAAAAATATTTAAAAACATCAGAAAAATATTACAACAATTTTAAACTAATTACACCTACTCTAAGCCCCCTAATAAAATAACAAAGACCCCCAAAATAAAAAAATGCCCTACCCTATTTTAAATTACTAAAGTTCAAAGCTCTTTTACCTTACCAGCCCTGAACAGGGCCCTTTGCAGGGCATGCCCTAAAGAATTCAGCTCTTTTGCCTGTAAAAAAAACACATACAATACCCCCCCCCAACATTACAACCCACCACCCACATACCCCTAATATAACCCAAACCCCCCTTAAATAAACCTAACACTAAGCCCCTGAAGATCTTCCTACCTTATCTTCACCATACCAGGTTCACCGATCGATCCAGAAGAGCTCCTCCGATGTCTTGATCCAAGCCCAAGCGGGGGGCTGAAGATGTCCATGGCCCGGCTGAAGTCTTCATCCAAGCGGGAGCTGAAGAGGTCCATGATCCGGCTGAAGTCTTCTATCAACGGCATCTTCAATCTTCTTTCTTCCGGATCCATGTTCATCTTGCAGACCTCCTTCATCTTGCAGACCTCCTGCTGGCCCGACGGACTACCGACGAATGAAGGCTCCTTTAAGGGACGTCATCCAAGATGGCGTCCCTCGAATTCCGATTGGCTAATAGGATTCTATCAGCCAATCAGAATTAAGGTAGGAAAATTCTGATTGGCTGATGGAATCAGCCAATCAGAATCAAGTTCAATATGATTGGCCGATCCGATCAGCTAATCAGATTGAGCTTGCATTCTATTGGCACATATTATCGATGTGCGGTGGACATGAAACGCTACATTGTATCATGTCCGTCTGCACTATAATAAATAGACCCCAAGACCTCTAATAGACTTAAAGTGCCATAAAACATTTTTTGTTATGTGCATATTATAAAAGGTTTAAAGTAGGTAAAATAGTGTGTGGAAAAAAAAGTGTAAAAAAAAAAAAAAAAAGCTTATAAGTATTTTAATAAAATTTCCAAAAATCTGCAAAATTGCTTACACTTTAGTATTGCCAAGTGTATCTTGCTCCACCTCCCTTTCAGTGCCTTGCTCCAAATCCTGAGGTATCATGTAACAAAGTGTGCATGTGAGGATAATTACTTATGCAAGTAAAGGGGGGTTGAGGAGGGGCATCAGATATTGCTATTGTTTGTTACCAAGAGGCTTGCTTGTTTCCATGGGGATAAAGTCACATGCTTAGTGAAAGCTTCAGCTTTATACTGTGCACTCCTTTAGTCAGGAGTCATGTGACTATGCCCCCTACTGTGCACGTGCACATGTGCATTCTGCCATAGCTACGGCCTGGGTAGCACCTTCCATATATGGAAATGCCCTGGGGGGAGCTTGCTGCAAATAAAACTATGTCTGAATTAAAGGGGCTAATTATGGTTAGAAAATAAACTGTTTTGCAGGTAAGCTTTGGCTGCATTATATATTTAGAAACTTATCTTAGTTTGTACTGTTTTATGTCCCTTTAATGTTCCAGGAGGTAAACCTGATGGGTAATGATGTTATGAAGAACAACAAATATATGGCTAGATTTAGAGTTTGGCGTTAGCCATCAAAACCAGCATTAGAGGCTCCTAACTTTGGTCTTGGGCTACCGCTGTTATTTAGAGTCTTGTAGGTAAGGGTCTAACGCTCACTTTGCAGCCGCAACTTTTCCATACCGCAGATCCCCCTACGCCATTTGCGTATCCTATCTTTTCAATGGGATCTTCCTAACGCCGGTATTTGGAGTCTTGGCTGAAGTGAGCGGTACACCGTCTACCGACAAAACTCCAGCCACAGAAAAAAGTCAGGAGTTAAGAGCTTTATGGGCTAACGCCGGTTCATAAAGCTCTTAGCTACTGTGCTCTAAAGTACACTAACACCCATAAACTACCTATGCACCCCTAAACCGAGGCCCCCCCACATCGCCGCCACTCTATTAATAATTTTTAACCCCTAATCTGCTGACCGCACACTGCCGCAACCTACGTTATCCCTATGTACCACTAATCTGCTGCCCCTAACACCGCCGACACCTACATAATATTTATTAACCCCTAATCTACACCCCCCCAACGTCGCCGCTACCTCCTACAATTATTAACCCCTAATTTGCCGACCGGACCTCACCGCTACTATAATAAAGTTATTAACCCCTAATCCGCCTCACTTCCACCTCAATAACCCTATAATAAACAGTATTAACCCCTAATCTGCCCTCCCTAACATCGCCGACACCTAACTTCAAGTATTAACCCCTAATCTGCCGACCGGACCTCACCGCTACTATAATAAATGTATTAACCCCTAAAGCTAAGTCTAACCCTAACACTAACACCCCCCCTAAGTTAAATATAATTTAAATCTAACGAAATAAATTAACTCTTATTAAATAAATTATTCCTATTACTATTTACTTACCTGTAAAATAAACCCTAATATAGCTACAATATAAATTATAATTATATTGTAGCTATTTTATGAATAATATTTATTTTACAGGCAACTTTGTAATTATTTTAACCAGGTACAATAGCTATTAAATAGCTACCTAGTTAAAATAATTACAAAATTACCTGTAAAATAAATCCTAACCTAAGTTACAATTAAACCTAACACTACACTATCAATAAATTAATTAAATAAAATACCTACAATGAAATCTAACACTACACTATCAATAAATTAAGGAGTTAAGGAGGTTTTGACCACTACAACATTGGCACCTTTGTTGTATTTACATAGCTGCACTATGGCACAGACCCCCTATTACAGCTACATGATTACCATTACAAAATACCCTAATTAGGATCCAAGTACTAGTCCAGTATCTATAAAAGTGCTCCAGCCCCACCATATTAAAACCTTTACTGTATCCTACCCCCACCTTACATATTCTTAAAGGAACATACTATCTATAATATACATAAATAATAAGAGTATTGCAGTATGCAGTATGCATTAATACCTTTTTATTGGACTAACATTACATAGTAAAAGGTAAGCTTTCAAGAGTTATCTCTCTTCCTCAGGTCTGAAGCAATACTGATTAATATGATAGAATTTGGTCATAGGTATCTTGTAAAGAAGGGGGATATGGGGACAGGACAAGAGGTGGCAGAGATAGCTGAGAGAATTGAAAGTGGTGACATATTTTCCACGATAAACACAGGACTGAATGTTGATTCCACGTTTTTGTCTTATTACCAAAACATTATATTAAAATCTAACATCTATCATTGGCCTGTATACATATATACATGTTAATATCAGTGACTGCCTGTGCATTATGTGAATATGCTATGTACATACAGTATATCTCAGCATGCAATTAAATATTTTTAAGATGATCCAACACTTACCCTGACAGTGTGTTCCCCCCACCCTCGCATTTTTCAGCATCAGACTGATCTGCTATTTACAACCCTCTGAAAAATCTCTCAGCTATCTCTCCCACCTCCTGTCCTGTCCCCATACCCCCCCTTCTTTATAAGATATCTATGAACAAATTCTATCCTATTTACCCCTTAAAGGGACACTGAACCCAATTTTTTTCTTTAGTGATTCAGATAGAGCATGCAATTTTAAGCACCTTTCTAATTTACTCGTATTATCAATTTTTCTTCGTTCTCTTGCTATCTTTATTTGCATCTAAGTTATTTTTTTGGTTCAGCGCTTGTTTATTGGTCGGCAAAATCAATTCACCAATCAGCAAGAACAACCCAGGTTGTTCACCACAAATGGGCCGGCATCTAAACTTACATTCTTGCTTTTAAATTAAAGATACCCAGAGAATGAAGAAAATTTGATAACAGGAGTAAATTAGAAAGTTGCTTAAAATTGCATGCTCTATCTGAATCACGAAGATTTATCAATAGGTGCTGAGTTCCAAAAGATTGTATACAACAAGACAAAAATAAAGAGTGTATTGTATTTAGAACTTTAAAGAATGGGAAAAGTTGCCCACTATTGATATCTATATCTATTGTTATAATATATAACCTTTCAATCATAATAAAACATTAACAAACCTTATACGTAGGGCCTAAAACTAATCATATTGGATATTGTTAAAAAGTATTGAACCTGCAAGGCAATGCATTTAAATTAGACACAGAGTTCAAATAAGGATACATATACCCATTATTATATGTTGCAGTTACAAAAATAGTTGAAATATAATTTCAAAAGCAAGGTATAGATTCCAACCTCAAACAGCAATGGTAAGGTCAGTGAAAATATATGAAGCATGGCACAAGTATTGCAAAGTTATTCCACCCAATGCAGAAATTAAATTAAAACTTTTTTGTTAGCACTATTGCAGAGGGTGTATAGTTGTGCCACAATAGTTTTATATAGTGCCCCCAATGTTCAAACAATGGTATAAGTGTAAAAAGTCATAGTCCCAATAGGGAAAGTATTTATTTTTTATACTTCATGCAATAGCCATCAATATCATATTTTTCTTAATTGTATTTTTTTTGGTTGCTGATTAAGTGATGTCATATACTAATAACAGTTACAGATATGGGATATATCCCATATTTTTAATACGTCCTGAATTTGTCATAATATATTTTTTTTTAATATTAACTAATCGATATAACATAAATATAAATAATATATAAATATATAATAATATATTGTATAAATATAATATATTTATACAATAATTAATAATATTTATAAAATAATTTAATGTCTGTTATATTCAAATACACAAGTGAATCAGTCCAAATTACAGCAGCACTCACCAAACGATATAAAATGTCACAGCTTTATTTGGAGATTAAGACCTTAGTCATGTCAAGTAATACTGATTACCAAACATAGTGCCTTTTAAAGGCACATGCAAACAATAAGGCCCACCCCTTTAACCCTTTCATGTCTTACATACTTGAAACACATTGTATATTTTCAATTACTTAAAACAATTGTTTGCAATCTCTTTTAAAATAAAACATATACTATTAGTGGAATGTGCACGCATAAGCATAATATCATTTTTGCAATAAATTTTTTTTTAGAAGTATATTTGTTGAAAGTCAGTTACAAAAAAGTAAATTATAAAAACATTAATTGCAAAAAAATTAACAAGAAGGAGAAAAGACATATGGCAAACAATATTGGGCATACTCTATAAGAATATAGATAAGCCTTATTCATCCCTATTGGGGACATTGTATCTAATTTTGTAATCCAAAATGCCTCCCTCTGTTTCAAAAGGAGATTCCTATCTCCACCCCTTCTCAATGGTTTAACTTGGTCAATAATCAAGAATTTGAACTGACTCACATTATGCCCTGCTTCTACAAAATGTTCAGCAACCTGATTTTTTATATATTTTTTGCGAATATTCGATTTATGTTCAGTTATGCGATCGCGGACAGATCTTGTAGTCTCTCCTACATAGCCCCGCCCACATGGGCACTTGATCATATATATGACAAAATTGGAGTTACACATAAAAAATCATTGATGAAAAAAAAATTCCCATTCCAGGGATGAAAGAAAACTTTGCCTTTATTCATGTTGTTACAATTACAACAACCCAAACAGAGATAAAATCCATGTTTTTTTCAGTGATATATGCCTGCCTTTTAATGATGATGGGACCTATGTCAGAATTAATGAGTTTGTCTCTCAAATTACTGCATCGTTTATATGCAGGCATAAAATTTATTTGGAACTCCAGGACATTTGGGTTACATTTTTCTAGAATGTGCCAATACTTCCTAAGTATGGATATAACTTTCTGGACTCAAAGAATTATATTGCATTAAACAGACTAGATTGTCTTTTTTAGACTTCATCTTAACTTTGGACTTTGTCAATTCTTTCTTGGTCAGTGTCAATACATCCATGATCTCTTGTTCAATTAATGTCTCAGGGTAACCTCTAGCCACAAACTTATTACCCAACTCCCTCAGTGTATTTGTTATAAATGTCTCATCCAAGACAATCCTTTTTACCCTTAATAGCTGACTGTGGGGTAATGATTCCTTTAATTTTATAGGGTGGGCACTATCAAAATGTAAAATATTATTCTTGTAATATTATTATAAGTGGCCTTTACATACAGATCAGTTTCCAAAGTCTGTCCAACCTTGTATACAGTTGTATCGAGAAACTCAATTTTATCTTCACTGTGTGTCAGACTGAACTTGATCTGAGTAGTTGCAATGATTATTTCTCCCAAAAAATCATATAGGGATCCAATGTCACCCAACCATACCCCAAAGATGTCATCTATGTAGCACCACCAGGTAGCGCCACACAGAATAAACATCGGGTTTTCATATACAAATTTCTCATCAATCGCGTGCATAGATTCGCATAGGTTGGGGCGACATTGGATCCCATGGCTCTACCCTCTAGTTGTATATAGAAATCATCCTGAAACAAAAAATAATTACATCTGAGTGCTATATCTAGAAGGTCTATAATGAAGTCTATTTGAGCCAAAGTATACTGACCTGACTGTACCAAAACTTTCCTAACTGGGGGGCGGAGCCAACTGCAGAGCTGATAGGGCGTGTTCTGGTGCAGCTCCTGGGCCCAAGATCTTAATTTAGAGGTCTTTTCACATTTAAAATGATCTTTTTAATCCCAGAACCTATGTGAATAGACCTAAGAACTGACAACGTATCCCTAGGAACCTTTAGGGGTCTGGAGAGACTGCACCGGCCTGCCACCACAGCTATTAATTATAAGGCTGGGAGAGGGAGCCACCATCTTGCAGACCCCTAGCTATCTACTCCACTCTCAGGAAGCTGTCCACCTCCTCTCTATCAAGGGTCCCGACCTATCCTGCACTATGATGACTCCGTATTACTTTTTGGAGGAGTTGAGGTCCCTGATTGAAGACCACCAAGCCAGTCTAGCTGACAAACTGTACGCTGCTCCTCAAAAGGATGTCGATCTCGGCAGCATAACCTTGCTGAGCCTACCTTCAGTGTACGAGATGGGGGTGACGCTACGGGGCCCCGGTGCAGTGGGGCAGTAAGCATTACCGCAGCTGCGGACATCTTCCCTCGCACCAGTACAACCCCTCCTGCAGCTCCCAATTTAGGCCTGGCTCACGGACATAATAGCGGGTCCCAGAAACTAAGCTGTGCAATTCTAGATACAGCCCGTGTTGCTCCATATACCTCCCTCCACACCTCAGAACAACAGCCTCTGACTCCATCACAAGGTGACATTTTGCTTTCGTCTAGTAGGCATTTGGGCCTGCTTGACTGGCTAGCGCAGCACACCAGAAAGGAGAGCCCACTAAGTCTATCTTACCTGCACAAGGGACATCGCTATTGGAGTTGCCCCATGCTCGGCTTTTACTGGCTTCTAGCCTGTCATCCCTGCTGCTACTCCCGCCACGCTCATTTGCCGAAACTGCAGTGGGACCCTGGGGGTTTGTCTCCCTATCCTCTCCAACTAGCACCGTGACTTGAGATGCAAGCACCTCGTGGGAGCTTATGTGGGGATGCCAGCATACCAGCAGTAGCAAAGCGGTCTTTCTCCTAGCCGCGCTCTGTTACCTAGCCACAGCTCTGCTGCCTAGTCACGCACGCGGTCCTGCTCTCCTGACAGCCAACTTGACACTGCTGGATCAGTCTGCCCGTAGAGATTGTCCTGGCTTGCGGTTTGGTGTGGGGTAAAAATGTGAATTTAATACTGTCTCTGTCACCTCCTGATGTACTAGCCTATCTATCCTGGTTTGTATGCTGGCCTGGGAGAGACTCTGTTAATAACTTGGACATCCATGTTTTTTAATGTTACACTGAATAATTACATGTTTAAACCTGTTTAACCCCTTGTTACTGTTTGGCCCTGATCATACTTATCAGATGTATAGTGGGTTGTGTCACTTTTGGTTTTTGCTATATTATATTTGCTCCCTATCAGAAGCTCACTTTGCTCAGCTATTATTGCTTCCAAGATGAACACAAGTTACTATAAGTTTGCATCTTTCTATTCTCCTCATAAGCAGAACTCTAGTATTACAGAAACTGGGACTACTTAAATTAATATGCTAAGGTCACACCTTCTGATTGCATCCTGAATAGGCATCTTACCCTTCAAAGTTTCCTGCTGACTCGTTCAACTAGGTCCTATATATGCAAACTAGATGGTTCTATAGGATGATAAAAATGATTTTATACTGTGTTATATCATATCTATAGGCTTCTTATTGTTTGCACTCCTTATGTGATCAATAGAATTCCAATATATCACTGTATAGTCTCCCAAATGTACAAGCTCTCACACCGTATATATACCTATTGTGCTTGGGTGCAATATGTATGCGTGACTTCTTGCCGCCAGCGGCCGAGGCGGCGGGATGTTATATTCTCCAAGCAGATAGTCTCACAGTATAGTTCTGGATATAACTTTTCAATATCATATCACTTGTAGCACATAAGCAATGTTCCAGATCTCTTTGGTATACTAAGATTGCAGTTTTGTTTCTTACATTATATCTCCAATTGATGTATGATCCTGTCAAGCTCAGATGATTTCCAGATTACTTATCCTAGAGTATATATCTAGGAGTGCCTTAATTATACTGTTAACTAAAGCCTTTGCTATGCTCTGATCCCAGTTACCTCAGGTAGTACCACCTTCTAGTGCAGGCTGGACCTGCATTTATATCTAGTTGCACAATGTTTCACCTCTATAATCATTACGAGTACTATTAGGCCCTTCCTATTGGTGCCATAGTGACTTCCTAAATTTTAATATGTGAAATACAGCTTCCATTTTTGCCCAACCAGTCCTCCATACAGACATGTAGTCCTCCTTTATTACGAAATAGTATACTCTTTGCTAAGATGCAACACTCTATCACATTGGTTCCTTCAATATAGTGGCCCCACCATGACTATTGTATATATGGCTATTATTGTGTACATCTCTTTCGATATAAGTCCACTTCTTACATTTAAATTCCCACCCCCCCCCATCACCCCCCCCCCATCACCATCATCTCTCTATAATATACCTCCCTATATGGGAGATTTCACTGCACGGTTTATCTTGCACATACCGCATCTTAAATATGGTACCACATTTACACATCATACCACATTATTTCATCGAAATGGTTGATATTACTTGAAACACAACTTGTTAATCTACTCTACTTATGAGACCATATAAAGTACCTACTGTATGTGTATTAGTGAAAATGAGGTTCCAATCTTCAGTTCAGTATTCTTTTCAATGTGAATCTTGCTGTTCTACATGGAAACCGTCTTGTTGTGATTTACTATATCTGCGTTATTTCTTTTTTGTTTATCATCATGCATAAGTTGTATTGCTTTTACCACAACCTCAATAAAAATTTAAAAAAATAAATAAAAAAACAAACAAAAAATAATACAATACCCTCCCCAACATTATCACCCACACACCCCTACTCTAAAACCCACCCAATACCCCCTTAAAAAAAAATCAACACTACCCCATTGAAGATCACCCTACCTTGAGTGTATAAAAGCATAACCTTTTCAGACATAATTCACACACTTGTGACTTATGTTATCTAAGTATTAATTTAATGTTAGGTGGGCTATCCCTTTGAGCTATCAGTTTAAGATTATATTGAATCAAACATCAATTCAAATTTTAAAATCATTGTCTGAACTATTACACTGTGTGTTCTAATGTCAGCATCAATGTTTATCTTTAATACTAATTTCACATATACATACTTTATAATACACAATGTAACAAATGACACAAGTTCTAATGAGTGATCAATGACACAAGTCAAAATTGGGGCGAAGTGCAGAGTGTAACTTGTGTTACATGGCTTAAACATGGTGCGCATAGATTTTTCACAAAAAATAAAAAGGAAGTTAGCTATAAAAAAAACAAAACTTTCCTAACTGTGTCTGTCCCTGTTGTATGTGGGATAGAAGTATATAAACTTGATACATCTAGGGTGTATAGTATTACTTTGTTACATGTAATTGGCCATTCCCTTATTTTATTCAGAAAATCACTGGTATCTCTGATGTTTGAATTAATAAGCTACACAAAGGATCTCAATATGCGGTCTAAATAAATAGACATTTGAGAACATGCTGATCCTATACTGGACACAATAGGGCATCCGGGTGGGTATTCTATATTCTTATGAACCATTGGTAAGGTGTATAACACTGGTATCTTATTATCATAACAGGTTAAAAATGTTGCTTCTGTTTTTTTCAATGAAGCCATTGATAACAGCCCTTTGATAACACTTTCAATCTCTTTTTGGATCTTTGGATTATAGGGTAATATGCAATATATGTTGTTTTCATCTGCCAGTTGTATTTTAATCTCATTAATGTAATATTTTTTATCAAGTATCACCGTGGCCCGCCCTTATCGGCAGGTTTCAATATAATGTCAGTATTAGATCTTAATGATTTTAAGGCCTTTCTTTCTTTATAACCAACCCCTTTTTACTTACCCATTTTCTGATTTTTTTTTTTCTTTTCCATTTCTAAATGTAATGCTTTGACCTCATGCAAAACCAGGTTTGAATAAACATCAATACTATGATCATACACATATGGAATAAATTTGCTGTTATTTCTTAAACCTAGTAATTTTAAAGATAAACTATTAGTGCTAATATCATTAACGACAATATTTTATCTTACACCCATAGACCCTTCTTTAGAGAAAAAGGATTTAAGTTTCAGTGTCCTGAAAAAAAGATATAGATCTTTACGTATTTCAAATAGATCCCCCTTAGCAGAAGGACAAAATGACAGTCCCTTTTGCAATAAGTCAAGTTCATCTTCAGGTATGCATTTCTTTGATATATTTACCACCAAGGATGCATCTAATGTCGGTTTCCCATGACGGTTCCAATTGCTGCGGCGTAGAACCTTCACTACCTCTGTGGCTGTGTTTCTGCCCCCCCCCCCGCTCCGTCTCCTCTTTCTCCTTCCGAGTCCCCCGCCGACACACTTGAGCCTGATCCAAAGCTTGAGGTGTTATTCTCAAGGTACGAGTTTTCTCCAAAACTTTGTATTAGCTGTTAGTAATTTCTCCATATCCTCTGTTAATAGCGTGTTTTTCAGCTCTTGTTCAATCTTTGACAATTCCTCCTGCTGTAATAAGATCTCTCTCTGTAAGTGCTCAACTGTTAGCACTATTAAATCAAAAGAGCATTGGTTCAGTATGTACTCATACTAGGAAGATTTTGTGTGGAACCTCTGACAGCCTGCACCACTGTGGCTTCACATTGTGCTAGACATTATTGATCATATTTAAATACACACACAGACTGTTACAGGCTTACATATTAAGTTGTCATTTTATGTTCATATATAGAAAAAATATATAGAAAAAATGAAAGTTTTAAACTTATGGGAGCATATTTATCAAGCTCCATATGGAGCTTGATTCCCCCGTGTTTCCGGCGAGCCTTTAGGCTCACTGGAAACAGAAGTTATGAAGCAGCGGTTTAAAGATACGATCGGGTTGATTGACAACCCCTGCTAGCGGCCAATTGGCCGCAAATCTGCAGGGGGCGGTATTGAACCAGCAGTTCATCAGAATTGTTGGTGCAATGATAAATGGCGAGAGTGTATTCTGTCTGCATTTATCGATGTGCAGCGGACATGATCTGCAATATTGGATCATGTCCACTCACACATTAATAAATAGGCCCCATTGGGTTGTTTGTCAATGATAAATCCTGCTATTTCCTATAGGTAATGTGTTAGGGCAATAGAGGAGCAAACTGAACAACAAATAAAAGAAAAGAAAGCACTCACTTAAGCTTTGGCCTTGCAAAATCACCCTGGAAGCTGAAGATTGGTGGTGAGAGTGCACACACAACACTACTATATATATAAGGATTGGCCAAGAACAAATTTGAAGCTTATATTCATATTGTTTGATACAAGGAACAATTAAATAATACGGACATTGCTGAATTGTTATTAAATTGTGTAAGCTTTTACTGCCTTTAGAGTAATTAACACTTTTAACCACATGATCAATCAACAATATGAAAACGAAAACACGTCAAATTTATAAATGACATATTATGGAGCATATATAACGAAACTCCTCTGTTTCACATGGTTCTGCAGATCAGGTTTGGTAAAACATTATATTACTAAAATAAATGAAAAGTCCATGTTATATATTATATAGCCATATTAATTACAAAAACATGTGGTTGTATGATTTCATTTATTCAAATATTACATTATTTATCAGTGGATTTGTATTGTTAGTAGTGAGTTTTCAAATATCAAACTTTTTACAATAAGGGGAAAGTTTGATTTTCTAATTATTTTAAAGGAGGAGAAAAAATTCATAAGACTGTAAGTTTAGCCAACATGGATGCTTGCCTCTCAACCAAGACATTAAGGTGCCGATTTATCAAGGGCCGAATGGCCCCTGATGCCCCTGTTTCCACGCAAGCCTTCAGGCTCACCGGAAACTGCAGTTAACTGGCCCGCCTACTCTGAGGCTGCGGACATCAATCCACCCAATCTCATATGATCAGGCTGATTGACACCCCCTGCCACAAATCTGCAAGGGGCGGCATAGCACAAGCAGTTCATTGATGCCTGTCGGTCATGATCCGCTGATGATAAATTGGCCCCTAAGGCTTTAATAGGAGGATTTTCATTTTTAATTTGTAAATATATATCTTTAAAAAATATAAAAAAGTAATCATATTTCTCAATTCTATTTAATGCGTTAGGCCTCTGCATGTTCAGGATCTTTTAATAATCTACCACACCTTGTTTGACAGGTTCACACCTTGTTTGGCAGGTTTGTTTAACAAACAAAAATCAAAGGTTTTAAACATTATCCTCAAAAGAACTGAACTCTTGGCCCAGCAATGCATATGCCCTTTTCAAACCCAGAACATGAGTATCAAATATGTGGGCATCCATATCTCAGATGACCCCTCACAGCTTTTCATGCTTAGTCTCACCTCTTTCCTGTGTAAGGTCCACTGGTATTTCATTCCTTAGATGAAATCTCCTTAACCTGGTGGTGCCGAATTCCATCTGTAAAAATAATGGTGTTACCAAAAATATTATGTTATGCAAGGGCTACATGAACACATCTCCAGCATCTACAAGGGTCAATAAACAAGTCTATTTGGACCAAGTGTAAACCTAGAATATTCATGAATAATACATATAGGACTCCTGAGGGGGGATGTCTGGGCATACCAGAAATGTAAGAGGCTGTCATTATTATTATGCAGCAGATGTTAAATTGGTAGGGAGCTAGCAACACCAAAGCCTGGGTGTTAATAAATTCAAACATATTAAAGGTGCCAAGAATTGGAGAACTTTGTTGGGTCCCTAGATACAATAGCCCCCATAGTACAACAATTTAGATATCCAAAGACACTTATTATCCACATGGGGCTCTATCCTTTATTTTAACCAAGAGATAACCTATGTTTCCCATCCCCCAACATGCAGACCTGGTAGGGGGACTGGACTATGGCTCCTTTAGAAGTTGAGGCATCTTACTAACCTTGAATCATTGTGCCTCCTTGGTGTGGTAAGCAGAGCCCCATTGTCTATATCACAGAAATTTCTATCATGACTCCTTCCCAACCTTTACCCATAGGTGGTAAACTGAACTAGGCACATAGCTAACAACAAAATTGTGAAACTGCATTTTTAAACACAGCCAAAAATTCTAGAATTAAATTACAAACTGCTTCTTTGATGGTGATTAACCCCAGTTAGACTGAGAACAACTTACTTCAATATTATTTTTTTGTTCAATTCAATTACTTACCCAGGGTCATTTAGGAGGACTTGTAGGAGTTGTGGGGAGATGGGCGGTCTTGCCCATATAAGGTGTCACTGTAGCTTATTTAACAGTTATGGAATGTAGTGAAGGACCACTTAAAAAAAATACTAAATTGACAATTCTTCTTTACACATAACTGCTCTATTGAATAAAATGACAATACTACAAATAGGAAGAAACAGCACAAAATATTTAATCCCCTGCAGATCCCCTAACATTCTGCAAAAATGTGGTTACACGAATATAGTTTTAAAAGCAGGAGATTAAGTTCAACTTGGAACAATCAATACAACAAGCCTCTTAGGACTGAGTAGCAACTAGACTGCTCCCCACTCTCTGGACTAAAATACATTAAGAGAGTATTATTAAAGACCCTTTGTCCTCACGCTTGTCCTTTCATGAGATCCTTAAACACTATCAATTTCAGGCTTAACCTACTCTCTGTTCTCCCCTTTGGCACCCTCCTGATAGATGGAAACCGGTTGACTCTTTCCAAGGAGTAAGAGGATCTTCAAAGTCCTTATGGAATGTCAGTAGGGATATATTTACCAGAGACTGCCTCATAACTACACCTCTAGCAGGGGATTGCTAGGTCTTGTTATGAGCCATTGAAGGCCGGCACAGTAGGGGAGGTTAATGCAGCCCTTCATTCCATTTCACAAAGTAGGTGCAGTCCTAAATTTGACAAACAGTTAAAGCTTTTATGATATTCGATAAGAGTTTTCAATTTTGTTGTTATTTCCTCTTATTCTCATCTTGTTTTGGCAGGAATGGTGGAAATTATTTGTATAGTTTGTATAGTTGAAGTTCATATCACAATCAGTCTCAGTAAGTTGTCTAGTAAATTGCCATTAGCCTCTTTAGTATGGATTATGCATACTATGTATCTGCTGTACCAGTTGCACAAGCAATGAATGTTCACAACCAATCCTGCAATAAAGCCTTTAATAAAAATAAAAAAGTTAAATATAGAATAGAAATAATTAAAGGGATACTGAAACCAATTTTTTTCTTTCATGATTCAGATAGAGCATGCAATTTTAAGCAACTTTCTAATTTACTTCTGTTATCAATTTTTCTTCGTTTTCTTGATATCTTTATTTAAAAAAGAAGGCATCTAAGCTAAGGAGCCAGCAAATTTGTGATTCCGAACCATGGACAGCATTTGTTTATTGGTGCTGTCCAATCAGCAAGGACAACTCAGGTTGTTCACCAAAAATGGTCCGGCATCTAAACTTAAATTCTTGCTTTTCAAATAAACATACCAAGAGAATGAAGAAAATTTGATAATAGGAGTAAATTAGAAAGTTGCTTAAAATTGCATGCTCTATCTGAATCACGAAAGAAAAAAAATTGGGTTCAGTGTCCCTTTAATATAAGTTTGATAAATGAATACACATGAAAGATCCCAGCTACCATATGTAAAAATGCTAATCTATGAACCAGTTTCAATAGGGTCTCAGAGGAATTCCTATGCTTTTGTGAAACTACTATACATGCAAATGCATTGCCTGAACTCGATAAATGAAATACGGTAGACTCTACACAGGGTTTTATATTTTAACAATATTCTTCATATATTAAGGCAGATTTTACAATACTATTTCCTATGGACAGCAGTCAAACATATACCCCTCCCCACAACTAGTGGACATTCTGGTCAAATTTGAAAATGTACACCAGTGCATTAGGTTTTTATTAGAAAATATTGTTCTAGTAAAAGTTATTACTATTTCAGTGACAGCTTTTATGTGCATATGGTATACAAAGCACACATTCATAAAGGTGGAGGTGCCATATTTTTGCTATTTCTGAATATTGCAAATACTTTGGCATTTTTGTATATTGCCAAAAAAACAAATGGTTACATTTATGCACATAATATATCCACAGTTTTAATTTGTTTGCAGGGCAATTTAGCAAGTGTGCATCAGCAGCACAGTAATAACGGAGGCCACAAGAAACGTTTAATCTTAATAGTGTAGTATGCATGAGAATCACCCCATTTCATATGAGAAAATATAGATTCATTTGACATAGAGATAAATAATTAATTTCACTACCAATAATCTTTTTTTTATGCTGGCTAGGGACATAACTACAGGGGTCCAAGAGGTCTTAATAGAGAGCAGGCGCACAAATTTAGGGGGCACATCTGGCCCAGCAATTAGTAGTGGCATTTGTCAGGGGTACCTAATTGTGTCTTGGCTACACCTGCAGCATGTATGCCCCCTCTGTATTCCCCGCTTTACCAGAGACATGGACTAACCAAAGGGGAAGGATGATTTAGGCTTGTATGAGAGAATCAGAACTGCAAGGGCTCCGAAGCTTTATCCACAGCTTCATAAAAGGGGCCCATTATGGGCAAGAAATCAAGTGGAGTGTTATTTAACACTCCCATTTGAGTGTAAACTGTGCTAGAAGTGAGCTTTTTGCGCAGGTCGGGTAGCGCTTGTGCGCTAACATAACAAGTGTAAAAAAGACGAACTTAGAGTATCACAAGTGGATAAACCTATTCCCTCATAGAAGTCAATAAGTAAAAACCAAATGGACAATTTTTTACCAAAATGTGCTTATACAATATTTATTTGCCAAACAATTTTCCTAATTAAAGGCAATATAATAATGAATATCCTATATCTATATATACACATGAGGATTAATAGCACCATTTAAAAATGGTTAATAATTTGAGTCCCAATATAATTAGTTCCTTTTAGAACTGGGGATCCTCAGAACTGAGTATAAATGTTTCTGTTTCCACTTTCAGAATGCTTAAATTTGATACTTTTTAACAGTTCCCACTAGTGTGATCCCTTTTGACAATTTTTCGGCTTAATTTCAACCAATTCACAACTCACAGTTGTGGGATTCCTTATAGACAAATATACGGCTGTCAGCAACAACACTTATGATTGATACAGTTCCTTTTCTCTGTGTATACCAGCTTAAAATGGTTTCAGAGAGAAGGTCATATAGCATAATGAAACAAAACTTGTATGATCTTTTCACCGTGCGGTCCTACGCCTGAAATGGTTACTCAGATTTTACTCACTCAGTGGGTCCGGTGACCTCCTCCCCTTCACTATGGGAATTACCATTAAGCTGAAAGTTATTCACAGGTATTTTCCCAGCGACCTGTATACACGGCAAGCGTGGAGTATGTTTGTTGCTCCTGCAACTTTTTTGTGCAATATTTTTTGATTAACTTTTATTAGATGGTATTATTATGAAAATAAGTCTACTTTGTAATGTATTTTTGATGTGTTTTGTGACACTTTTTTTTCATGAAACAGTTAACCAAAGCTCTGAGGTCAAGCTAAACTGACGCTCATTATCTTTAATTGTGCTCAAGCGATTGCGTTTACTTTCAACTTGCAACTCTAGTAAAAAAACCCAACTCTCGTAAACACCCGTGGTAAATCCCTGGTTCGTTGTGCATAAATGTTAGCGTGCCGTCGTAATCTAGCCCAATATGTTCTTTTAGTAGTGCAGAGTAAGCAAAATAATTTGTGTATAAATGATGTCTCTGATGGTACCAGTGTTCTGAAAATATTTTACAGACTGCTAGATTTTCTACCAGGTTAATATTACAATGGTGCATTCATGAAACATGTTACTTCAAAAGCAACTGATTGTAACTAATTATAAATGTGGTTTATGAGGCAAATCAGGATTCTGTGATTAAAACTGAAAAAGCTATGCAGAAAATGCTTAACATTGTGTAGAAAATTTGATTTGATCTATTTTAATGATATGCTTTTTTGTTAACGTCTTTGCTAGATATGTTTTCCACACTACTTACATTTTTATTTCTAGAAATATTTTAATTGGAATTTTAATGACATTGAACATTTAAGCTACATAAAACCATTGTTCATGGCAGCCACTAGGAATTTTGGGTTCCCTTAGTAAACCACTGATCGTGGACCCTTTCCCCTCTTCTCCCCTTTGACCTGTGACCCAGACCCAAATTCAGAGCCAAATTTGGGATACCTCATAAATATTGAGGAGGTAGCACAATAAAAAACAATTTTTTTTAAAAAACATCTGACTTCAATCTTTGAAACGCCACTATATGTATCTGTTAATTTATACACAAACTGCACTTTGGGAGGGAGACAGTGGGAGAGGAAGGAAGGCAGAATAGAGAGAGAGAGAGAGAGAGAGAGGGAGAGAGGGAGGGAGAGAGGGATATATAGAGGGATGAGGAGAAAGAGACAGAGGGAGAAAGATAAAGAAAGATGGAGGGAGAGAGAGAGAGAGAGAGAGAGAGAGAGAGAGAGAGAGAGAGAGAGAGAGAGAGAGAAAAAAAGAGACAGGGGGAGAAAAAGAGTCTGAGGGGGAGAGACAGAGAGAGAGAGAGAGGGGGGGAGAAAGAGATATATAGAGGGCCAAAGAGACATGGAGATAGAGATAGACAGAGGAGGAAACAGAGAGACATAAGGGGAAACAGAGAGACAGACATACTGTAAGGGTACCAGGAACCAGAGACGTGAAATGCTAAATTAATCACACCTTTATTAAAAAAAAATAAAAAAAATAACAAAAATATTATAACAAGTCCAAAAGCCAAATGACAAGCCAGGATTCAAAGCCAGAGTGTATAGTCAGACGAGCCGGGTCAGGAACCAAAGTGAGTAGTCAAACGAGCCAGGGTCAGGAACACGAAGATCAGCAAAGTCAGGAACAAGTCAGGGATAAGGAACCAGAAGGGATGTCAAAAAAGCAGGTTATACACAGAGTCAGGAACACAGGAACTCACAGAGAAGTCAGAGACAACACAAGGGCAACGGCAGACTGAACTGAGGCACTTAAAAAGTAAGTGATGACATCATCATTCTGGGACTGCAGCCTGTCTCTCATTGATACAAACAACAAGCGAAGTCAGGGTGAAACCCTGACAAATACAGACAGATGGGGGAGAGACAGAGGGGGTAAAGAGACAAGCAGATGGGAAGAGAGACAGAGTCAGAGGGGGGAAAGGGACAAACAGATGGAAAGAGAGACACAGACAGAGGTGGAGAGACAGACAGAGGGGGGAGAGAGACAGAGAGGGAAGAGAGACAGGGAGGGAGACTACTAACAGTGTGGGGAGAAAATTATACCACTGAAAGGGGGAGAGAGAGACACCACTGAAAGGGGGAGAGAGAGATACCACTGAAACAGGAGGAGAAAGACACCACTGAAAGGGGGAGATACACTACTGAAAGTAAGGGAGAGACACCACTGAAAATATGGGAGAGAGACACCATTGAAAGGGGGTGGGGGCACCACTGCAAAAAGATGCTAAACTAAAAGAAGGTTTTAGCAACACTGAAACCACAGTTCAGCTAGACTGTCACTATTTTCATACAAAGAACATTATTGCCCAATCCACACCCTTGCACCTATTAAGTGTTTCCAATTTAGGGCTAGATTACAAGTGGAGCACTCAATTATCTTGTAATGTATTTTTGATGTGTTTTCTGACACTTTTTTGTTTCATGAAACAGTTAACCAAAGCTCTGAGGTCAAGCTAAACTGTTGCTTATTATCTTCCATTGTGCTCAAGCAATCGTGTTTACTTGCAACTTGTAATTCTAGTGAAAAACCCAACTCTCGTAAAGACAGTGATAAACCCCCGGTTCGTTGTGCATACATGTTAGCACGCCACTCGTAATCTAGCCCAATATGTTCTTTTAGTAGCGCAGAGTAAGCAAAATAATTTGTGTTTAACCCCTTAATGACCACAGCACTTTTCCATTTTCTGTCCGTTTGGGACCAAGGCTATTTTTACATTTATGTGGTGTTTGTGTTTAGCTGTAATTTTCTTCTTACTCATTTACTGTACCCACACATATTATATACCATTTTTCTCGCCATTAAATGGACTTTCTAAAGACACCATTATTTATATCATTATTTTATCATTTATTTACTATAAAAAAAATTATAAAATATGAGGAAGAAATTGAAAAAAACACACTTTTTCTAACTATGACCCCCAAAATCTGTTACACATCTACAACCACCAAAAAACACCCATGCTAAATAGTTTTTAAATTTTGTCCTGAGTTTAGAAATACCCAATGTTTACATGTTATTTGCTTTTTTTGTAAGTTATAGGGCCATAAATACAAGTAGCACTTTGCTATTTCCAAACCATTATTTTTCAAAATTAGCGCTAGTTACATTAGAACACTAATATCTTTCAGGAATCTCTGAATATCCATTGACATGTATATATTTTTTTTTAGTAGACATCCCAAAGTATTCATCTAGGCCCATTTTGGTATATTTCATGCCACCATTTCACCACCAAATGCGATTAAATACAAAAAATCGTTCACTTTTTTACTAATTTTTTCACAAACTTTTGGTTTCTTACTGAAATTATTTACAAACAGCTTGTGCAATTATGGCTTAAATGGTTGTAAATTCTTCTCTGGGATCCCCTTTGTTCAGAAATAGCAGTCATATATGGCTTTGGCGTTGCTTTTTAGTAATTAGAAGGCTGCTAAATGCCACTGCGCACTACACGTGTATTATGCCCAGCAGTGAAGGGGTTAATTATGGAGCATGTAGGGAGCTTTTAGGGATAATTTTAGCTTTAGTGTAGTGTAGTAGACAACCCCAAGTATTAATCTAGGCCAATTTTGGTATATTTCATGCCACCATTTCACCGCCAAATGCGATCAAATTAAAAAAAACGTAAAATTTTTCACAATTTTAGTTTTCTCACTGAAATCATTTACAAACAGCTTGTGCAATTATGGCACAAATGGTTGTAAATGCTTCTCTGGGATCCCCTTTGTTCAGAAATAGCAGACATATATGGCATTGCTTTTTGGTAATTAGAAGGCCGCCAAATGCCGCTGCATTTCACACATGTATTATGGCTAGCAGTGAAGGGGTTAATTATGTAGCTTGTAGGGAGCTTGCAGGGTTAATTTTAGCTTTAGTGTAGAGCTCAGCCTCCCACCTGTAACATGAGACCCCCTGATCCCTCCCAAACAGCTCTCTTCCCTCCCCCACCCCACAATTGTCCCCGTCATCTTAAGTACTGGCAGAAACTCTGCCAGTACTAAAATAAAAGCTATATTTGGGCTTTTTTGTGTGTGTTTTTTGGCATATTTACATATGCTGCTGTGTAGGATCCCCCCTTAGCCCCCAGCCTCACTGATCCCCCACCAAACAGCTCTCTAACCCTCCCCCTCTGCCTTAATGGGCGCCATCTTGGGTACTGGCAGCTGTCTGCCAGTACCCAGTTTAGTAAAAAAATGTACCTTTTTTAAAACAAAAATGCCCTTTTCTGTAGTGTAGCTTCCCCCCCCCCCCCCCCCAAGATCAACCCCCCACCCCTTCCAGATCCCTTAGCTTTTAATTTACTGCTATCAAAAGTTTTAATTTTTTACTTTTGACAGCTTTATTTTTCTGTAGTGTAGCGGTTCCCTCCCGCTCCCGCCCCGTGCACGCAGGATCGCTTCCAGTTGCTTTCCAGTCCAAGGACGTACGCCACACGTCCTTGGTCATTAACTGTATTTCTTTTGAGGACGTGTGGCGTACTTCCTTGGTCATTAAGGGGTTAAACTATGTCTCCAATGGTACCAGTGTTTTGAAAATATTTTAAAGACCGCTAGATTTTCTACCAGGTTAATATTACAATGGTGCATTCAGGAAACATGTTACTTCAAAAGCAACTGATTGTTATTTTTACAAAAAACTGAAGTAATTATAAATGTGGTTTATGAGACCCATCAGGATTCTGTGATTAAAACTGAAAAGCTTTGCAGAAATTTCTCAACATTGTGTAGAAAATGTGATTTTTATCTATTTTAATTATATGCTTTTTTGTTAACGTCTTTGCTAGATATGTTTTCCACACTACATTTTTAGTTCTAGAAATATTTTAATAGGAATTTTAATAAAATTCAAGCTACATAAAACCATTGTTCATGGCCGCCACTAGAAATTTTGGGTTCCCTTAGTAAACCACTCTTCGGGAACCCCTTACCCCCCTTCTCCCCTTTGATTAGATCTCTGGTTAATTTTCTAAAAGTGCCCTAAATGCCCTCAAAATAGAGGGCATTGTAGTTTTTATTAAAAAAAAAATCTAGCTTTTTTTTGTAATAAAAAATAATTGCACTCTGCAGTTTTGGGGCTTTAAAGTTGGTGGGAGTGGGGTGTTAGAAAAAAACAGCACTGGAAATTGCCTTTACATTGCGGACTATGGGAACTGTGTGTTCCCATAGACTGCAATGTAAATATACTGTATATGTATATGCTTATATACATATATATTTATGTGTTAATCTGTGTATATACACATAATAACATAATTATATTTAAAATATCCAAAGATCCCAGCCACTGAATCTTAGTATGAAAAAATCATTTTAATTCTTCAACAAAGAATACAATGCAGTGTAATCTTTCACACTATGCAATAATTACATAGATAGGAGAAGTGTTTGATGCAAGTTCATTCAAATCCACACATACCCCATCCACCAAACACATCCGTACCAAACAATCAGCAAAAATATGAAAAAGTAAAATTAGCAAAAAACAATGCAAAAATTAAAAAAAATAAATATTTTTACAAAATTGATAACACTCCCAGGGCATCCCCAGGGAGTGAAGACAGACACCACCCGTAGCAGTAAAGTAACTATATCATCTAGGAGTACTACAGTGTTGTAGCAAATACAGAATGTCCACTTGATCTGTAACTTTGTAACAATTCATATAAATGATGTATCACACTATATTCCGGATACTCAAGCTGAATCTGCAATGTACCAATTGCAATTATAATCCTATGACTCTATTGTCGGTGTGTTAAAGCAGTCACAGAATAAAGAAACATGCTACAGCATTTGTAATCCTTAATGAATAAATCCTGGAGAGACCTAAATAGCTGTATCAGTTTTAAGAATACAATGTTCCTCCAAGGAAACTGTCATGTGTCTGGCCACAAATAGTATACAGGGATATATGCTTGTAATTCTGGCCCAGCCTCACACTCTTAATATTTCACTCACGGTATCTCATACAGCACCGTATATACAGTTCCTTTCTTCAAAAGAATGCAATATGCCCCACAATAATATATGCAAAAGCTGTGAATATCTCATATCCTTGTAACAGCTAGCAACCTCTGACTTGCACGGGCCGATGAAAAGAAATGGATAACAGTGTTACCTGCTTCACTGCGTGTACATCTTCCAAGGGATACCGTGAGACTAGATCACCGCCGAGTATTTCAGTGTGGTAATTAGGCCATTCCAACGAAGAACTCTAATCTCACCTCTCATATCAAGTAACCGTTCACCGGGAACACACTCTGTGGCTAAGACAACATGAAACAGGTACCGGTGGTGGCGTCTAACTGTTCCAACGTGTGTTTCGGGACTCCGCCCCTTTCTCAAGGAATGTGCAGGTACTAGCGGGGAGGTGCTGTTTAAACTTGATTACATGTATCCCTATGGGGTAATCGCACTCACACCTCCACTCTGACATCACACTATTCACATACGGATTTGTTATCATTGCTTAGTTTGAAAAAACGGATATATTTAAGTCTTACAAATAGTTGCCAGACACAACGAAATAAATACTACAAGGTAAGAATAAATGTGCCTATCATATAAATGTTAATATAGAGCCGAACGAAGAGCAAGCCTCAAACCAGTTCCGAAAAAGAAAATTAATTGTTAACACAGATAGCGCAAACAGGGATATACGTGCCTATAAATCCATATAGAACTACATTGCAAAATAAAAAATTATATATGCTAGTGCAGATACGAAAATCAATTCATAATATCTTCCACATTTAGCGACTAGATTAGAGGGATCTCTGCAGATGGGCTCCCTATCCAAATTAAAAATAATAACTGAATAAAAAAGCATAAGTAAACCCCCACCAAAGACATATCCCAGTGGTCTCAAAAGGACATTTTAATATCCATCAATACAAGAACCATATCTTACTTGACAAGAGAATATCACACAAAACTGGTTAACCTTAATGTATATAAAGAAATAGATAATAGTATTTAGGAGTAGACCAGACATATCTATTATCTCATTGTGTCCTTCATCTCTAGGGTTGCCTCAGACAATACCTAACATATAATTCTAGGTATATAAGAAAACAGGACAGGCATGTCTGATATCTCATGAGGTACTCAATCAATATGTAAATTTGAAAAAATATCCTTAAAGGGCCAAAGCTTATAATTAAATACAAATGGGATAGCACTTGAATTCTCTAATCCTCACCCCTAACCATCAAGGGCTCTACAGAGGAACCCCTGTATATTATCGTATGTCTATATAGATAATATAGCTGACTCTCCAGGTTCAAGAAGGAAGGTATGGAATTAGGAGCTTAAATAAAATTGCCCCAAGAAATATCTCTATTCAAGCCTTTGGGGACCATAGTGTCTAGTTGCCTAATCCACTGTGCTTCTTTCCTAAATAATATTTTCTGTCTGTCCCCACCTCTATGCAGAGGGGGTACCCCATCAATGACTTGGAACCGCAGCTGACTCTTATTATGTGCAAATCGGGTAAAATGATGAGCCACAGGCGCGTCTTCATCATCCTTACCTATAGCTGCTTTATATTGACGTATCCTATTACGGACAGTCTGGGTGGTTTCCCCCACATATGCCAAGCCACACGGGCACTTGATGACATATATAACATATTTAGAGTTGCAGGAGAACCTTCCATTGATGGGAATCCTTTTTCCCGAAAGTGGATGGGTGATATGATCGCCTTGTGACATTGAGTGACATAAAGCACAATTCATACAAGAAAAAGAGCCTTCCTTAGTGATTTCAATGGGTTTCCTCATAGAACCCCAATCGGCACGTATGAGTTCATCTCTCAAATTCCTTTTTCTCCTGAAGGAAAATATTGGAGTCTCATGGAAAATCTTACCCACATGGGTATCCTCTCTCAACAGATGCCAGTGTTGTAATATTATCCTTTTCAGAGCTTTACTATGCAAGCCAAAATGGCTTACAAATGGCACCGATAATTTTTTGGATTTGCGAGTTGTTTTAATTAATAGACTATCCCTATCAATATTCACAACCTTGTTGATATTATCTGTCAGGACTTCCATTGGGTAGCCTCTGTTCAAGAATTTTTTGGACGTTTCGTCCAATCTCTGTATACAAGTGATTGGATCATCAACAATCCTTTTGGTACGCAACAACTGGCCCAGTGGGAGATTCCTAATCAGAGAGGGAGGATGGAAACTTTCATAGAGTAAAGTATTATTCCTGTCTGTCTCTTTCGTAAAGAAATCACTTCTAATTTATGGTCTACAATTGACACCAAAAAAAAATCTCACTTTTGTCTTAATTGCTTCCATGGTAAATTTTAACGAACCATGAGCAGAATTGAGTTTGGACACAAATTGTGTCAGACCATCATCACTACCAGTCCAAATGAAGAAAATATTGTCTATGTAATGATTCCAGCCTAGTACAGACTTTCTATATCCCTCATCCCTGAAGACCACATCCTCTTCAAACTTGCCTACAAAAAGATTCACTTAGGTAGGTGCTACATTTGAGCCCATTGCCATAACTTGCTTCTGGACATAAAATGTGTCTTCAAATAGGAAGAAATTTTCATAAAGAATAATCTCAAAAAGATCTTTAATAAACCTTCTTTCACTGGGGGAATATAGATTGTCCTTCTCTAAGAAATAAAATACAGTTTTAATCCCTAAGTCATGAGGAATCGAAGTATATAAGCTTGCTATATCCATAGTTACTAACTGGCTGTTGGGGAGAACCACCTGTGATGCTATTTTGCAGAGAAAATTGGTTGTGTCCTGTAGATAGGATTTTAAGTACCCCAAAAGAGGTCTGATTAATTGATCCAAAAATATCGTGATCGGTTGAAAGATTGAATCAGTACCTGCAACGATCGGGCGACCGGGAGGATCAAGCATTTTCTTATGTATTTTCGGTAATATATAGAACACTGGTGTAATCGGATGTTCTTTAATCAGGAATTTGGCTTGTCTGTTTGTGATAATATCAGAGGCTAGAGCTTCCTCAACTATCTTCATGATTTTGCTTTTGACCCTCAAAGTGGGATCAGCCGCCATTTTAGCATAATTCTCTGCATCTTGTAATTGTCGGAAGGACCTCCTCCTTATATTTACTTTTGTGCATGATCACAAGGGCTCCACCCTTGTCAGCTGGCTTTAGAATCAGATTATCATGTTTCTGAATTTGTTCAAGTACTTGTTTCTCCTGTCTGGATATGTTAAACTTAGCCTTTACACGAAAGTTTTTTCTAAGCCTTTCAAAATCCTTTTTAATTAGTGCAATATATGCTTCAACTGAAGCATTAGTATGAGGAGGATTGAAAGTGCTTTTGGGCTTGATATGTTGTACATGAAATTGAAATGGACTTGTAGTCTCTGCTTTATTAATTTCCTCGTTGTTTACACAAAAACTCGTATTGTTTGATACAAGGAACAATTAAATAATAAGGACATTGCTGAATTGTTATTAAATTGTGTAAGCTTTTACTGCCTTTAGAGTAATTAACACTTTTAACCACATGATCAATCAACAATATGAAAACGAAAACACGTCTAATTTATAAATTACATATTATGGAGCATATATAACAAAACTCCTCTGTTTCACATGGTTCTGCAGATCAGGTTTGGTAAACATTATATTACTGTATATATATATTTATATATATATATATATATTTAAAAATGCTGCCCATCGCTGCACGAAGTTCTGATGCCGTCTTTGAGGGCATCAGAACGAGGCTCTCATAGGAGCCTAGGCAAGCACGCCCTGTGAGTGCAATGCTTCCCAGCAATGTGAACATTGAGATTTACTTGTAATACCAGAGCACATTATCGTGCAGTGGTATTACAAAGTGGAGTGCTAATATTGCACTCAAGCCATATTTAGCACTCCACTTGTAATCTAGCCCTAAATTCATTAAAATCAGGTAAACTTGAGATTATTACATAGACTAGCAAAAAGTGTGCCTTGACCCTTTTTTCTACTTAATTAAGGAGCAGGATGTACTAAAACACGAGATCCAAGCGAACACAACGTTTCAAAAAAGATGAAATATTAATGAAGTGGCAATATCATGGAAAACAGTGCAGAAAACATGACTAACTGTAAAACCCCCCACAAATAATATAAACACATAAGAGCTGCATCTCTATAATATGAAATCTGTATCTGTACAAGGTGAAATTCTATTGCACGGTACCTTCACCCTGGGCTTGTTTAACACCTCATGTTGAGCAGGTTTCAGTGATTTGTTATCAGGTTTCTCTCTCACCTGTACACATATACCCTCCACATGCCTCAATGTGGCCCACTACACTCAACCCATACCAGGAAAGGGAGACAGATAAGAAGTCTAGAAACTACAATAGCTGACCAAAGTGTAGGCATGCGGAAGGAAGTTTTCAAGCAGAAGCATTTCCCACCTGAAAACTTCTTGCTATGCAACTCTCCTTCGAGTCCAGCCCCACCAAAAGTCAACCACCGCCCTGGTCCCTAAAGGCTGGTGCACTACTGAAATGAAGGTTGAAATACACCGCCACCTACAATAGTGTGGGCTGGGCCCCATGTATTCTATAGTAGCACACAATTGCAATTTAGAAAAAAAAAGTTTTTCCTAGACTGTGTTTGATTTTTTATCAACAAAAAAAAAAAAATCAATTAATTAATATCTGTTTAGAAGTTGTTGGCATTTCCTTCTACACATAACTAATTTGTCTTACCATTTCCTTTCATTGTTTTTTCTTTTCAGGTTTAAAGTGAAGGTAAACTTTGATGATTTTAAAATGGAATAAACAATAAATACATCAATTCACATTGTCAGTACACAGAAAGGTACAAGACATTTAATCTCAACATAATCACTGTTTGTGAACAATAGCAAAATAGTTGTATTTTTGTGTCTGTACACTTAAACATGCATATCTTAAATCTCATGCCTACTTTGTAACACAGGGTTTTACTGCACAAAATATATTTAATAATTGCCAGATATCTACTCACACAGCTTTTGAGTAGGTTTCTGTCCATGTAATACAAGCCCAGTTAGGATTCGAAAACTGTTCAATGAAGCAATTTTTCCTTTAGACTGGTGGAAAAATTCCAGCTTTGCTTTTTTTCCCTTTGATAAGCAAACTGTGAAAATTTGATGAATGATTTTGTTGTGTAAGTAAGACTTTGTTGAAATAATTAACCCAGTTCTTGGTAAATTCATAAGACAATATCAGTTGATTTTCTGAGCCTGTATTTGTTAAAGGCCAATAATATTTCAATGTATATTATCACAATGCAGCAAATTGGCTTTTTTAATACAAATTCCTGTTTAATCATGTTGATCATAAGCCATTAGGTAAAATTTAACTCCTTTCAGTATTTCTACCTTGTAAGAATGTATTTTTCCTTTTATGATTGCGGGGATGAAGCTCATAATGGATCCCTGTGAGGTTTAGGGTGAGTGAAACCCCAAATTAAGGAATTTAAGTACATGAAATATTTTTTTTTTAAAGGCTTTAAAAGAAAAACAAATGAAAGAATTGGTAAATAATCAGAGTTTAAACAAGAGCAGAGTCCAGGATATGTCCAAAGGTCAGGTACTGTGAGATCAGTCCAGCAACTAGGTACCAAGGGGGAAGGATACCAGATAGCTGCAGTAGTGATAACAGGATTCAGGTAAGCTGCCACTAGTATAGCAAGCACAGGAGACTAAGCAGGCACAGGATACCCAGCGGGTACTGTTGGTGGGGCTGCCACAGGAAACAAAATAGGTGCAGTGGGTATGCAGTGGGTATAGCAGTATTCAGTAAGCTTCCACTAATACAGCAAGTACTGGAGACTCAGCAGGCACAGGATACCCAGTGTGTACTGTTAATGAGGCTGCCACTGGATACTAGTGATGTTGTGAACTGTTCGCCGGAGAACAGTTCCCAGCGAACTTAGCTTGTTCGCATTCGCCGCGGCGGGGAACATATGCAATGTTCGATCCGCCCCCTATTCATCATCATTGAGGAAACTTTGACCCTGTATCTCACAGCCTACAGACACATGTGAGCCAATCAGCAGCAGACACTCCCTCCCAGACCCTCCCAGCTCCTGGGCAGCAGCCATTTTAGATTCATTACGATCCTGCTTTCTTAGTGAGAGGAGGGTTAGTGCTGCTGCTCGTGATTTTATAGGGAAATAGAGAGCTAGTCTAGTTTATTCAGTGTCCACTACAGTCCTGAAGGACTCATCTAATCTCTGCTGTAAGGACAGCACCCCAAAAAGCCCTTTTTAGGGCTAGAACTTCAGTCGTTTTTTAATTTTTTTATTTGTAATTTTATTTGCATTTGCCTGGCTGTCAGCCAGTGTGTGAGGCTCACAGCATATACTGTGATTAGTGCCACCACTGATATCTGCTTAACATTAGTGTACATTTTTAAAAAAAAACTTTTACATCATTTTGCTAGTGTAATCTAATTTCATTTTCAATCAGGCCTGTGTGTCAGGCTCACAGCATATACTGTGGTTAATTGCTCTGTGCCACCACTGATATCTGCTTAACAATCATTAGTGTAATTGCTCTGTGCCACCACTGATATCTGGTGTAACATTAGTGTAAAATTAAAAAAACAAAAACTTTTACATCATTTTGCTAGTGCTAGTGTAATCTAATTTCATTTTCTATCAGGCCTGTGTGTCAGGCCCACATCATATACTGTGATTAATTCTTCTGTGCCACCACTGATATCTGGTTAACATTATTTTAAATTAAAAAAAAAAAAACTTTTACATCATTTTGCTAGTGTAATCTAATTTCATTTTCCATCAGGCCTGTGTGTCAGGCACACATCATATACTGTGATTAATTGCTCTTTTTTCCACCACTTATTGGTGTAACATTAGTTTAAATTTAAAAAAAAAAAAACTTTTACATCAGTCCTCTTCTAGTGTTATTTAATTTTAGTTGCCAGGCCAGCCTGGCTGCCACTAGTGCCAGCCTGTGTGTCAGGCTGCCAGCATATACTGTGCCTACTTCCATCCTCTGTGCCACCACTCCTATCTGGTGTAACATTAGTTTAAATTTTGTAAAAAAAAAAAAAACTTTTATATCAGTCTTCTAGTGTTATTTCATTTTAGTTGCCAGGCCAGCCTGCCACTAGTGCCAGCCTGTGTGTCAGGCTGCCAGCACATACTGTGCCTACTTCCATCCTCAGTGCCACCACTCCTATCTGTTAAAACATTAGTGTAATTTTTTTAAACAAAAATTTAACATTAGTCTGCTAGTTTATTTAATTGAAGTTGCCTGTCTGCCAGCGTGTGTGCCAGGCCCACTTTCCAACTAGTGCCACAAATCATATTTGTTATAACAGTAGTGTAAATATTTAAAATAAAAACTTTTTGACTGTGAATCATCAGTCTGCTAGTGCAATTGAATTGCAGTTTCCTGCCTGCCAGCCTGTGTGCCAGGCCCACTTGCCAACTAGTGCCACCAATCATATTTGTTATAACAGTATTGTAAATATTTAAATAAAAACTTTTTGACTGTGAATCATCAGTTTGCTAGAGCAATTGAATTGCAGTTGCCTGCCTGCCAGCATGTGTTCCAGGCCCACTTGCCAACTAGTGCCACCAATCATATTTGTTATAACAGTATTGTAAATATTTTTTTAAAAAAAACTTTTTTGACTGTGAAACATCAGTCAGCTAGTGTAATCTAATTGCAGTTGCCTTCCTCCCAGTGTGTGTGCCAGGCCCACAGTTACAGGGATTAAAGTGCTAAGAACAGTACTACTTAACACAACCTACTTACCATGGGTCCCAGGACACATGTTTTGTTGTTATACTTGGTCAGGGTAATCATGCAGGCCATATAGACCTCCCCCGATAGGGGGAGTTACAGGGATTAAAGTGCTAAGAATAGTACTACTTAACACAACCTAGTTACCATGGGTCCCAGACCACATGTTTTGTTGTTATACTTTGTCAGGGTAATCATGCAGGCCATATAGACCTCCCCGGATAGGGGGAGTAACAGGTATTAAAGTGCTAAGAATAGTACTACTTAACACAACCTAGTTACCATGGGTCCCAGACCGCATGTTTTATTATTATACTTTGTCAGGGTAATTATATATCTATCAAATCGATCTATTTATCTTCTGTTGATTCTATCTAACTATCAATCTATGTATATCTATCTATCAAATCTATCTCGTGGCCGGACTGATTTGAGACAGCCACTTGTGTTTAGGCCAAATTTGAAGTAGGTGGACAGACCAATCATCTTCTTCCATCTCCCTGTTCCAAAAATGCAGGCCATATAGACCTCCCCCGATAGGGGGAGTAACAGGTAGTAAACTGCTAAGAATAATACTACTTAACACACCACGGGTCCCAGACCACATGTCTTATTGTTATACTCTGTCAGGGAAATCATATATCTATCAAATCTATCTATTTATCTATCAAATCTATCTAACTATCAATCGTATCTATCAAATATAAATTGCATCTATTGATCTATGTAATTCGTATCTATCAAATGTATATTGCATCTTTTGATCTATGTAATTCGTATCTATCAAATGTATATTGCATCAATTGATCTATGTAATTCTTATCTATCAAATGTATATTGCATCTATTGATCTATGTAATTTGTATCTATCATATGTATATTGCATCTATTGATCTATGTAATCTATGTATCTATCTATCTATCAAATCTATCTCTCTCGTGGCTGTGCAAATGGACGGTTGCAGTTGTTTGCGGGGCGTTACACGGGGAGTTTGGTCTGTCACTGTGAAGCGGGTGTAACCCTTACACTACCCGATCGATACAACATCAAACCTGATGTTTTAAAGCACGTTATTCAAAAAAAAATTAGGAATGTTAGGTGATTAAGGCCCTATATGGGTTAAAACCAGACTCTGCATCAACTATGTAATTTTCCGTGGGAGTTTTGCCATGGATCCCCCTCCGGCATGCCACAGTCCAGGTGTTAGTCCCCTTGAAACAACTTTTCCATCACTATTGTGGCCAGAAAGAGTCCTTGTGGGTTTTAAAGACTTAAGTTCGCCTGCCTATTGAAGTCAATGGCGGTTCGCACGGTTTGCCGGTTCGTGAACAGTTGCGGAAGTTCGAGTCCGCCGTTCGCGAACCGAAATTTTAAGGTTAGCGACATCACTACTGGATACCAGGTAGGTGCATCGGGTACAGCAGTATTCAAGTAATCTGCCACTGGTACAGCAAGCAAAGTAGACTCTGCAGGCACTGGATACTCATTGGGTACTGTTAGTTAGGCTGCCAGGGGATACCAGACACGTGCAGAGGGTACAGCAGTATCCAGGTAAGCTGTCGCTGGACAGGAGGCTAAGTAGGCACTGAATACCCACCAGATACTGTTGTTGAGTACAGTAGAATTCAGGTAAGTTGCCACTGGTACAGCAAGCACAGGAGACTCAGCAGGCACAGGAACAAGGTAAGTATCAGCAAAAGACAGAGAAACTTGGTATAGCTTACAATAACAGCCCAGATTGATGGGCTGAGTGGCTATATATAAAAACTCCTACACATGTAGCCATTAGATGGGAGTTCCTGTAATTTGGTTGCAGCTCCTTTAAATTAGTGTAATGTGCTCGTGCCTAGGGGAGAGCAGCAGCCACTGCAGAAGATGGAAGAAGCAGGAGCCCATCATGGAATCATTAGGTAAATTCTTCAAACTCCCTAACCTCACTAAACTTTATACAATATTTAAATACAAAATGATGATGATAATAAAATAATAATAACTGAAATAATAATGATACAAAACATATACAAGCTGTTACTTTTTTTCTTTTATAAAATGGTGAGTGTTCATGAGATATTGCATGTGTGATTATACTCCAGTCCACTAGAAGGAGTAGACCACATCTTTTAATCCCTCCCACTTCCTTAAGTGAGGTGAATTCAGAAGAAGTGGTTTATACATAGTTGAGAGGGGTTCTTTAACCAATTTGACACCCATTTCCCCTTTATAGTGCCTAGGAAGAACAAAGGGGAAGACAGAGTTTTCTGCTAGGCAGTGATTATATTTTCCCAGTGTGGAGATGCCACCACCCTCTCAGGTTAAATATGGGCATGCCTAGAACTCCCCTGGTGTAAAATGTGCTTCTCTTGTCAAACCCATACTAGATCCTTGGCACTGTGATTCCACTTCAATGGATGGGCCCATCTACTGTAAACAATCTTCTGTGCCTGAGGTGAGCATGGTGGTTGAAGGTGGTGACAGGAAAACATAATGTTCTAGCGCACAGGCTATTAGAATGAATATGTACACATGCCTTATATAGCCAAGGGATATATAAATATACACCAAATAACTTCTACAACAGTTTCAAGTACTTGTGGCACTTTTACAAAAACTTTAAAAATTGGGGTACTGTAACTTTAAGTTTACTGTGACTGGCTTTAGCACACACTGGAGTTTCCAATCACATCAGAGCAGCTCCCTTAGCTCTCCAGTTCTAAGCTAAATAGCAAATCATACTTATCTAATCACTGCTGGGACTCCATTCTGTTACAGTGTAGTGGCCATTATCTGCATGCAGAAAGCAGTCTCCAGGACTGGTGGAGGGGTAAGCAACATATTTATTTTGCTTAAAGTGATAGTACAGGTTTCTGTAACCACAAAGTTATGTCAGCTTTACATTGCACCATAAATACCTATTCCTCATCTGGGGTTAACTATTTGTGTACCTATTGTGTGCCTTAATGCTAACGTTTTTGGGCTCCTATGTCTCTGCACATCCTTCATTTCCTATACTTACTTTGGTGCAAATTGGTACACTCAAATCTCTGGACAATAAGTTGACCCCCTAGAAAGGTGATCCAAAGTTAATTTCAACCCCTTCTCAGATATGCTTGCTATAAAGATGTTTTGGTATTTCAACCTAGTCAGCTATGTGTGCCATGCTCTGAGTCTATGGGCATGATGCTTAAAGGATTGTCACAATAGCACTATTGTAAAGGTATCATTATCATAATCGAGATTATAGTTGAAATGTTCTAAAGGGGTGAACCAGTGAAATCACTATTAGAAGGCAGTCTCATCAAAAGGTACTTTAATACACTTCACTATGGGAGATATTGGGTTCTCTGCCACTCAAAGATACTGGATAGGCTTTCAATCTAAACCTCCTCAATAAAGATTCCTCCTGTCTCATGTGTTTTGAGATTCATCTAATACCAAAAACTGTCTGGCTTCTGTAGAGGGTCTGAACGCAATGAGAGTGATAATTCCTGCTCAACCTTTACAGTACACAAGATGAAAAGTAATTTTTAGCCTATGTTGGATCTGAAAACCTAAACAAATTCTTTAAAGTACCAACTTTCAAAATGGAGAAGATTTACATTATATTTCCCTGAGTGCAGGAGGGTCAATGTATGCCTATTATCCAGTTAAAATATACATATTTACATATCCCTATTCACAGGGATCATTTAGGGCCATTTAAACAGGTATTAACAGTTTTATAAAACATCAATTTATTAGGCTCATTAGAACAGCCAGTAGCTCTCATCCTATTGCAGTCAAGCATCAGTGTACGGGGGCCGGTGGTTTAGGGATTAATAGGATTAGTTTATTAGTTGCGATGTGGGGGGCTGGTGGTTTAGGAGTTAATACTTTATTATATTGTTGGCAATGTGGGGGGCCGGCATTTTAGGGGTTAATATGTTTATATAGTGTTGGCAACAGTGGGGGCTGATGGTTTAGGGGTTAATAGGTTTATAAAGTGTTGTCGATGTGGGGGACCGGTGGTTTATGGGTTAATAGGTTTATATAGTGTCAGAGATGTTGGGGCATGGCGGATTAGGGGTTAATAACATTATTTAGTGTCTGAAAATTTGGGGGCAGCATACTAGGAGTATTTAGACTAGGGGTTTATGTTAGGGTGTTAGGTTTAAACATAATTTTCTTTTCCCCATAGACATCAATGGGAATTACGTAACAGCGTTCGCAATTCTGCGATCACACTTGTTAGGTTTTTTTTACACTTTCTCTCCATTGATGTCTATGGGGGAAAGCGTGCACAAGCACGTAAAGTCTGGCCTTGGGTTTTCTGCAGTATGGAGTTTAATGCACCATACCACACAACAAGAGAATCTTTTTCAGTAACTTGTACTGGCAGCGCTATGGAAAGTGTGATAACGCTAATTATTTTTCATTATTTACGCACATGGTATAGCGCAAAACTTGTAATTTTGCCAATAGTGAAGTATGTATGGATCAACTATCCAATCCCACAGGGAACTATACTCACATTGGAGAGATCTATAACTAAGCTCTTAGTGATGTTGCAGGTAGGTATAAAGCCCCAGAGCTCGCAAGGATACTCCCAAAATATAGTAGTTAAAATATTTTATTAAAAACAAGGACAGAAAAACTGTATTAGTCAGATACCAAATGGGCATAAGACAACCCGGCAAAAGAAAACAGCCAAACAGCTTTACAATTTGCAATCATCCAGAAGCCCTAAAGTTCTGACCCTTAGGTAATACAAATGTCCGTATATGTCCACAAAATTCCAATGTGCGTTTCGCTGTTCTGATGCCAGCTTTTTCAAGGCTATCCTTGAAAAAACTGGCATCAGACCAATGAAACGTGTGTTGGATTTTTGTGGGCATATAGGGACATTTTTAATACCTAACGGTCAGAACATTTAGGGCTTCTGGATGATTGCAAATTATAAAGCTGTTTGGCTGTTTTCTTTTGCTGGTTTGTCTTATGCCCATTTAGTGTCTGATTAATACAGTCTGTTTTTCTGTCCTTGATTTTAATAAAACATTTTAAATACTATATACTGGGAGTATCCTTGTGAGCTGTGGGGCTTTATACCTATCTGCAAAAACACATACGGATAGATTTTGAGTTTTGTATGTAAAGACTTGCAGTGCTAACAAGCCTTTTTTTTCCAATGCACCCTTAAGACAACGCTGGTATTACGAGTTTTCTGAATGGCTGCATTAGCCTCAGAAAAGTGAGCGTTGAGCCAAATTTAGCTCCACTTCAACCCTCAATACCAGCGTTGCTTACAGTAGTGGTAAGATGGAAAAACGTGCTTGTGCGTGATTTCCCCATAGGATACAATGGGGCTGAGCTGGCTGAAAAGAAACCTAACACCTGCAAAAAAGCAGCGTTCAGCTCCTAACGCAGCCCCATTGTTTCCTATGGGGAATCACTTTCTAAGTCTACACCTAACACCCTAACATGAACCCCAAGTCTAAACACCCCTAACCTTACACTTATTAACCCCTAATATGCCGCCCCCACTATCGCTGACACCTGCATTATATTATTAACCCCTAATCTGCCGCTCCGGTCACCGCTGCCACCTACATTATAGCTATGAACCCGTAATCTGCTGTCCCTAACATCGCCAACACCTAAATTACATTTATTAACCCCTAATCTGTCCCCCCCCAACGTCGCTGCCACCTACCTACACTTATTAACCCCTAATCTGCCGACCGGACATCGCCGCCACTATAATAAATGTATTAACCCCTAAACCGCCGCACTCCCGCCTCACAAACACTATAATACATTTTATTAACCCCTAATCTGCCCTCCCTAAAATCGCTGCGACCTACTTACAATTATTAACCCCTAATATGCCGTCCCCAATGTCACCACTACTATAATAAAGTTATTAACCCCTAAACCTAAGTCTAACCCTAACACCTCCCTAACTTAAATATAATTTAACTAAAACTAAATAAAATTACTATAATTAAATAAATTAATCCTATTTAAAACTAAATACTTACCTAATATAGATACAATATAACTAATAATTACATTGTAGCTATTTTAGGATTTATTTTTATTTTTTTATATTTATTTTACAGGCAACTTTGTATTTATTTTAAATAGGTACAATAGCTATTAAATAGTTAATAACTATTTAATAGCTACCTAGTTAAAATAATTACAAAATGACCTGTAAAATAAATCCTAACCTAAGTTACAAATACACCTAACACTACACTATCAATAAATGAATTAAATAAATTACCTACAATTATCTAAACTAAAATACAATTAAATAAACTAAACTATAGTACAAAAAAACTAAATTACAAAAAATAAAAAAATATTACAAGAATTACACCTAATCTAAGCCCCCTAATAAAATAAAAAAGGTCCCCAAAATAATAAAATTCCCTACCCTATACTAAATTACAAAAGTAATCAGCTCTTTTACAAGCCCTTAAATGGGCTTTTTGCGGGGCATTGCCCCAAAGTAATCAGCTCTTTTACCTGTAAAAAAAAATACAAGACCCCCCAACATTACAACCCACCACCCACACACCCCTACTCTAAAACCCACCCGATTCCCCCTTAAAAAAACCTAACACTTACCCATTGAAGATCACCCTACCTTGAGCCGTGTTCACCCAGCTGGGCACCACTGGTCATCCGGGAGAAGGCTTCATCCAAGCGGCATATTCTATCTTCAACTAAAATACAATTAAATAAACTAAACTGTAGTACAAAAAAAACAAAAACTAAATTACAAAAAATAAAAAAATATTACAAGAATTTTAATCTAATTACACCTAATCTAAGCACCCTAATAAAATAAAAAGCCCCCAAAAATAATAAAATACCCTACCCTATACTAAATTACAAAAGTAATCAGCTCTTTTACCTGTAAAAAAAGAATACAAGACACCCCCAACATTACAACCAACCACCCATACACCCCTACTCTAAATCCCACCCGATTCCCCCTTAAAAAAGCCTTCGCATTCTATTGGCTCATCCAATTTATTGGCTCATCCAATCAGCCAATCGGATTGAACTTCAATCCGATTGGCTGATAGCATCAACCAATCGGATTTTTCCTACCTTAATTCCGATTGGCTGATAGAATCCTATCAGCCAATCGGAATTCGAGGGATGGCATCTTGGATGACGTCATTTAAAGGAACCTTCATTCAGTCGTCGGCTGTGGAAAGATGAGGATGCTCAGCGTTGGATATCTTGAAGACGGACCCGCTCCGCGCCAGATGGATGAAGATAGAATATACCGCTTGGATGAAGCCTCCCGGATGACCAGTGGTTGTAATGTTGTGGGGTCTTGTATTTTTTCTTACAGGTAAAAGACCTGATTACTTTGGGGCAATGCCCCGCAAAAAAAGCCCTTTTAAGGGCTTGTAAAAGAGCTGATTACTTTTGTAATTTAGTATAGGGTAGGGAATTTTATTATTTTGGGGGGCTTTTTTATTTTATTAAGGGGCTTAGATTATGTGTAATTAGATTAAAATTCTTGTAATATGTTTTTATTTTTTGTAATTTAGTGTTTTTTATACTATAGTTTAGTTTATTTAATTGTATTTTAGTTTAGATAATTGTAGGTAATTTATTTAATTCATTTATTGATAGTGTAGTGTTAGGTGTATTTGTAACTTAGGTTAGGATTTATTTTACAGGTCATTTTGTAATTATTTTAACTAGGTAGCTATTTAATAGTTATTAACTATTTAATAGCTATTGTACCTATTTAAAATAAATACAAAGTTGCCTGTAAAATAAATATAAATCCTAAAATAGCTACAATGTAATTATTAGTTATATTGTAGCTATATTACGGCTAGATTTAGAGTTTTGTCGGTAACGACCCGCGTAGCTAACGCTGGCTTTTTTCTGGCCGCACCTTTAAAATAACTCTGGTATTGAGAGTCCACATATATTTAACGCAACTGCAACTCTCGATACCAGAGTTGCTTACGGATGCGGCCAGCCTCAAAAACATGCTTGTGCACGATTCCCCCATAGGAAACAATGGGGCTGTTTGAGCTGACAAAAAAACCTAACACCTGCAAAAAAGCCGCGTTCAGCTCCTAACGCAGCCCCATTGTTTGCTATGGGGAAACACTTCCTACGTCTGCACCTAACACTCTAACATGTACCCCGAGTCTAAACACCCCTAACCTTACACTTATTAACCCCTAATCTGCCGCCCCCGCTATCGCTGACCCCTGCATATTATTATTAACCCCTAATCTGCCGCTCCGTAAACCGCCGCTACTTACATTATCCCTATGTACCCCTAATCTGCTGCCCCTAACACCGCCGACCCCTATATTATATTTATTAACCCCTAATCTGCCCCCCACAACGTCACCTCCACCTACCTACACTTATTAACCCCTAATCTGCTGACCGGACCGCACCGCTATTATAATAAAGTTATTAACCCCTAATCCACCTCACTAACCCTATAATAAATAGTATTAACCCCTAATCTTCCCTCCCTAACATCGCCGACACCTAACTTCAAACATTAACCCCTAATCTGCCGACTGGAGCTCACCGCTATTCTAATAAAATGTATTAACCCCTAAAGCTAAGTCTAACCATAACACTAACACCCCCTAACATAAATATAATTTTAATCTAACGAAATTAATTAACTCTTATTAAATAACTTATTCCTATTTAAAGCTAAATACTTACCTGTAAAATAAATCCTAATATAGCTACAATATAAATTATAATTATATTATAGCTATTTTAGGATTTATATTTATATTACAGGTAACTTTGTATTTATTTTAACCAGGTACAATAGCTATTAAATAGTTAAGAACTATTTAATAGTTACCTAGTTAAAATAAGTACAAAATTACCTGTAAAATAAATCCTAACCTAAGTTACAATTAAACCTTACACTATACTATCATTAAATTAATTAAATAAAATACCTACAATTACCTACAATTAAACCTAACACTACACTATCAATACATTAATTAAATACAATACCTACAAATAACTACAATTACATAAACTAACTAAAGTACAAAAAATAAAAAAGAACTAAGTTACAAAAAATAAAAAAATATTTACAAACATTAGAAATATATTACAACAATTTTAAACTAATTACACCTACTCTAAGTCCCCTAATAAAATAACAACGCCCCCCAAAATAAAAAAATGCCCTACCCTATTCTAAATTACTAAAGTTCAAAGCTCTTTTACCTTACCAGCCATGAACAGGGCCCTTTGCGGGGCATGCCCCAAGAAGTTCAGCTCTTTTGCCTGTAAAAAAAAACATACAATACCCCCCCCCAACATTACAACCCACCACCCACATACCCCTAATCTAACCCAAACCCCCCTTAAATAAACCTAACACTAAGCCCCTGATTGGCTGATTCCATCAGCAAATCAGAATATTCCTACCTTAATTCCGATTGGCTGATAGAATCCTATCAGCCAATCGGAATTCGAGGGACGCCATCTTGGATGACGTCATTTAAAGGAACCGTCATTCGTCGTTCAGTCGTCGGCCAGGATGGATGTTCTGCGTCGGAGGTCTTCAGGATGCTGCCGCTCCGGATGGATGATGATAGAAGATCCCGCTTGGTTGAAGACTTCAATCGGATGGAAGACCTCTTCTGCCCCGCTTGGATGAAGACTTCTACCAGATGGAGGACCTCTTCTTGCTCCGCTTGGATGAAGAATTAGGCTCGGCTGGGTGAAGACGACTCAAGGTAGGGAGATCTTCAGGGGCTTAGTGTTAGGTTTATTTAAGGGGGGTTTGGGTTAGATTAGGGGTATGTGGGGGGGGTATTGTATGTTTTTTTTTACAGGCAAAAGAGCTGAACATTTTGGGGCATGCCCTGCAAAGGGCCCTGTTCAGGGCTGGTAAGGTAAAAGAGCTTTGAACTTTAGTAATTTAGTATAGGGTAGGGCATTTTTTTATTTTGGGGGGCTTCGTTATTTTATTAGGGGGCTTAGAGTAGGTGTAATTAGTTTAAAATTGTTGTAATATATTTCTAATGTTTGTAAATATTTTTTTTATTTTTTGTAACTTAGTTCTTTTTTATTTTTTGTACTTTAGTTAGTTAATTTCATTGTAGTTATTTGTAGGAATTGTATTTAATTAATGTGTGTAGGTAATTGGAGGTATTTTATTTAATTAATTTAATGATAGTATAGTGTTAGGTTTAATTGTAACTTAGGTTAGGATTTATTTTACAGGTAATTTTGTACTTATTTTAACTAGGTAACTATTAAATAGTCCTTAACTATTTAATAGCTATTGTACCTGGTTAAAATAATTACAAAGTTGCCTGTAAAATAAATATTAATCCTAAAATAGCTACAATGTAATTATAATTTATATTGTAGCTATATTAGGATTTATTTTACAGGTAAGTATTTAGCTTTAAATAGGAATAAGTTATTTAATAAGAGTTAATTTATTTTGTTAGAATAAAATTATATTTAACTTAGGGGGGTGTTAGGGTTAGAATTAGCTTTAGGGGTTAAAACATTTATTAGAATAGCGGTGAGCTCCGGTCGGCAGATTAGGGGGTAATTATTGTAGGTAGCTGGCTGCGACGTTGTGGGGAGCAGGTTAGGGGTTAATTAATATAATATAGGGGTCGGCGGTGTTAGGGGCAGCAGATTAGGGGTACATAGCTATAATGTAGGTGGCGGCTCTTTGCGGTCGGCAGATTAGGGGTTAATTATTGTAGGTAGGTGGCTGCGACGTTGTGGGGGGCAGGTTAGGGGTTAATAAATATAATATAGGGGTTGGCGGTGTTAGGGGTAGCAGATTAGGGGTACATAAGTATAACGTAGATGGCGGTCGGCAGATTAGGGGTTAAAAAAATTGAATCGAGTGGCGGCGATGTGGGGGGACCTCGGTTTAGGGGTACATAGGTAGTTTATGGCTGTTAGTGTACTTTAGGGCACAGTAGTTAAGAGCTTTATGAACCGGCGTTAGCCCAGAATGCTCTTAACTCCTGACTTTTTTCTGCGGCTGGAGTTTTGTTGTTAGATTTCTAACGCTCACTTCAGACACGACTCTAAATACCGGAGTTAGAAAGATCCCATTGAAAAGATAGGATACGCAATTGACGTAAGGGGATCTGCGGTATGGAAAAGTCGCGGCTGAAAAGTGAGCGTTAGACCCTTTTTTTTAATGACTCCAAATACCGGCGGTAGCCTAAAACCAGCGTTAGGAGCCTCTAACGCTGGTTTTCACGGCTACCGCCAAACTCCAAATCTAGGCCTTAGGGTTTATTTTATAGGTAAGTATTTAATTTTAAATAGGATTAATTTATTTAATTATAGTCATTTTATTTTGTTTTAGTTAAATTATATTTAAGTTAGGGGGTGTTAGGGTTAGGTTTAGACTTAGGTTTAGGGGTTAATAACTTTATTATAGTAGCGGTGATGTTGGGGGTGGCAGATTAGGGGTTAATAATTGTAGGTAGGTGGCGGCAATGTTAGGGAGGGCAGATTAGGGGTTAATAAAATTTATTATAGTGTTTGCGAGGCGGGAGTGCGGCGGTTTAGGGGTTAATACATTTATTATAGTGGCGGCAATGTCCGGTCAGCAGATTAGGGGTTAATAAGTGTAGGTAGGTGGCGACGACATTGGGGGGGACAGATTAGGGGTTAATAAATATAATCTAGGTGTCAGCAATTTTAGGGACAGCAGATTAGGGGTTCATAGCTATAATGTAGGTGGCGGCGGTGTATGGTCAGCAGATTAGGGGTTAAATAATTTTATTATAGGGTTTGCGATGTGGGGGGGCCTCGGTTTAGGGGTTCATAGGTAGTTTATGGGTGTTAGTGTACTTTGTAGCACTGTAGTTAAGAGCTTTATGTTCCGGCGTTAGCCCATAAAACTCTCAACTACTGACTTTTTTATGCGGTAGGAGTCTTAGAAGTAGAGGCTATACCGCTCACTTCTTCCAAGACTCATAATACCGGCGTTAGGCAAATCCCATTAAAAAGATAAGATACGCAATTGACATAAGGGGATTTGCGGTAGCCTCGAGTCGCAGAGAAAAGTGAGCGGTACACCTGTACCTGCCAAATTCGTAATACCAGCGGGCGTTAAAAAGCAGCGTTTGGACCCCTTAACGTTGCTTTTTAAGGCTAACGCAAAACTCTAAATCTAGGTGTAAGAGTTTAATTATAGCTCTCTCCAATGTGAGTATTTGTCCCTGTGGAATTGGATTAGTAGATCCATACATACTTCACTATAGTTATCCTTTTCCTTCCATGCATATCTTCCTGTGATACTGTGATCCTCTGCAATCAAGCACATGAGGCAGATTTTTTGCCTATTTGGACTTTGCTTTAACATATCCTTGCTTAATAATGGTTTAATGGTGCTTCCATTTTTTACTGGCAACCGCATCCTGAGTCTTTATAAAAATTATCTGAGCACTACTGATTGTGGTGCAAGCTCAGTGAATTTATGTTGCTCCTTACCTAGACAATATTCTTGTACAGACAACCTCTCTCCAATTGGTGAGGAAGCACACATAAAGGTTTCTTCAACTGTGTCACCGCCAGTGTAGGAAAATCAACACCTACCACTCAACCTCTGAAAGTGCTCCTTAAATCCCCAACATGTGTATCCTTCTCAGGGTCCATAATCAACTAAATGACAATGACACTCTCTCTAACAGAATAACCCAAGCTCAAGCTGCAGGAGCCTATTCCCTTCTACAACTAAATCTCCTTCATTTAGTGTCTAAATGCTTGGAAGTATTATGGTTGCTGCTTCAGATGCAGTTCCATTTGCCAGATTCCATCTGCGGGATCTCCAACTGACGATGTTGCATCAGTGGAGCGGAGACTTTGAGGATCTGTCTCAGAGAATTCTGTTACACAAGGCAGTCCCTAACATGGTGGCAGATGCACCAATCCCTTTTTAAGGGGGCTTCCTTTCTCCACCAATATGGGTAGTGATTACCACAGACACCAGCCTTATAGGTTGGGGTGCAGTCTGGGGGGTCCCAGAGTGTGAAAAGAGTTTGGTCTCCTTGGAAGTTGAGGTTACCAATAAACATTATAAAACTCTGCACAATCTTCAGGGATATCTAGGGTTGGCCCAGTCTTAGGCAGCAATTATTTCTAAGATTCTAGTCAAACAATGTAACAGCAGTGGTCTATACCCATCCCTAAGGCAGAACTTTTAATTCCTTTGTGATGAATAGTGATGTCGCGAACCTAAAAATTTGGGTTCGCGAACGCCAAATGCGAACTTCCGCAAAAGTTCGCGAACGGGCGAACTGGGCGAACTGCCATACACTTCAATAGGCAGGTGAATTTTAAAACCCACAGGGACTCTTTCTGGCCACAATAGTGATGGAAAAGTTGTTACAACTGTAACACCTGGACTGTGGCATGCCGGAGGGGGATCCATGGCAAAACTCCCATGGAAAATTACATAGTTTATGCAGAGTCTGGTTTTAATCCATAAAGGGCATAAATCACCTAACATTCCTAAATTGTTTGGAATAACGTGCTTTAAAACATCAGGTATGATGTTGTATCGATCAGGTAGTGTAAGGGTTGCGCCCGCTTCACAGTGCGCAGTGTAGGTGATATACCTGCCCTGACCATGCTTTGTAGACCAGGTATCAGTGGTCAGATGGACCCTTGCCCCAACACTGTGTGCTAGACATGCCTTTATAGCGAATAATGGGGGGGACCCCCAAGCGCCTACCAAGCTGGAGGCAGAGGAAATAGCACTACAAGTAATTAATAATATATTTAATAATAAATTTAATCATGGATCCATGAAGAGCAGTAAAACAATGAACAATTAAAAACAATATAAAACAATATGCAGATCAAGCTATGTAAAAAAGGTCGACAGTAGATAATCAGCAGTGGATAAACAACAAACAACCACAGGTGTTAAAATGGGTGATAGGAATAAAATCAAAGTGTCCAAAAATATGAATGTGTTGATATATTAAAAAAATCATCGTGAAAAATGTTTCAGAAGAAAAAAAGGATAAAAAAGTCTTAGTGTAAACATTCAATGCTGTGAATTGCAATTCAGTGATCAAAAATGGAGAAAAATTGAAAAATAAAGAAAAAATTTAAAAATAAAAGTAGTCACCCAAACTTGAATGGATAATCCTTGTAGTAATCCCACAGTGTAGATATATCCTTGGAGATGTGAGGAGAAGAGGTGCTGGGTACACAGGAGAGTGAAACAGTGATCGAGGTCTGAACTGGATATAGCCCAAAAACGATATCCACCGAAAAGATAGCTTCACACAATAGTACATAAATGGGCTTACCAATACTCAGTTGACGCGTTTCAGCCTTAATAAGGCCTTTATCAAGACTGAGTTTATTTAGGAAGTTGTATCCTTATAAAGGGTATTGTAGCCAATAGACATTATCAGTTTTTGTGCCAAAACTTTAAGCTCCGCCCACTTCCTGTTGGATGCATTGTGGGTATGGGCATTGTATTTATAGTGTATGGTGGGTATGGGCATTCTATTTATAGGTATGCACATTATTATCCAATATAGATACTTTGTATAGTTTTGCCCGGAATTTCTAGATGTACTCAAATTAGGTACTAAACAAGTTTACATTTCCTATGTATAGCCAGTTGGAATTCGGAGTGGTATCGAGTTCTGACTTCCGGATTTTGTTGACAATGATGTCACTTCCGGTCTTACTGTGTATTTGTGCAAGATAAAATTACTTTCTATAACAAACTCGTTATGCCAACGACTGTAATTATATATCTAGCTAAAAATGATCAATATTAATTCTGATCAAACTGTTGGCATAACGAGTCTGTTATAGAAAGTAATTTTATCTTGCACAAATACACAGTCAGACCGGAAGTGACATCATTGTCAACAAAATCCGGAAGTCAGAACTCGATACCACTCCGAATTCCAACTGACTATACATAGGAAATGTAAACTTGTTTAGTACCTAATTTGAGTACATATAGAAATTCCGGCCAAAACTATACAAAGGATCTATATTGGATAATAATGTGCATACCTATAAATAGAATGCCCATACCCACAATACACTATAAATACAATGCCCATACCCACAATGCATCCAACAGGAAGTGGGCAGATCTTAAAGTTTTGGCGCAAAAACTGATAATGTCTATTGGCTACAATAAACTTTATAAGGATAAAACTTCCTAAATAAACTCAGTCTTGATAAAGGCCTTATTAAGGCCGAAACGCGTCGACTGAGTATTGGTAAGCCTATTCCCATTTATATACTATTGTGTGAAGCTATCTGCACCATATTTTTCTTTATACTGTTTGGTGGATATCGTTTTTGGGCTATATCCAGTTCAGACCTCGATCACTGTTTCACTCTCCTGTGTACCCAGCACCTCTTCTCCTCACATCTCCAAGGATATATCTACACTGTGGGATTACTACAAGGATTATCCATTCAAGTTTGGGTGACTACTTTTATTTTTCATTTTTTTCTTTATTTTTCAATTTTTCTCAATTTTTGATCACTGAATTGCAATTGACAGCATTGAATGTTTACACTAACGGCTAGATTTAGAGTTTTGTCGGTAAGGACCCGCGTAGCTAATGCCGGCTTTTTTCTGGCCGCACCATAAAAATAACTCTGGTATTGAGAGTCCACATAAAGGCTGCGTTAGGCTCCAAAAAAGGAGCGTAGAGCATTTTTAACGCAGCTTCAACTCTTGATACCAGAGTTGCTTACGCAAGCGGCCAGCCTCAAAAACGTGCTCGTGCACGATTCCCCCATAGAAAATAATGGGGCTGTTTGAGCTGAAAAAAAACCTAACACCTGCAAAAAAGCCGCGTTCAGCTCCTAACGCAGCCCCATTGTTTGCTATGCGGAAACACTTCCTACGTCTGCACCTAACACTCTAACATGTACCCCGAGTCTAAACACCCCTAACCTTACACTTATTAACCCCTAATCTGCGGCCCCCACTATCGCTGACTCCTGCATATTATTATTAACCCCTAATCTGCCGCTCCGTAAACCACCGCTACTTACATTATCCCTATGTACCCCTAATCTGCTGCCCTAACATCGCCGACCCCTATATTATATTTATTAACCCCTAATCTGCCCCCCACAACGTCGCCTCCACCTGCCTACACTTATTAACCCCTAATCTGCCGAGCGGACCTGAGCGCTACTATAATAAAGTTATTAACCCCTAATCCGCCTCACTAACCCTATAATAAATAGTATTAACCCCTAATCTGCCCTCCCTAACATCGCCGACACCTAACTTCAATTATTAACCCCTAATCTGCCGACTGGAGCTCACCGCTATTCTAATAAATGTATTAACCCCTAAAGCTAAGTCTAACCCTAACACTAACACCCCCTAAATTAAATATAATTTTAATCTAACGAAATTAATTAACTCTTATTAAATAAAATATTCCTATTTAAAGCTAAATACTTACCTGTAAAATAAATCCTAATATAGCTACAATATAAATTATAATTACATTGTAGCTATTTTAGGATTAATATTTATTTTACAGGCAACTTTGTAATTATTTTAACCATGTACAATAGCTATTAAATAGTTAAGAAATATTTAATAGTTACCTAGTTAAAATAATTACAACATTACCTGTAAAATAAATCCTAACCTAAGTTACAATTAAACCTAACACTATACTATCTACAAATAACTACAATGAAATAAACTAACTTAAGTACAAAAAATAAAAAAGAACTAAGTTACAAAAAATAAAAAAATATCTACAAACATAAGAAAAATATTACAACAATTTTAAACTAATTACACCTACTCTAAGCCCCCTAATAAAACAACAAAGCCCCCCAAAATAAAAAATGCCCTACCCTATTCTAAATTACTAAAGTTAAAAGCTCTTTTACCTTACCAGCCCTGAACAGGGCCCTTTGCAGGGCATGCCCCAAGAAGTTCAGCTCTTTTGCCTGTAAAAAAACATACAATACCCCCCCAACATTACAACCCACCACCCACATACCCCTAATCTAACCCAAACCCCCCTTAAATAAACCTAACACTAAGCCCCTAAAGATCATCCTACCTTGTCTTCACCATACCAGGTTCACCGATCCGTCCTGAAGAGCTCCTCCGATGTCCTGATCCAAGCCCAAGCGGGGGGCTGAAGATGTCCATGATCCGGTAGAAGTCTTCATCCAAGCGGGGCAGAAGAGGTCTTCCATCCGATTGAAGTCTTCATCCAGGCGGCATCTTCTATCGACATCCATCTGGAGCGGAGCGGCAGCATCCTGAAGACCTCTGACACGGAACATCCATCCTGGCCGACAACTGAACAACGAATGACGGTTCCTTTAAATGACATCATCCAATATGGCGTCCCTCGAATTCCGATTGGCTGATAGGACTCTATCAGCCAATCGGAATTAAGGTAGGAATATTCTGATTGGCTGATGGAATCAGCCAATCAGAATCAAGTTCAATCCGATTGGCTGATTGGATCAGCCAATCAGATTGAACTTGATTCTGATTGGCTGATTCCATCAGCCAATCAGAATATTCCTACCTTAATTCCGATTGGCTGATAGAATCCTATCAGCCAATCAGAATTCGAGGGACGCCATCTTGGATGACGTAATTTAAAGGAACCGTCATTCATCATTCAGTTGTCGGCCAGGATGGATGTTCCACGTTGGAGGTCTTCAGGATGCTGCCGCTCTGCTCCAGATGGATGTCGATAGAAGATGCCGCCTGGATGAAGACTTCAATCGGATGGAAGACCTCTTCTGCCCCGCTTGGATGAAGACTTCAATCGGATGGAAGACCTCTTCTGCCCCGCTTGGATGAAGACTTCTACCGGATCATGGACATCTTCAGCCCCCCGCTTGGGCTTGAATCAGGACATCGGAGGAGCTCTTCAGGATGGATCGGTGAACCTGGTATGGTGAAGACAAGGTAGGATGATCTTCAGGGGCTTAGTGTTAGGTTTATTTAAGAGGGGGGTTGGGTTAGATTAGGGGTATGTGGGTGGTGGGTTGTAATGTTGGGGGGGGTATTGTATGTTTTTTTTACAGGCAAAGGAGCTGAACTTCTTGGGGCATGCACCGCAAAGGGCCCTGTTCAGGGCTGGTAAGGTAAAAGAGCTTTTAACTTTAGTAATTTAGAATAGGGAAGGGCATTTTTTATTTTGGGGGGCTTTGTTATTTTATTAGGGGGCTTAGAGTAGGTGTAATTAGTTTAAAATTGTTGTAATATTTTTCTTATGTTTGTAAATATTTTTTTATTTTTTGTAACTTAGTTCTTTTTTATTTTTTGTACTTTAGTTAGTTTATTTCATTGCAGTTATTTGTAGATATTGTATTTAATTAATGTATTGATAGTGTCGTGTTAGGTTTAATTTTAGGTAATTGTAGGTATTTTATTTAATTAATTTAATGATAGTATAGTGTTAGGTTTAATTGTAACTTAGGTTAGGATTTATTTTACAGGTAATTTTGTAATTATTTTAACTAGGTAACTATTAAATAGTTCTTAACTATTTAATAGCTATTGTACCTGGTTAAAATAATTACAAAGTTGCCTGTAAAATAAATATTAATCCTAAAATAGCTACAATGTAATTATAATTTATATTGTAGCTATATTAGGATTTATTTTACAGGTAAGTATTTAGCTTTAAATAGGAATAATTTATTTAATAAGAGTTAATTAATTTCGTTAGATTAAAATTATATTTAATTTAGGGGGGTGTTAGTGTTAGGGTTAGACTTAGCTTTAGGGGTTAATACATTTATTAGAATAGCGGTGAGCTCCGGTCGGCAGATTAGGGGTTAATAATTGAAGTTAGGTGTCGGCGATGTTAGGGAGGGCAGATTAGGGGTTAATACTATTTATTATAGGGTTAGTGAGGCGGATTAGGGGTTAATAACTTTATTATAGTGGCGGTGCGGTCCGCTCGGCAGATTAGGGGTTAATAAGTGTAGGCAGGTGGAGGCGACGTTGAGGGGGGCAGATTAGGGGTTAATAAATATAATATAGGGGTCGGCGGTGTTAGGGGCAGCAGATTAGGGGTACATAAGGATAACGTAGGTGGCGGCACTTTGCGGTCGGCAGATTAGGGGTTAATAAGTGTAGGTAGCTGGCGGCGACGTTGTGGGGGGCAGATTAGGGGTTAATAAATATAATATAGGGGTCGGCGGTGTTAGGGGCAGCAGATTAGGGGTACATAAGGATAAAGTTGGTGGCGGCGCTTTGCGGTCGGCAGATTAGGGGTTAATAAGTGTAGGTAGCTGGCGGCGACATTGTGGGGGGCAGATTAGGGGTTAATAAATATAATATAGGGGTCGGCGGTGTTAGGGGCAGCAGATTAGGGGTACATAAGGATAACGTAGGTGGCGGCGCTTTGCGGTCGGCAGATTAGGGGTTAATAAGTGTAGGTAGCTGGCGGCGACGTTGTGGGGGGCAGATTAGGGGTTAATAAATATAGGGGTCGGCGGTGTTAGGGGCAGCAGATTAGGGGTACATAAGTATAACGTAGGTGGCGGTCGGCAGATTAGGGGTTAAAAAAATTTAATAGAGTGTCGGCGATGTGGGGGGACCTCGGTTTAGGGGTATATAGGTAGTTTATGGGTGTTAGTGTACTTTAGAGTACAGTAGTTAAGAGCTTTATAAACCGGCGTTAGCCCAGAAAGCTCTTAACTCCTGACTTTTTTCTGCGGCTGGAGTTTTGTCGTTAGATTTCTAACACTCACTTCAGACACGACTCTAAATACCGGAGTTAGAAAAATCCCATTGAAAAGATAGGATACGCAATTGACGTAAGGGGATCAGCAGTATGGAAAAGTCGCGGCTGAAAAGTGAGCGTTAGACCCTTTTTTGAGTGACTCCAAGTACCGGAGGTAGCCTAAAACCAGCGTTAGGAGCCTCTAACGCTGGTTTTCACGGCTAACGCCAAACTCCAAATCTAGGCCTAAGACTCTTTTATCCCTTTTTTCTTCTGAGACATTTTTTCACGATGATTTTTTAATATATCAACACATTCATATTTTTGGACACTTTGATTTTATTCCTATCACCCAGTTTAACACCTGTGGTTGTTTGTTGTTTATCCACTGCTGATTATCTACTGTCGACCTTTTTACATAGCTTGATCTACATATTGTTTATATTGTTTTTAATTGTTCATTGTTTTACTGCTCTTCATGGATCCATGATTAACTTTATTATTAAATATATTATTAATTACTTGTAGTGCTATTTCCTCTGCCTCCAGCTTGGTAGGCGCTCGGGGGTCCCCCCAGTTATTCGCTATTTGACTCTTATTGGTGGTTATTAGGTTACACCCCTCCCCCAAGCTAAGGATATTGAGTAGGCGCTAGTCCCATCCCTTTCTAGACATGCCTTTATAGCAAACATATATGGCTTTGGCATTGATTTTTGGTAATTAGAAGGCTGCTAAATGCCACTGCGCACCACACATGTTTTATGCCCAGCAGTGAAGGGGTTAATTAGGGAGCATGTAGGCAGCTTGTATAGTTAATTTTAGCTTATGTGTAGTGTAGTAGACAACCCAAAGTATTGATCTAGGGCCATTTTGGTATATTTCATTCCACCATTTCACCGCCAAATGCGATCAATAAAAAAAAAAATGTTCACTTTTTTTTTTTTTTTTTTTAATAATTTTTTTATTGAAGTTTAGCATATAGATTAACAAACAAGCCTCACCCTGAGACCAAACTTACATCAGAGTAAATAATACATTGTCTATAAATTGGCATTAATAGAAAGAGAAAAACAAGATATACCTGTAAAAATATAATTACATATCAAATTGTAACCTGAAGATAGACAATAAGTTTAGGCGAGGTGGAATATAACTTCATTTTATGTTATAGTATGTGTGATTGATCTCCACAGAACTATAGAAAGAATCAATAGAGTATCAGAGTTAGAGATAACAGGCGATGGAGAATAAGCTTATGCGTCAGCCACTTTTGGGCTGAGATATACAGGGGGGGGATATTCAGCGGGTAAGCACCGCTATACATATAGGAGAAGGGGGGGGATGGAGCCTTATATGTGTATGCGAAGTTTAGAGTATATGCTGGGAGCACAGAAATGTCCTAATAGAAGAGTCCCAGGACTGTCTAGAGACAAGCTGTATATGAGCTTATCCAACTGTTACTCAATAGAAAGTTTTTGAATCTCATATTGATAGGTCTATGCCCTATTTCTTAAGTTCTTAGGCAATACTTAAATATCTCTGCATTATTACCCTTAATATGTTCTCTGCTAAACTGTGGGAGGTTGAAGTGTGAAACTCAAAGTATTAAGTGATTACATAAAAGGGTTACTAGGATGATGGTCTGTTACAACTAAGCCACATGTGAGCAACTACTACTCGTATAAGTACCTAGCAGACTACCTCCTCACATAGAGAGGCAAAATAGTAATCTTCTATATCTACAGTAGGTAGAGCTTAGTAACCTTAAATATGTATCCTGAATTACAGGGGAAAATATTACAACTATCAGCATTTAGCTTCTATTAAAAAAAAAAAAAAAAAAAGTTAGGGTGACTAGCCAGCATAAATGCGCAATCAGATTATTTGCTGTTATATTATTTCCCTGACCTATAGCAGAACACTATATGCTATTCCTCTGTTATGTACATAGTGGTAGTGAACTAGGGTCCAAAGCATAGACAGTAAACTGTAGTATCAAATAACCCTCAAAAGGCAGGCACAATTATACATTGAAGGACATTAGAGCAGCAAGTATATGTTTTACAGATAAGAGGAGAACCCTATCTGCTAGGAGGCTTGGATATCTAAATGTAAAACAGCAGATCATCTAGTTACTCTAACTTTAGCTGATAGACTTCCTGCATATAGAACAAAAACCCCTACTTTGATAATATATATTAACTAGTAGGACATAATACAGTATGCTGGGTTAACCTATAAGCAACAAACTGAACATAGATTTATTTCAGGCTATTGTGGATATTAGAGTTCTCCCCTCCAGGAAAGGGTTTCATACAAAATATAAACCAAGTGTCCCAAGAGGTATATATATGGGACCAGGCGATCAAGGTAGTTCAAAGTTTACCACTACGGGGCAATATTCGGGAGTATTTTAGAATTATACTAAATGTATGATGCTTTATAATCATAGGTAAAAGACAACCTTATTGCAATAAATAGAGGTATGTCTAAGCAAGGGAGGCCTAGTCTTCCTGTTATAACTGGTTAATATAACTTGATCTAAATAAATGCTGTTAATGTTTACAACATATTTAGAGGGTATGCTTACCTCCATGAGTATATAAACTATTGGTGAACTATAGGTAAGCCTGGCTAAACAAACCCAAACAATAAAAATGTCATACCATAAATCTTACCTAGAACAATTTGCAGTCTCATATAACATATATACTATAAGCAGCACCTACTTCTCATTATTAACTGAGCCCTAACTACTACACATAATTAAGAATGGAGAGAGTTAGTTGAAGCATATTAAGATAACATAGAGTCATGTTAGGTTAGGCTAAGAACATTTAACTGCAAAACTAGAGAGGTGGATAGTACACTCAGAAGCAAATCTTATAAAACATATATATGCTTATGACAAACTAAAAAATACAGATAATAATTCTAATTCTAGAGACTCCTTTATAACTAGCACGGCAGTCAGCTGTAGAACAATAAAGGAGCTGTAATATTAAACATATAAGTTTAAGTAATTGTGTTCATTACAGGGGTTAGAAGTCCTCTATAAAATAATTAGGTATACTAGGCTTTCATCCTATGCCACAGACTGGGGACTTAGAATTGTATTAAGACTCATCCCTTCTGGCATCTGTTGTGATGTACCCCATTCCGGTCAGCATGATGAATACCAGAGTGCCCCAATTATCCCTGTGTGGCCTGGCGACATAATGTTGGGGCCGGAATAGTTCGGTCTTTGTAGGGTCAGCGACCTTCAGGCACAACATGGGGTCCTTCGATGACTGCGTAGACATGTACTTAGATAGCCTCATGGTGTCAGTAAATTGCCCAGCCGCATCCTTAAACAGCCGATGTCTGGCCTCCCGGCCATATCTTCGCGGGCTCTGTATTTCTCCTGCGTCACTATTTCCCTGCATCACGTTAGGAGCAATGATGGTGCCGACGGCACATAGGTTCTAATCAGAGACCTCCGATGCATCCGCTTCGCAAAGCAGCCAAAGCACGCTGGCCTTCAGTCCACAAAAGGGTCCAGGAGTAGGGGTTTTCTCAGGCTTGGCAGAAATATGTGAGTAGATATCGGGAAGGTTGCAGGGATCCCCGTGCGTGCCAAAGCATTCAGCTATATCGCTAGAGAGCTGAGCGTAGTGTTCGTCCATTGCTCTACTCAGTCCTGAGATCAGCTCGAGCAGGGTAGCTTCTGAGACCTGCATGTCTGGATGGGTTGTAGAACTTTGCCTCATTTTTCAGGTTTCTTCGGTTTCAGGGTATCTATATACACCTTTGTATAGCCCAGAAGTTAAGTTAAACAGAATTACAACAAGAAGTTGTCTAAGCCTTGTGGTATTCCAATACCATACAACAACACACCAAATTTCATATTCCAGTTGAAATCACCAGTACTAAGAAAAAGGTTGCCTAGGGGGTACCAGCAAAGACTCCAAGGAACGCTATCCATCCAGTGTACTAGCCACTGTTAAGTGCTAGCAAGCTATCACGCACTGGTCACAGCACAGTGCCTCTTGTTCTGGTAAGCACACCATTTGTCTATATATGTTTGCTCACAATACCAGACAATATTACGCTATTGTGGCGCCCTCTCTCTTTTCCTTCCTGCACTAGTATATTCCCCACTCTCTGGGACCAAGAGGAGCTGCCTGCATTCACGCCACCATTTCATCTCAGAAGAAACACATCTACCATCGTTTTTTTTAAAAAAGGGGAGAAAAATATTGAAACGAACTTATAGGAATCCCTTTTCTGTCAAGGACACAATCACTAACCGGTTTTACGGTAGAGTTTGCACATTGACTTTGTTTGCTAAGATATGTTTTATGTTTTACACTTTTTTTCAGCGTGCTTTTTTTATCCCCACCTGGGATAATTCATGTTTAAACAGAATTAAGCTCAATATATAAGTTTCTAGCTACAGAGCTCTAGCTTTCTGCGTCCATTCAGTTAGGCAGTTGGCTCCGCCCCCCAAAATGTTCACTTTTTCACAAACTTTAGGTTTCTCACAGAAATTATTTACAAACAACTTATGCAATTATGGCATAAATGGTTGTAAATGCTTCTCTGGGAACCCCTTTGTTCAGAAATAGCAGACTTATATGGCTTTGGCATTGCTTTTTGGTAATTAGAAGGCTGCTAAATACAACTGCGCACCACACGTGTTTTATGCCCAGCAGTGAAGGGGTTAATTAGGGAGCATGTAGGAAGCTTGTAGAGTTAATTTTAGCTTAAGTGTAGTGTAGTAGACAACCCAAAGTATTGATCTAGGCCCAGTTTGGTATATTTCATGCCACTATTTAACCGCCAAATGCGATCAAATAAAAAAAAGTTCACTTTTTCACAAACTTTAGGTTTCTCACAGAAATTATTTACAAAAAACTTATGCAATTATGGCATAAATGGTTGTAAATGCTTCTCTGGGATCCCCTTTGTTCAGAAATAGCAGACTTATATGGTTTTGGTGTTGCTTTTTGGTAATTAGAAGGCTGCTAAATACCACTGCACACCACAAGTGTTTTATGCCCAGCAGTGAAGGGGTTAATTAGGGAGCATGTAGGCAGCTTTTAGAGTTAATTTTAGCTTAAGTGTAGTGTAGTAGACAACCCAAAGTATTGATCTAGGCCCATTTTGGTATATTTCATGCCACCATTTCACCGCCAAATGTGATCAAATTTAAAACAAACTAAAAATTTTCCGCAATTTTAGGTTTCTCACTGAAATTATTTACAAACAGCTTGTGCAATTATGGCACAAATGGTTGTAAATGCTTCTCTGGGATCCCCTTTGTTCAGAAATAGCAGACATATAAGACTTTGGCATTGCTTTCTGGTAATTAGAAGGCCGCTAAATGCTGCTGCGCATCACACGTGTATTATGGCTAGCAGTGGAGGGGTTAATTAGGTAGTTTGTAGGGAGATTGCAGGGTTAATTTTAGCTTTAGTGTAGAGATCAGCCTCCCACATGACACATCAGACCCCCTGATCCCTCCCAAACAGCTTCCTTCCCTCTCCCACCCCACAATTGTCCCCATCATCTTAAATACTGGCAGAAAGTCTGCCAGTAGTAAAATAAAAGGTTTTTAATTTTTTTTAGCATATTTACATATGCTGTGGTGTACCATCCCCCCTTAGCCCCCAACCTCCCTGATCCCCCCCAAAACAGCTCTCTAACCCTCCCCATCTGCCTTATTGGCGGCCATCTTGGGTACTGGCAGCTGTCTGCTATTATTTCACAGTCAAAAATGTGTTGTTTTTTTTAAATGTACACTACTGTTACACCAGATATGAGTGGTGGCACTGGGCAAGTGGGCACAGTATACGCTGTGAGCCTGACACACACGCTGGCAGGCAGGCAACTGCAATTAGATTACACAGGAAAAAAAAAAAGCAGACTGATGTTCTAGCCCAAAAAAAGGGCTTTTTGGGTTACTGTCCTTACAGCAGAGATCAGATGACTCCTTCAGGACTGTAGTGGACACTAAATACACTAGCCTAGCTATTGATTTACTTATTAAATCAGCAGCAGCTACACTGTCCCTCCTCTCACTAAGAATTCAGCTTCAAAATTAATCTAAAATGTATGCTGTCCAGGAAGTGGGAGGGTCTGGGAGGGAGGGTCTGCTGCTGATTGGCTGTAATGTGTCTTCTGACTGTGAGGTACAGGGTCAAAGTTTACTCAATGATGACGAATAGGGGGCGGATCGAACGCGAACAAGCTATGTTCGCTGGGAACTATTCACCGGCGAACTATTCGCGACATCACTAGTGATAAAGGAAGTGGCCTTTATTATCACTTGGCTAGAACACAATCATTGAATGATCTTAGCTATTCACATCCTGGGAGTGAACAAATGGAGGTAGACTTTCTCAACCACCATTTTACCCAAGGTAATGGTATCTGAACCAGGAGGTATTTGACCACTTAGTGAGAAGTTGAGGCATGCCAAATTTGGAACTTAAAGCTTCCCGCTTGAACAACTAGCTATTGTGCCAGATCTCGGCATCCTCAGGTGGATCGGATAGATGCCTTAGTGATTCCTTGAAAGTTCAATCTGATTAACATCTTTCCTCCATTTCCATTGCTATATAGAGTGATGGCAAAGATAAAACAAGAATGAACTCCAGTAATTCTGATTCCGCTGACATGGCCTCAAAGGACTTAGTATGCAAATTTGATTTAAATGACCCCTTGTCCACCTTTGATGGCATAGCGATTGAGCACCTTGTGCTGGCCCAAAGAGGGTTAACTGATCAGGTTATAGATATTTAGATTCAGGCTCAAAATCAATTTACCAAGTGCATATATTAAAAACCTTCCTATCCTGGTGTGCTGTTAAGGGATTCTGCTGGTTTTACGTGTTATTCAGAACCTTCCCTTTAAACATTTGCATAGTTTAGACATACAGCTGCTAACCTGGAAGGTTCTTTTTCTCTTTGCTATTTCTTCAGCCAAGAGGGTTTCTGAAATTTCACTTATATCTTGCAATTCTTCTTTTTCTTGCAACAGAATAAGGCTGTTTTGAGAATCAGCTATTTCTTCCTTTTCTTTAGATAATATTACTTTAGATAATATTAATTAGTAATGTCTAGCTCACTCATTTTGTCAATTTTGAGCTTTCTTGTCCTTTGTTCATTCCTTTTTCTAGGCCTTGCAAGGGTCAGAAAGATACAGTAATTACCCAGATTCGTGGCTTAAGACCTTGATTTTCAAGGTGTATCTGGTTGTGGGGAAGACTCCCCCAAATCCCATTACTGCTCATTCCACTACAGCAGTTGCAACTTCTTGAGCCATCAGAAATGAGGCTTCCATTGACCAAATTTGTAAGAAGCTACTTGGTCTGCATTACATACTTTTACTAGAGTCTTCCACTTTTCACTCTTCAGAGACTGCTTTTGGCACAAAAGTTTTGTGGACTGCATTGCCTATTTAGTAACATGCCTGCCTTAACTGTTGCCCTGCCCTATTGCATGGTGGTCTTGTGGACTTCACTGCTTGAGTATAGAATCCCACATAAGATGTCTCTTGGACTCCCACCCGCTTATGAAATCAAGCAATATTTATTCTTACCTGGTACAGGGTATGGTTGCTGCAAAAATATTACTCAATTTTACTTCCGCTTCAATATTTTTCCAGGCAAAAAAGATATTTAGTTTCAACATTTTCATATGCAATAGATCAAATTTAAGTGCAATGCACCTTTAATAACAGTAATGGAGTAATTAGTTTTTCCTTAACACAGTGCTGTCCGGATGTCTGGGAAATACAATTGTTCCAAGAAATATCAGTGATGCATATAAAAGGCTGCAATTGATACAATAACTAACCCATACAAAAGCACATCACATATCTTGCTTAATATGTCAGCTGTTTTTTTTAGTTCAAAATGGTTAAAATACAAAAAATACAAGCTGCTAAAGTATTTAATATTTTCTGCCAGCTTGCTGACAACACTCACTTTGTTTCCATATGATTTCACTCAGTATGACATTGATCAACTTTGAACTCAACTTTCTGAAAATGGATTGTGTTTGTCACAACAGCAGTGAGTTGTATAACAAAAACCATGAAAGCAAGATATATAGCTCTCAAAATTTCCCAGCTGACATCTGGGACCAAGAGTCAAGTGCATTATATGGAGTATAGGTGGGTCAAAACACGGTCAGGACTGGCTGTGATTGAGTTGGATGTGTAGTAGATGATGTTAAGGCCCTCAGAATCATTACTAAAATGGGAAATTTATAGGTTAAAGAGAGCATTTAAAGTGACAGAGGAAAAGGCCTTACCATTATAATGTGTGATGGACGTCATCTCTGGTGATGTGTTATTCAGCATTCTTTTATTTCAAGAAAATAATCTTATTTTTGTTTCACTGTAAACTTATACACAGAAAAAAAGTGTATATAAATTAAATGCATTTACTATTATATGTAATTATTAACTAGTAGATTTGCTCGGGTCAATATTTAATCTGCAGATTTCATAATTGTGAAATTAGATACTATTCGGGCATTCTAGTTTTATTGAGTAAAGCTCAGATTCAAAATAAAGAAAAACATTTTGGAGGTGTAATGCTGTATTATATTACTTAAATATTTTAATTAAAGAATAGTATTAAATACTTAGGAACAAGCATCTTCTAAAACTAATGTGCAATGAAGGTGCAAAATTCTTTGTATTTTGAATATTCGGCACCCTTGCTCTTCCGTATTTGTCTTGCTTTAAACAAAACAAATATCAACCATTTTGTGGTACATTTACATTAGTTTGTTAAGTGAATGTACATGTTCCACTGCTACAGATGAAGAAGCTCACTTGTATCGACCTTCTTTGGGAATCGCCACGCTAAGCCTCCTATTAGCCTGTTTGGCTCTGTGAAGAAGTGCGAATTAGCCCAGCTCTCTAGCGTGCTTAGGCAAGTATTTTTAAATATTTAAAGGAAACAAATGAGTACTGCCAAATGTGCATTAATCCTTTGTTTTTGTTTTTTTTTTTAATTCATGATGCATTCTTTCGGATATTTATCTCGTTAAAACAAGATGAATATCGTTGTTTTGTTAACGAATGTGCATTCATTACGAAAGTAATGCACGTGTCTAGTATTTACATTTAGCAAACTAGCAAGTAGATTTATTTCAAGTTAAGTTCTAATTCTAGTTGAAGTAAAAGATCTTGTATTTTTTATCAGTTTCCAGTGTAGCATTCATAACATGAATACCTAAGTTACTGTAAGTTTATAAAATGGTTCCGTTTAGGTTTTGATCATACTTCCCAGCAGGTAGATTCTCCTTGTCACACAATTCACATTTAATGTTAGATTGAATTTCTCTTGGAGAGAGCTGGTTATTCATTATTTTCAAAGGTAAAAAAAAATATTAAATTGACTAAACTAGAAAGTGCATTATGAAACATCATTTCTTTGTAAAAAATGGCCCCTAATGCAAGGACCATACCTAATTATAGCACAATTTCTGCTGCTGGGCCTGCTGCAAATGTAGTTTCCTTTATTTAAAATATATTTTCTTAATGTTGTCTACCATCCATTTCTTTTATTAGAGACTATTTTCATGACTTCACTATGGTAATGTAAAACCATCCCAAAGTTGAAAAACTCAAAGTCGAGCACTTTACTGTATTATACCCACTCTGTCTTATTAAATTATTTTTATATACATTTTAATCCAATTATTTAATATCATAAAAGCAGATACAAATATATAAAATATATTTTTTTAAGTTATCTGCCTGTATTGGCAGATAGACAGACAGATATATAGGTAGATAGATAGATAGATAGATAGATAGATAGATAGATGATAGATAGATAGATAGATAAATAGATAGATTTGTTGAATAGAGTTTACCATGACAACAAATATTGAAGTTTAAAAGGTATACAATACAAAGAGGAATATATACATTCTGCTTCAGTTGTTACATATTCATCGACAATAGCTATACTTGCTAGATGATGCAATGGTTACCTCAGGCATAAAACATAAATGTATACAAAATTAGAAAACTTGTACAAAAAATAATTTAAATAAAAACCTCTAGTTCTGCAAGTATTGTAGGGGGAAAAATATGACACATAATCTGTTATCTGCTGAAAGACCTCATGACTCTTAAACAAAAAATAGAAGCAAGAAATAAAGCAACGTAGGTCACTTATGAACCCAGGAGTACTCTATATAAATGAATCTATTATCTATAATGGAAAACATCCCACTTGTTCCTGATTAGCAACTTATGACATGTACATGATTATTTCCACTAACTGGACACAGGAGATAAAAAAATTATTCAAAAGAAAAGAAAAGGAGCAGCATCATGTTAATATCAGGCCCATCTGAAGATGATCACAGATCATCCGATAAGGTATGTTTGGAAAAGGCTGATAACTCAAATCTCCAGCATAAACCATCCAACAAATAGTGCAGCCATGGGACAAAAAGTATTAGAATGTTCAGAATACCATCTCCCCTCTGCAGTCAGCCTTTCCAAGACAGGCCTCATGTCACAATCAGATTCGGGTAGCTTGTCCATCTGTGCTCTGAGACTAGGCTTCCAATTTAAAGCTGTACACAACTCAGGCACCACAAACTATACCATGACTCCCACTCAGCAGGTTAGGGTCTCCTTCTCCTCCTCTTCAGGTAAGACCCAGACAAGCTCCATAGCAATATTGGGTAGCATAGGACAAACAGACGATGTTAGGATCTCCAAGCTATTTTCTGGGCAGTACTCTCCATTATACATCTCAATAAGCGGTAGTGTTAGTGACTCTGGCATCACAAATCTTTCATCAGGGGAAATAGAGACGTCATGGACCGTTGTGACATCCAATTAAAATGTTTCCATATGAAGAGGTAAAAGTTCTTCAAGTGCTGCAACTATGTTTGCTGATAAAGATGCAATATCTATGGTAAGAAATGTGTAGTTACATCTTTAAAATAATCCAAAAAGGAACAGCACCACAAAGAAAGCAATTTAATCTTTTCTTTATTGGGATATCATACAATCCAACAACACGACGTTTCGGTCTATCTGACCTTAATGATGTGGTATACAGTATAGCCCTAGCCCACTCCATATATCCCCAGAACAAGGGTGAGGTGTCTATTACCTATTCAGGTGTACAATTAACATTACCAACAATTAGTTGAAAACATTCACAACTCCATCTAGTGGTGGAAGGGCCATCCATCTATTTACAAGTAACCTAGAACAACAACATACTGTAGATAAATTTATACAGTGAATATGAAAACATTTGAAAAGGTAAAAAATGTATATATATATATACAAAATGTATCACAATCCAATAATATGCTACAAAAACAACAATCTTACGCCGAGATTACGAGTTTGGCGTTAACAGGGGTGCGTTGCTAACGAGGCTTTTTTTTTTCTACCGCTCACTTAGGCCAACGCTGGTATTACAGGTTTTTTTAAACCTGGCGTTAGCCGCAAAAAGTTGAGCGTAGAGCAAAATTTAGCTCCACATGTCACCTCAATACCAGCGTTGCTTAAGTCAGCGGTAGGCTGGCTAAACGTGCTTGTGCACGATATCCCCATAGGAAACAATGGGGCTGAGCTGGTTTGAAAAAAACCTGACACCTGCAAAAAAGCAGCGTCCAGCTTCTAACGCAGCCCCATTGTTTCCTAAGGGAAATAAAAAATATGTCTGCACCTAACACCCTAACATGAACCCCGAGTCTAAACACCCCTAATCTTACACTTATTAACCCCTAATCTGCTGCCCCCGACACCGCCGCCACCCACATTATACTTATAAACCCCTATTCTGCTGCCCCCAACATCGTCGACACCTACATTATAGTTATTAACCCCTAATCTACCCCCCTCATGTTGCAGCAACAATATTACATTAATTAACCCCTAATCTGCCGCAACCAATGTCGCAGCCACTATAATACATTTATTAACCCCTAAACCTAAGTCTAACCCTAACCCTAAACCCCCCTAACTTAAATATAATTTAAATAGATCTAAAGAAATTTACTATAGTTAATTAAATTATTCCTATTTAAAACTAAATACTTACCTGTAAAATAAACCCTAAGCTAGCTACAATATGACTAATAATTACATTGTAGCTAGCTTAGGATTTATATTTATTTTACAGGCAACTTTGTATTTATTTTAACTAGTTAGAATAGTTATTAAATAGTTATTAACTATTTAATAACTACCTAGCTAAAATAAATACAAAATTACCTGTAAAATAAATCCTAACCTAAATAACAATTACACCTAACACCACACTATCATTAAATAAATTACCTAAACTACCTCAAATTAAATACAATTAAATTCAATAAAGTAAATTACGAAAAACCCCCACTAAATTACAGAAAATAAAAAAAGAATTACAATAATTTTAAACTAATTACACCTAATCTAATCCCCCTAATAAAATAAAAAAGCCCCCCCAAAATAATAAAATTTCCCTACCCTATACTAAATTACAAATAGCCCTTAAAAGGGCCTTTTGTGGGGCATTGCCCCAAAGTAATCAGCTCTTTTACCTGTAAAAGAAAAATCCAATACCCCCCAACATTAAAACCCACCACCCACACATCCCTACTCTAAAACCCACCCAATCCCCCCTTAAAAAAACCTTACTCTAACCTCCTGAAGATCTCCCTACCTTGAGCCGTCTTCACCCAGCCGGGCACAAGTTGTCCTCCAGAGGGTCCGAAGTCTTCATCCGATCGGGGCAGAAGAGGTCCTCCAGATGGCAGAAGGCTTCATCCAAGCGGCATCTTCTATCTTCATCCTTCCGGAGCGGAGCGGAGCCATCTTCTATACAGCCAACGCGGAGCCATCCTCTTCAAACGACGTCTTAACGAAGAATGAAGGTTCCTTTAAATGACGTCATCCAAGATAGCGTCCCTTGAATTCCGATTGGCTGATAGGATTCTATCAGCCAATTGGAATTAAAGTAGGAAAAATCTTATTGGCTGATTGGATCAGCCAATAGGATTGAGCTTGCATTCTATTGGCTGTTCCAATCAGCCAATAAAATGCGACCTCAATCCTATTGGCTGATTGCAGATTACTGCAATTACTTCCTGTTTCAGGATTAATTTTATATCCAATGCCAGGGGACAGCAAATGGGTCTAATGTCGCCCCCACATATGCTAATGTCTTCATGAATATCTATGAGGAGAGGTTTGTATACACTCATAAAGCATCTTCACAGTATGGAATATGCTGGTTTAGATATATAGACAATATTTTTGGCATATGTAGTAGTGACATTGACTCCTTGCTGGAATTTGTGGCTGACTTGAATGTTTCTACCAGACACATTAAGTTTAAATTAATAAATAGTGAGGAATCAATTGATTTCCTTGACACCACTATACATAAGATGGATGGGAGATTAAAGGTTGATTTATATAGGACAGATAGTGACAGGAATAGTTTATTGAAATGTGAAAGTGCCCATTACCCTTCCTTGGTAAATAGTCTCCGTAGAAGTCAATTCTTGCGAGTGAAGGAAATTGTGTCTGATGAGGAGCTGGTTCAGGTTAGATTAAAAGAAATGGGGGATTTGTTTCTGCAGAGAGAATACCCTAAGCCATTGATAGAACAACAGATTAAGGAGATTGATACTATATCCAGACAATTTATTCTAAAAGGGGGACTACAATGAAAAGAGAAAGGAGAAACAGGAGAATAAGCAGACGGTTTTTGTGTCCCAATTTAGTCCTTTGAGTGAGAAGATTGGTAGGATCATTAAAAAAACATTGGTCTATCTTGAAAGATCTTAACCCTAATATTGTAGAGTTTCAGGAGGCACCTTTGCCAGCCTATAGACGCTGTAGAAATATAAGGGATGTTTTGATAAAAGCAGATGTTGTCTTAAATAAGGGGATCACTCAAACTTTTCTCTCTACCCCTAAAGTAGGTTGTTTCCCTTGTTTGGGATGTTGCAACTGTAATAACATCATTAAGGGGGACATTTTTGTTCATCCCTTAAATGGGAGAAAATTTAAAATTCCAGGTTTCTTTACCTGTAACTCAGAATATATTGTATATCTTATTAAATGTCCCTGTTCCAAAATTTATATTGGAGAATTGACTAGGAGGGTTAGAGATATATGAACATAAATCAAATATCAACCAAGAATTGCTTTCTTTGTGGTGCTGTTCCTAAAATCTGGTTGCCTTTTGAAACAGAAAATAGTCTGTTTTCCTACCAGAAACTGAAAATATTTATCAGATTTGAGAAGCCACTACAAGACAGGTGTATTAAGTGACCATTATGATTGGCGCTTTCAAAAGTGCACCCCACCATGACAAAATTTTGAACATCTTCAGGAGATTTTTGGCCTACTTCCTATGTCACTGGAATCCATCATTGCAAATATATACAAAATAAACCCAGAACATAAAGGGCTATATTACAAGTGTCAAGCTAAAGTTAGCATAGGTCACTATACGCAACATCATAACTGTGCTTAATTACGCACATATTACAAGTTGAAAGCAAACTATTGCGCCCAGGTACAATCAAAATTTGCAGGTCAGTGCGCCTAAAGACCAAGGGGCATATATATCAAGCTCCATGTTTCTGGCGAGCCTTCAGGCTCTCCAGAAAAACAAGTTATGAAGCAGCAGTCTAAAGACCGCTGCTCCATAACCTGTCCGCCTGATCTGAGGCGGCGGACAGACATCACTGAAAATCAACCTGATCCAATACGATTAGGTTAATTAACACCCCTGCTAGTGGCTGATTGGCCACGAATCTGCAGGGGGCGGCGACAGTGTGGGCTGTCGGCATTTATCGATGTGCAGCGGAAATGATACACAATATCTGATCATGTCCGCTCGCACAATAATAAATAGGCCTCCTTGCGTACAGTATTAATAAAAAAGTTAAACAAAGTACAACATAAACACATTAAAATAAAGTATTACGGGGGGCGTGTCTGTGTAGCGTTCTGGTTAGGATGCATCTTCTGCAGGCTCCGGCAGAAATATTGATAATCCACTGATTATTATTAACAAACAGCAAGACTAACATCTCACTATATTAAGACATCACAAAGTCACTTTCTGTGACCCGGCATTTGATCTCTTGTCTGTTTTTATGAACCCGGGGAATCAGATCGGAACAAAGAGGCCTAGGGCAGTGGCCCACTGTCAGGCATACACCTCCACCCCTAGAAGAAACAGGGTATCGGCGCTGTCGGTATAATCCGACTTGCTGAAATTTCTTGACTTCATAACAATAGCGGGAAAGAAAGCTTTATTTGGGGACAGCAGTATTGGAGCATTTTCTTTCTCTTGTTGCCTCGGAAGACACCCGATATGGCTGAAGTGTGTCTTATACTGAAGCCTGATAATCAATTAAGGAAAATTGAGCTCCTCATGCAAAAATTAATAGACAGTGCACCGTATGACTATCTGCTTCAACGCATGCAAGCAAACCTACACAAGCCCTCAGGAAAAGAGAATCTTGTTGTTACAGTGCCTCTGACTCAAAGGGGTTTGCCAGAGATCCAGCATGGCAATCCGCCATTACAGAAAGCCCTCATGGAGCGCAGCAAAGAAACCCGCAAGGAACCTCACATGAGACCTTTCTCATCGCTGTTGCCTTCTCCTTCTGGCATTGCAAAGAAACACAATAGCCTCGTCATTCAGCCTCAACAGGCGCCTTCGTCAGAATCCCCGGGGCTTCGGGTAGGCGAGAAGAGGATTATGTGCAATGCGGCAGGAGGGATAGCAGATCAACACAACCTCTCAGCATCCGCATCGCAGCTGCCAGATAAAGTGGTGAGGAGATCCAAGATCATATCCCAAGCCAGCAATGGACATGATATTTTCTGCCTACTCCGCAGCGATCCTTTCCCCAAGAAAGGTGAGGGGTAGCCTGCAGATGGCCCTCTTAGACAGCATGCGGCTGGTTTTGCTCACCGGAGCAGCACCGGACACCTCTAGCTATCGATGTATAAAATGGACTATGGTAACATTCATAAGAGTCATGTCTAACTTTATATTGTGAGCTGCTGAAGGTTTGAAGTTTTTCTATAAGTTAAAGATACACTTCTTGTTTTTCCTCATTTTTTCTTGTTTGTTATCGTTCTTTTATTTGGGGACACATAAGCATCAGTACTTCCATTGTGTAGCTTGTCTGTCTGTTGGATGATCGGAGTAAACTAGCAAGACTAGGGGACTGTTGATGAGTGCTACTATCTGCGGCCAAATTGGATGGACGTTGTTAGGAATTATTAGGAATTATTGTTAGCATGACTAGCGCCATCATGTTCTTCGCCGCCATTTTGTCTTAGGCATCCATCTTGTGTAATGAATCTTTTATTATAGTGGTTTATTATGTAGTAAGAAATATGCTGATGTTAGGGAGACTTGCATAGATATAATAGCCCTGAGAATGACCCTGACAATGTGCTTGGATGCATTGTTATCTCTACAAGATGTCAAACGGCTGTGATTTGTGCTGGGCTAGGAGGCCCAGTTACTGTTTATCTGTAGTTAGGTATTTCTGTAGAAATGACTCCCTAACACTCCTTTTCTTCCAATTATATTTTAAATGAGTTTCTTTGTTCTTATAGAAACACTTTGTGAAATGATGTAATTATGAATATGTCACTTGTTAAACCTATATGCTGTAATTCTTGGCTATAAAAGTGCCTAACAACTGGCAATAAACAGAATAGCTTTTGGAATCATAGCTGCGTGGTCTGAAATCTATTCTCCTGGACATCCTGAACAGATAAGTACTGATTTCCAGCTGGTATGGTGTGCCCGATGCCCAGTCCTGAACTGACAACCCCCTCCTGAAACCAACACGTAACAGTTTCTGGTGTCAGAAGTGGGATTTACACAGGGTGAGTGGATAGTGTTTATTTACTCTGCTTTCCCTCTGTGAATCTGAGCCTAAATTTAGTTGGTTTTGAATATATGATAAAGGGTTTCCTGCATTAAAGAAAGAAGCAGGGTTTGTGCGAAGGTTTGAGTCATGTCGGCACTTGTGATAAATCCCTCTAGACAGGTTAATAGTCCTGTGCTAGTTCTAGACAGGTTAATAGTCCTGTGCTAGTTTATGACAGGTATTGTAGTCCTGTCTGGTAAGCGTGCAAGTTAAGTTATCATGCAATTTGATGGGAGGTTTTTAAGTTAAGTTCCCCGGGCAAATTGGCATTGATGTGTTGAAGTTGTCCCTATACATTCCTATAGTAGATTTTTGTTACCTATCACTGGAGATTGGATACTAATGTGTTTGCTTGCTTGCTTTTTATTGCTATATAATTGCTGTGCTGTTGTGTGCTTAAAATATATATAAAGGCCTAGATTTGGAGTTTTGTCGGTAAGGACCCGCATAGCTAACGCCAGCTTTTTTCTGGCCGCACCATAAAAATAACTCTGGTATTGAGAGTCCACATAAAGGCTGTGTTAGGCTCTAAAAAAGGAGCGTAGAGCATTTTTAACGCAACTTCAACTCTCGGTACCAGAGTTGCTTACGGACGCGGCCAGCCTCAAAAACGTGCTTGTGCACGATTCCCCCATAGGAAACAATGGGGCTGTTTGAGCTGAAAAAAAAACTAACACCTGCAAAAACCTTACCTTACCAGCCCTGAACAGGGCCCTTTGTGGGGCATGCCCCAAGAAGTTCAGCTCTTTTGCCTGTAAAAAAAAAAACATACAATACCCCCCCCCACATTACAACCCACCACCCACATACCCCTAATCTAACCCAAAACCCCCCTTAAATAAACCTAACACTAAGCCCCTGAAGAGCATCCTACCTTGTCTTCACCTCACCAGGTATCACCGATCCGTCCTGGCTCCAAAATCTTCATCCAACCCAAGCGGGGGCTGGCGATCCATCATCCGGTGGCTGAAGAGGTCCAGAAGAGGCTTGGATCAAGATGGTTGCCGGTCCGGATCGCCTCTTCTTCCCGGATAGGATGAAGACTTTGGAGCCTCTTCTGGACCTCTTCAGCCACCGGATGATGGATCGCCAGCCCCCGCTTGGGTTGGATGAAGATTTTGGAGCCAGGACGGATCGGTGATACCTGGTGAGGTGAAGACAAGGTAGGATGATCTTCAGGGGCTTAGTGTTAGGTTTATTTAAGGGGGTTTGGGTTATATTAGGGGTATGTGGGTGGTGGGTTGTAATGTTGGGGGGGTATTGTATGTTTTTTTTTTACAGGCAAAAGAGCTGAACTTCTTGGGGCATGCCCCGCAAAGGGCCCTGTTCAGGGCTGGTAAGGTAAAAGAGCTTTGAACTTTATTAATTTAGAATAGGGTAGGGCATTTTTTATTTTGGGGGTCTTTGTTATTTTATTAGGGGGCTTAGAGTAGGTGTAATTAGTTTAAAATTGTTCTAATATTTTTCTTATGTTTGTAAATATTTTTTTATTTTTTGTAACTTAGTTCTTTTTTATTTTTTGTACTTTAGTTAGTTTATTTCATTGTAGTTATTTGTAGATATTGTATTTAATTAATGTATTGATAGTGTAGTGTTAGGTTTAATTTTAGGTAATTATAGGTATTTTATTTACTTAATTTAATGATAGTATAGTGTTAGGTTTAATTGTAACTTAGGTTAGGATTTATTTTACAGGTAATTTTGTAATTATTTTAACTAGGTAGCTATTAAATAGTTCTTAACTATTTAATAGCTATTGTACATGGTTAAAATAATTACGAAGTTGCCTGTAAAATAAATATTAATCCTAAAATAGCTACAATGAAATTATAATTTATATTGTAGCTATATTAGGATTTATTTTACAGGTAAGCATTTAGCTTTAAATAGGAATAATTTATTTAATAAGAGTTAATTAATTTCGTTAGATTAAAATTATATTTAATTTAGGGGGGTGTTAGTGTTAGGGTTAGACTTAGCTTTAGGGGTTAATACATTTATTAGAATAGCGGTGAGCTCCAGTCGGCAGATTAGGGGTTAATAATTGAAGTTAGGTGTCGGCGATGTTAGGGAGGGCAGATTAGGGGTTAATACTATTTATTATAGGGTTAGTGAGGCGGATTAGGGGTTAATAACTTTATTATAGTAGCGGTGCGGTCCGCTTGGCAGATTAGGGGTTAATAAGTGTAGGCAGGTGGAGGCGACGTTGAGGGGGGCAGATTAGGGGTTAATAAATATAATATAGGGGTCGGCGGTGTTAGGGGCAGCAGATTAGGGGTACATAGCTATAATGTTGGTGGCGGCGCTTTGCGGTCGGCAGATTAGGGGTTAATTATTGTAGGTAGCTGGCGGCGACGTTGTGGGGGGCAGATTAGGGGTTAATAAATATAATACAGGGGTCGGCGGTGTTAGGGGCAGCAGATTAGGGGTACATAAGTATAACGTAGGTGGCGGTCGGCAGATTAGGGGTTAAAAAAAATTAATCGAGTGGCGGCGATGTGGGGGGACCTCTGTTTAGGGGTGTTAGTGTACTTTAGAGTACAGTAGTTAAGAGGTTTATGAACCGGCGTTAGCCCAGAAAGCTCTTAACTACTGACTTTTTTCTTGCGGCTGGAGTTTTGTCGTTAGATTTCTAACGCTCACTTCAGCCACGACTCTAAATACCGGAGTTAGAAAAATCCCATTGAAAAGATAGGATACGCAATTTATCTAAGGGGATCTGCGGTATGGAAAAGTCGCGGCTGAAAAGTGAGCGTTAGACCCTTTTTTGAGTGACTCCAAATACCGGAGTTAGCCTAAAACCAGCGTTAGGAGCCTCTAACGCTGGTTTTCACGGCTACCGCCAAACTCCAAATCTAGGCCTTAGTGACTGTGCATTTTATTACTGCTGCTCTTTTTGTGTTGTTAAAGAAAAGTGGGGTCTGCTCATAGCCAAATATTGTTAATAATGCACAGAGAAGAGGAAAATGTTATTGCATTTGTAATATCTACAAAACGGTTAACAAACTGTAAAAAAACAAAACAAAAAAAAAAAAAAAAAGAAATATTTCAGGCAGAAAGGCACCCACTCTAGAAAGGGAGGGGGGATCATAAAAAAAATCTGTCAGTGAGCAGCTGTGTAGAGTCCGTGAAGAGAAATATAAAAAAAACTGTTTCAGAAGCTCCGTTGTATGTGTGTGTGCAGTAATGAAAGGGAGATTTAAGTGTAACAGATTTAATTATTTAAAATGTGTTTATCTCAGTTTGTGAAGACATGGCCAATCTTTTCAAGTTCAGATATGTACAAATACATTTTAAATTTGGAGGAAAATTAATAAATATATGTTTTCCTGAAAAAAAAAAAAAAAAAAAAAGGGGGAGTGAATTGCTGGTATGCGAGATGATCTGAGCTTGTGTGTGTGTGTGGATCGCTGTAAAAATGACATAATGAGGTATTTTGAAGTCTTTTTGTTACAACTTTAAAGTCATAAGCATGTTTTAAATATGTGTGTGTCCTTAAAGGGACAGTGTACTGTAAAATTGTTTTTGATATTAATGTATTGTCAATGGCTTGTTATACAAGCTGAATAGTTTAAAATGTAGGAGAAGTTGCATTTGCAAGTTTGTGTATATATGAAGTAAATTGTAATGGGTTGAATTCTTTGTCTGTAAAATCAGAGCTCAGTGCGTAGACAAAGCACTAGAAAATTGTCATTTTATTATTTAAAGGATCAGTTCACTCATGTGAAAGGAGTTCAGGAGCAGCAATAGCACTGTATTAGTAGTTTGCAAAATATATTTTTTTGGGACCTTTCTTTGTATTCTTTTTAAATCTGTCATTTAGTTAGCAGATCTTTCTTTTGCAGTTTAACTGAATTCTCTCTGTAATGCAAACTGAATTGATAAGTTGTCTACAATCTTAGGCCTAGATTTAGAGTTCGGCGGTAAAAGGGCTGTTAACGCTCCGCGGGTTTTTTTCTGGCCGCACCATAAATTTAACTCTGGTATCGAGAGTTCAAACAAATGCTGCGTTAGGCTCCAAAAAAGGAGCGTAGAGCATTTTTACCGCAAATGCAACTCTCGATACCAGAGTTGCTTACGGACGCGGCCGGCATCAAAAACGTGCTCGTGCACGATTCTCCCATAGGAAACAATGGGGCTGTTTGAGCTGAAAAAAAACCTAACACCTGCAAAAAAGCAGCGTTCAGCTCCTAACGCAGCCCCATTGTTTCCTATGGGGAAACACTTCCTACGTCTGCACCTAACACCCTAACATGTACCCCGAGTCTAAACACCCCTAACCTTACACTTATTAACCCCTAATCTGCCGCCCCCGCTATCGCTGACCCCTGCATTACACTTTTAACCCCTAATCTGCCGCTCCGTAAACCGCCGCCACCTACGTTATCCCTATGTACCCCTAATCTGCTGCCCTAACATCGCCGACCCCTATGTTATATTTATTAACCCCTAATCTGCCCCCCACAACGTCGCCGACACCTACCTACACTTATTAACCCCTAATCTGCCGAGCGGACCTGAGCGCTACTATAATAAAGTTATTAACCCCTAATCCGCCTCACTAACCCTATCATAAATAGTATTAACCCCTAATCTGCCCTCCCTAACATCGCCGACACCTACCTTCAATTATTAACCCCTAATCTGCCGACCGGAGCTCACCGCTATTCTAATAAATGTATTAACCCCTAAAGCTAAGTCTAACCCTAACACTAACACCCCCCTAAGTTAAATATAATTTTTATCTAACGAAATAAATTAACTCTTATTAAATAAATAATTCCTATTTAAAGCTAAATACTTACCTGTAAAATAAATCCTAATATAGCTACAATATAAATTATAATTATATTATAGCTATTTTAGGATTAATATTTATTTTACAGGCAACTTTGTAATTATTTTAACCAGGTACAATAGCTATTAAATAGTTAAGAACTATTTAATAGTTACCTAGTTAAAATAATTACAAATTTACCTGTAAAATAAATCCTAACCTAAGATATAATTAAACCTAACACTACCCTATCAATAAAATAATTAAATAAACTACCTACAATTACCTACAATTAACCTAACACTACACTATCAATAAATTAATTAAACACAATTGCTACAAATAAATAAAATTAAATAAACTATCTAAAGTACAAAAAATAAAAAAGAACTAAGTTACAGAAAATAATAAAATATTTACAAACATAAGAAAAATATTACAACAATTTTAAACTAATTACACCTACTCTAAGCCCCCTAATAAAATAACAAAGCCCCCCAAAATAAAAAATTCCCTACCCTATTCTAAAATACAAATATTACAAGCTCTTTTACCTTACCAGCCCTGAACAGGGCCCTTTGCGGGGCATGCCCCAAGAATTTCAGCTCTTTTGCCTGTAAAAAAAAACATACAATACCCCCCCCCCAACATTACAACCCACCACCCACATACCCCTAATCTAACCCAAACCCCCCTTAAATAAACCTAACACTACCCCCCTGATGATCTTCCTACCTTGTCTTCACCATGCCAGGTTCACCGATCCGTCCTGGCTCCAAGATCTTCATCCACCCCAAGCGGGGGCTAGACATCCACTGAAGAAGTCCAGAAGAGGGTCCAAAGTCTTCCTCCTATCCGGCAAGAAGAGGACATCCGGACCGGCAAACATCTTCTCCAAGCGGCATCTTCTATCTTCTTCCATCCGATGACGACCGGCTCCATCTTGAAGACCTCCAGCGCGGATCCATCCTCTTCTTCCGACGACTAGACGACGAATGACGGTTCCTTTAAGGGACGTCATCCAAGATGGCGTCCCTCGAATTCCGATTGGCTGATAGGATTCTATCAGCCAATCGGAATTAAGGTAGGAATTTTCTGATTGGCTGATGGAATCAGCCAATCAGAATATAGTTCAATCCGATTGGCTGATCCAATCAGCCAATCAGATTGAGCTCGCATTCTATTGGCTGATCGGAACAGCCAATAGAATGCGAGCTCAATCTGATTGGCTGATTGGATCAGCCAATCGGATTGAACTATATTCTGATTGGCTGATTCCATCAGCCAATCAGAAAATTCCTACCTTAATTCCGATTGGCTGATAGAATCCTATCAGCCAATCGGAATTCGAGGGACGCCATCTTGGATGACGTCCCTTAAAGGAACCGTCATTCGTCGTCTAGTCGTCGGAAGAAGAGGATGGATCCGCGCTGGAGGTCTTCAAGATGGAGCCGGTCGTCATCGGATGGAAGAAGATAGAAGATGCCGCTTGGAGAAGATGTTTGCCGGTCCGGATGTCCTCTTCTTGCCGGATAGGAGGAAGACTTTGGACCCTCTTCTGGACTTCTTCAGTGGATGTCTAGCCCCCGCTTGGGGTGGATGAAGATCTTGGAGCCAGGACGGATCGGTGAACCTGGCATGGTGAAGACAAGGTAGGAAGATCATCAGGGGGGTAGTGTTAGGTTTATTTAAGGGGGGTTTGGGTTAGATTAGGGGTATGTGGGTGGTGGGTTGTAATGTTGGGGGGGGGGTATTGTATGTTTTTTTTTACAGGCAAAAGAGCTGAAATTCTTGGGGCATGCCCCGCAAAGGGCCCTGTTCAGGGCTGGTAAGGTAAAAGAGCTTGTAATATTTGTATTTTAGAATAGGGTAGGGAATTTTTTATTTTGGGGGGCTTTGTTATTTTATTAGGGGGCTTAGAGTAGGTGTAATTAGTTTAAAATTGTTGTAATATTTTTCTTATGTTTGTAAATATTTTATTATTTTCTGTAACTTAGTTCTTTTTTAATTTTTGTACTTTAGATAGTTTATTTAATTTTATTTATTTGTAGCAATTGTGTTTAATTAATTTATTGATAGTGTAGTGTTAGGTTAATTGTAGGTAATTGTAGGTAGTTTATTTAATTATTTTATTGATAGGGTAGTGTTAGGTTTAATTATATCTTAGGTTAGGATTTATTTTACAGGTAAATTTGTAATTATTTTAACTAGGTAACTATTAAATAGTTCTTAACTATTTAATAGCTATTGTACCTGGTTAAAATAATTACAAAGTTGCCTGTAAAATAAATATTAATCCTAAAATAGCTATAATATAATTATAATTTATATTGTAGCTATATTAGGATGTATTTTACAGGTAAGTATTTAGCTTTAAATAGGAATTATTTATTTAATAAGAGTTAATTTATTTCGTTAGATAAAAATTATATTTAACTTAGGGGGGTGTTAGTGTTAGGGTTAGACTTAGCTTTAGGGGTTAATACATTTATTAGAATAGCGGTGAGCTCCGGTCGGCAGATTAGGGGTTAATAATTGAAGGTAGGTGTCGGCGATGTTAGGGAGGGCAGATTAGGGGTTAATACTATTTATGATAGGGTTAGTGAGGCGGATTAGGGGTTAATAACTTTATTATAGTAGCGCTCAGGTCCGCTCGGCAGATTAGGGGTTAATAAGTGTAGGTAGGTGTCGGCGACGTTGTGGGGGGCAGATTAGGGGTTAATAAATATAACATAGGGGTCGGCGATGTTAGGGGTAGCAGATTAGGGGTACATAGGGATAACGTAGGTGGCGGCGATTTGCGGTCGGAAGATTAGGGGTTAATTATTTTAAGTAGCTTGCGGCGACGTTGTGGGGGGCAAGTTAGGGGTTAATAGATATAATACAGGGGTCGGCGGTGTTAGGGGCAGCAGATTAGGGGTACATAAGTATAACGTAGGTGGCGGTCGGCAGATTAGGGGTTAAAAATTTTAATCGAGTGGCGGCGATGTGGGGGGACCTCGGTTTAGGGGTACATAGGTAGTTTATGGGTGTTAGTGTACTTTAGGGTACAGTAGTTAAGAGCTTTATAAACCGGCGTTAGCCAGAAAGCTCTTAACTCCTGCTATTTTCAGGCGGCTGGAATCTTGTCGTTAGAGCTCTAACGCTCACTGCAGAAACGACTCTAAATACCAGCGTTACAAAGATCCCATTGAAAAGATAGGCTACGCAAATGGCGTAGGGGGATCTGCGGTATGGAAAAGTCGCGGCTGAAAAGTGAGCGTTAGACCCTTTAATCACTGACTCCAAATACCAGCGGGCGCCCAAAACCAGCGTTAGGAGCCTCTAACGCTGGTTTTGACGGCTACCGCCGAACTCTAAATCTAGGCCTTAGTGTTGCGATCTGTGAGACTAGCAAAGAAAAAAAAAGACAAACAGAGGAGTGAAAATATTTAAAGGGATACAGGCAAATTGATATAAAATCTGAGATTTTAAGGAAATATTTACACAGAAGACAATGAGGTTTACTGTAAGCCTAACACTAGTATATTTAACTGTGTCAGCAGTTTCAATTAAAGGTAATTTTTAATTTGAGTAAAATGTCCCTTTAACTAGCCTGCATCCCACTGTGAGTGTGTTTTTATGCTGGTTATGCTTGCTTAGGCTATTTAATGAATGTCAGTATACATTTTTATTATAAGTAAGGCCAATGACTCATTAGGAATAATTTAAAGGGGAAATTTTATTATTATTTTTTTGAAGAGAGCTTATTTTATTTTTTTGTTATATACATTTGTTACATTTGGCTAGAGATCTGCAGAATGGTGAATATCAAATTATAAACAAAGTTAAATCAAATAATTGTGTTGTTATTAAAATTTTGGTTATGTAAAGGTATAGACTGGATTCTAGCAGCTTTTCACAAATTATTTGTGCCACACCTGATTTACTTAAAGGGACAGTCTACCATATAATTGTTATTGTTTTAAAGATAGATAATCCCTTTATTACCCATTCCCCAGTGTTGCATGGCCAACACAGTTGTATTGGTATGTTTGTTGCCTCTCTAGTTGCCTTGTGTCTAGGAGCCTTCTTCCAGCTCCCTGGTCACATGACTGTGACTGTATATGGTCTATTGTCTTAAATTTAGCATTGTTTTGTGCTGGATCTTGGATGACCCCCTGTGCCTGAACACAGTATTATCTATATGGCCCACGTGTATTTTGTCTCTGTGTGTTGAAAAGAGATTTAAAAAAGCCTGTGATAAGAGGCAGCCCTCAAAGGCTTAGAAATTAGCATATGAGCCTACCTATGTTTAGTTTAAACTAAGAATACCAAGAGAAAAATTTGATGATAAAAGTAAATTAAATTAAAAGTCCTATCTGAATAATGAAAGTTTAATTTATACTAAAATGTCCCTTTAACAGTGGATTTGCATGGTGCATGCGAGCAGGAGCTATATAGAACAGTAGCTGTAGCATTATTATCTAATAATTCCCAAAATTGGATACTTAGGTGTTTGTGTGTTCTTTTGTAAATTTATGGTTAGGGATTTTATTTGTAAATATGCAACTGGAGTTTATTGATCTTCTGAAGTGATTGCATTATTAGTGTGATCTCATAGTATTGTGCATGGTAGAATTTGCAAATCTAGGGCATAGAAAGTTGTTATAGGATTTTTAATTATTTGTAGAGTTTTGCTAGAATGTAGGATTTTTCAGTGCTGTGTTTCAGTGAATGTAAGTATATGTGCTGAATTTCAGGTTAATTCTGGTTGTTAAAAGTTTTTGTCGGCTGTTCATGTTTTGTTTTGTAAAATGGACAATTGGTTTAAGTGTTTTCTAAGAGAATGTTGTGTTTTTATTTTTCGGGACTGCGTGTGGGAGCTTGCTGTATGGATAGCATATTGAATAGTTAGGTGTATTTGATTTTGCTTGCTATTTGAGAATTGTATTCTGCATGCATGAGTGGAGAGCATAATTTGTCTTTTAGTTTCTTGTTATGTTGTGTTTGCGTGCCACATGGGATGTTTCACGCAAACAAGGGGGAAGTATTGATGAGTATCTTTATGTGATAGGGGTGATTGTTTTTAGGTAAGAAGGTGAACCTAAAATGTTTTGAATCTCCTCTTACAATGTTATTGCCTAACCACCAGCTGTGCCCTAAATTTCCCTGTCTTATCCCTATGCAGGATGCACTATGTCCCTAGGATTGTCTAGAACTTTCCTTCATTGGGAATCTGGCCACGGACATCATCTACCTTGATGGCCACCCCAGTCATAGCCTGTATACTCATACCCCACTCCCTTTTCCCTCCCTGGTTGCTTCTATCTCTTCATTGTCTTTCTGTGTTTTGTTTTGCTCTCATATTTCAGATGCCTAAAATGTTTTATTTTTCTATTTGGTTCTTAACACTATATTTGTATTTGCAGGATGAGATCATGCAGCTGTATCCAGAGATTAAAGACACTAACTGAATTATTTTTGAGTTTTTTTCCATATTTAGGTAAAATCTGTACAGATAAAATTCCATAAGTGCACTCTTCAAAAGATTAAATATGGAATGCAAGTAAACCTTTAAAGAAAGAAAAGATGAAGATAAAAGACCTTTGTCAAGCTTGTTTTAACCACCATACTGCAGTAAAAGTTGCTGAACTATCTTTGGATCCATTATTTGCTTTGCATGCTGGTACCAGCCCCAGAACTAGACTCTGGGTAATCCATGACTGTCTCCTCTGATGTGTGTCATCAGAACATAAAGACTATCCTTCTCTGGACTGTGCCTTGCCAGTGGATATGGAGAACCTGTTATGCTGTTGCAGGGTCAACCAATTAAATTAGGGGAGTATTGTTTTAACTTGTGTACTTATATTTCTTGTTTTGTATGCTATTGTATTGGTGTTATTTTTTTGTTGATCACATTAGTTATAAGAAGTCATATAGTTTTGTCTGCAGAAAAGTGTAACCCTTTAGATAAGTCTAAACTTTGCAGTATTGTAACCTATTGAATGGCTCATTGAGTATAGAACATATGTTTCCACCTTTATAATTTAAAGAAAATGCTGAAATATATCAGAATATTTTAGACCCTCCACCCTGTGGAACATAATGAGGACATGTCTCAGCTAGAAGTTTATATTAATTAGACAGAGAGATATTTGTTTAGGGAGTGGCATAATTATAGTCATATTGATAGTATATTTTCTACATGCCATGGCTCTTATTGGAGCTATGTTATGAAAGCAAATGTATTTTGTTTCCCTTTTATTAATTGGTATGGTACTTGCAATTTGAATTTGGTAATTCCAGATGTTTGTCAAAGAAAGGATTTATCTTACCATACAGAAGTGTTTACCTTTAAGAGATTTTGTAGTTTAAATGATGTTATGATTGTATTCTTTCCTCATACATGAGTGTGAGAGAATTTAGGTTGAATAAAATAATTAGTAAACTATTAAATGTTTATATCAGATGAGATTGTTGACTATTAAGATCATAGTTGGAGAATTATAAACATTATATATAGTAGCTGTGCAGAATAAAGCAACACTAGGTTCTTTTACTTTTAGTAGTTCAAAGTAACCATGTAAAGAAATTCATTTGAGAGAAAATGTTTTTATTGACTGTTTTATTTTTCATTTTTTCTACAGGGCAGGCCTTAGCATAAGTTTTAGTATAGCCATGCAGCCTCTTGATGAAGTTTAGCCGTTTTCACTTGCTTAATATTCATGAAGTATCATTTAAATTGTATAGAGAAGCTGTGAATTATTCTCTGTAAAGTATCAATGTATTTAGTTTGTATTATATATCCACAATGTTTATAAAGGATGAGTTAAGCTAAAGGAATTGTGATGCTTACTAAAAAAGATGAAATAAGTTTTATTTGGACATAATTGTGATTGTATTGGGGTGTGTACTCATCTTGTGCTGTTTCTGTTTCCTTCATAGACTCCCTGTGACTTGAGTGTCTGCTTGCCATGGGGATCCAATGGCTGCCTTGTCTACCCCATGAACAAACCATCAGATTTCCAGCATCTCCCTGCGGAAGAACACTGGATAAGCACCCCTACTGTAAATGAACTGTTGGAGAACTGTATTATAGCAATTTGTCTAAGGAAGGTGAAGCGCTCTAAGAGGACAAAGGCTGTTCTTAAAATGATCCGAGGCCACCTAGAGACAGTTGTGCTGTTACCATGTCATGCTTTGCTGTGGAGAAAGGAACTGTTGGAAATATTGGGGGTTGCTAGCAATGCAGGTGGATAAATAAGAGATGCAGCATTGTTTGGGGGTAGATGGGGGGCTGGTTGGGTCTTTGTGCAGATAGACCAGTAGTTTGGGGATGCTGGGAGGTGAACGGAGAGTATTGGAGGGACCGCACCTATGTGCAGTGACAAATTGTGCCCTATTAGCCTATAAAATTATACCACTACATATGAATATTTTGCTGTATAGTATTCTCACATAGAGTCCTGTTACCATAGTATTAAGCTTATACTGTTGTTAAAGGCTTTACTAATTTTCTGCGCCTGTCTATTTTTGTGTTATTCTGTTAGAATAAAAGAGTGGTATGTTAGGAATTATTGTTAGCATGACTAGCGCCATCTTGTTCTTCGCCGCCATTTTGTCTTAGGCATCCATCTTGTGTAATGAATCTTTTATTATAGTGGTTTATTATGTAATTAGAAATATACTGATGTTAGGGAGACTTGCATAGATATAATAGCCCTGAGAATGACCCTGACAATGTGCTTGGATGCATTGTTATCTCTACAAGATGTCAAACGGCTGTGATTTGTGCTGGGCTAGGAGGCCCAGTTACTGTTTATCTGTAGTTAGGTATTTCTGTAGAAATGACTCCCTAACACTCCTTTTCTTCCAATTATATTTTAAATGAGTTTCTTTGTTCTTATAGAAATACTATGTGAAATGATGTAATTATGAATACGTCACTTGTTAAACCTATATGCTGTAATTCTTGGCTATAAAAGGGCCTAACAACTGGCAATAAACAGAATAGCTTTTGGAATCATAGCTGCGTGGTCTGAAATCTATTCTCCTGGACGTCCTAAACAGATAAGTACTGATTTCCAGCTGGTATGGTGTGCCCGATGCAAAGTCCTGAACTAACACCACCCTCCTGAAACACACACGTAACAGACGTTAATAAAAATAAGAAGGGGATGTTCAATTTCATGACGATACATTTAGTGTAAATATTTAATAAGGTATTTTTGTTTGGTTGTTTGAGCCACAATATGTATAACTACTTTAGCAGCACAGTAATAGACAAACAAGGCACAATGGCATAGGTTTTGATCAACAAAAGATAAACTAATATACCTTGAAAATAAAGTAGCAATCTGTGCCTCGCTCTTTCTTGCAGATCTAACCTACTAATATATAACCCATATTCCTCTCAAATCTGGCCTTTAAGATACCTTTTATACGTCTCTCCCCACTCTCCATAAAAGGTTAGTTAGATATACCCCAGAAGCACTTAAAGAAGATCTAACCTGGAGTATACCCCAACGTTCCTTTGGTAGTGTATAACTAATGCTTCCTAATTTAATTTCCACTCATCTATATATAGTCTTGCCAGCGAGATAGAAATTTTACTATATAATAAAAAATAAAACTTCTTAATTAAGAATTAATCCCTGAACATGATATATCATTTTTGCCCCCTGACCTAAGATCATACACAATATTCCCACGATTATTTGAAAATAACCCAGCTATCCCCCATAACGTATTCTTATGCCATAATAAACTTTATCCCTTAAATATATGTGGCTCAGCTTTAAAATTTATAAGCATGATTTAGATTAAAACACATATGATCTATGTTTCTCATACTATAACTGTTGATTTTGCTTAACTCCAGTTTCCCCCCATGTCTCTCTTTATCACCAATAAATATGTTACGACCCAAGAGTGGTCTACATAACCAGAAGTTGGGGAACAATGAAAACATACACTGCATTTAAATGGTTCCTTCCAGTAATAATATGAATGTTCATAAGAATGTCTCACACCTTTTAACAGTTATTTCAAAGGCTTATTGTGACAAAGCATTTTACTGTAACACCTTTGATGTATGTGTACATTCAACTTATGATGTGTATGTCTAAAGTATCAAAATAAAGCTCTTTTGAAAATTAAAATAAAGCATTACACTTGTGTATAAACATTCTGATAAAAAATATTTGTGGCCGGACTTTTAGCCGACGGACACTTGGCCGACGGATACTTGGACGACGGACATTTGGTTGACGGACATTTGGCCGAAACACAAGTGGCTGTCACATAACAGTCCGGCCATGAGATAGATAGATTTGATAGATAGATACATAGATTAGATAGATAGATAGATAGATCAATAGATGCAATAGATACATTTGATAGATACGATAGATAGATTTGATAGATAAATAGATAGATTTGATAGATAGATAGATAGTTTCCCAGACAGAGAATTACAAAACGTGCGGCCTGGGACCCATGGTAAGGTTCCCAGAGGCAGTTGCGGCGCCCGAGGCTCTGATTAGAACAGAGCACTCTGGAACGTATCTGCCCTCGGCCGAAATTGGAACATTCTTTAGCTTTCTGTCTGCATTTTGTCAGAGCACCAAAATATTTGATATAGATATTAATAAAACATTTTGATAAGGGTTAAAAGAAGAGAGTCTGCTGCCTGTTCCCCGCAATGCTAGGTGGACAGGCTCCCAACTTGGATGCTTTGTCTGCACCTAGCTTTGTAAACAAAGGCCCTTAGACTCCAACAAACTGACAAGGAAGCAAACTAGTTGCAGTATATGTAACAGGATATAACAATGATTAATTACTGTAATGCTGATGATGACTAGTGATGTCCCGAACTGTTCGCCCGCGAACGGTTCACAGCGAACATAGCTTGTTTGCGTTCGCATTTGTGGGCGAACACATGGCGATGTTCGATCCGCCCCTATGTGTCATCATTGAGGAAACTTTGAACCTGTATGTCACAGCCGTCTGACACATTAGAGCCAATCAACATCAGACACTCCCTCACAGACCCTCCCAGCTACTCGGAATCCGCAATTTTAGACTCATAACGACCTTGCTTTCTTAATGAGAGGACGTGTTGTGTTTTTGCTCCTGACATTAATAGGAAAAACATAGCTAGGCTAGTGTATTTAGTGTCCACTACAGTCCAGAAGGACTCCACTCATCTCTGCTGCAAGCACAGCACCCCAAAAAGCCCTTTTTAGGGCTATATTTCGTGCCATTTTTTTTTCCGTATTTTTTTTATTAGCATTTGCCTGGCTTTCAGCCTGTGTGTTTAAGGCTCACAGCATATGCTGTGATTACTGCCACCACTGATATCTCCCTAACAACATTAGTTTAAATTTAACTAACCAAAAATTGTAATTATTTTGCTAGTGTAATTTTTTTTTATTTTCTATCAGGCCTGTGTCACACAGCATATACTCTGGTTCATTGCTCTGTGCCAGCCACCAGTGTTAATATCCGTTTATAACATTATTTTAAATTTTAATTTTTTTATTTAAATCATTTTTCTAGTGTAATCTAATTACATATATTATCAGGCCTGTGTCTGTCAGGCTCACTCAGCATTAATATACCTCATTTTTTTCAGTCTTTTGGTTAATTGGTCTGTGCCAGGCAGCCACCCACCACTCATATCTTCTCCACCTTAATTTAAATATAAAAAAAAAGTTTAAATTTGTTTGATAGTGTAATCTAATATACTTTTCTATCAGGCCTGTGTGTTTTGCTGACATACAGAGCCTACTGTGTTTACTTGCTGCCCTCCCTAGTCTATGAGCCACGACTCATATGTGTTTAACCTTTTTTTAATCCCCCCCCAAAAAAAAATAATTTAAATAATTTTTCTAGTGTAATCTAATAGTATTTTCTATCAGGCGTGTGTATCTGACTTACAGAGCCTACTGTTTTTAATAGCTGCCCTTCCAAGGCTATCAGCCACGACTCACATGTATGTGCTTAACCTTTTTCTTTAAATTCCCCAAAAAAGTCTTTAAATCATTATGCTAGTGTAATCTAATTTTATTTTCTATCAGGCCTGTGTCTAACTGTCTATCTGACTTACACAGCATACTGTTGTTAATTGCTGCCCTACATAGCAGCCAGCCAGTGCGACCACTCATATGTGCATTGCCCTTCTTAACATAATTTTAATATTAAAATCTAAAATGTTAAAATATTTTGCTAGTGTAATCTAACTTAATTTGATATCAGGCCTGTGTTTTTGTCACTTACACAGCATACTGTGTTAAATTGCTGTCCTACCTACCATCCACGACTTATATCTGCCAGCCTGTGTGCCAGGCCCAACTACCCAATTAGTGGCACCAATCATAATTCTTGTAACAGTATAAAAAAAAATTAAAAATCATAATTTTTTGTACTTCAAATATTCAGTCTACTAGTGCCATTGAACTGCAGTTTCCCCCTGCCTGGCAGCCTGTGTGCCAGGCACAAACTAGCCAATTAGTGCCACCAATCCTAGTTTTTGTAAAAGTATTGTTAATCTTTAAAATTCCAAATTGATCGCTTGTGATTCCTCAGTTTGCTCGTGCCATTGAATTGCACTTACCTACTGCCTGCCAGCGTGTTTTCCAGGTCCAACTAGCCAATTAGTGGAACCAATCATAATTCTTATAACAGTATATAAAAAAACAAAAATCATAATTTTTTGGACTGCAAATATTCAGTCTCCTAGTGCCATTGAATTGCATTTACCTCCTGCCTGCCAGCCTTTTGTGCCAGGCCGTCTTGCCAACTATTTACACCAATCATAATTGTTGTCACAGTATAGTTACTAATTAAAATTAAAAATTTTGATTGTTGATCTTAATCCTCAGTTTGCTCATGCCATTGAATTGCACTTTTCTACTGCCTTCCAAGCCTGTGTGCCAGGCCTACTTTCAAAATATTTACACCAATCATATTTGTTGTCACAGTATTCTTAATAATTAAAAATTAAAATTTTTGGTAATAGTTGTTCTGAATCCTAAGTTTGCTCGTGCCATTGAATTTCACTTTCCTCCTGCCCTGCAGCCTGCTGTGTGCCAGGCCCACCTAGCCAATTATTGCCCGCAATCATATTTCTTTTAACAGTATTGCAAAAATTGTCAATCATCACTGTTTTGACTGTCAGTATTCAGTCTCCTAGTGTCCTTGAATTGCATTTACCTCCTGCCTGCCAGCCTTTTGTGCCAGACCGTCTTGCCAACTATTTACACCAATCATAATTGTTGTCACAGTATAGTTACTAATTAAAATTAAAAAAAATTTGATTTTTGATCTTAATCCTCAGTTTGCTCATGCCATTGAATTGCACTTTTCTACTGCCTTCCAAGCCTGTGTGCCAGGCCTACTTTCAAAATATTTACACCAATCATATTTGTTGTCACAGTATTCTTAATAATTAAAAATTAAATTTTTTGGTAATAGTTGTTCTGAATCCTCAGTTTGCTCATGCCATTGAATTGCACTTTCCTCCTGCCTAGCAGCCTGCTGTGTGCCAGGCCCACCTAGCCAATTATTGCCCGCAATCATATTTCTTTTAACAGTATTGCAAAAATTGTCAATCATCACTGTTTTGACTGTCAGTATTTAGTCTCCTATTGTCCTTGAATTGCATTTACCTCCTGCCTGCCAGCCTTTTGTGCCAGGCCGTCTTGCCAACTATTTACACTAATCATAATTGTTGTCACAGTATAGTTACTAATTAAAATAAAAAAAATTTGATTGTTGATCTTAATCCTCAGTTTGCTCGTGCCATTGAATTGCACTTTCCTACTGCCTTCCAAGCCTGTGTGCCAGGCCTACTTTCAAAATATTTACACCAATCATATTTATTGTCACAGTATTCTTAATAATTAAAAATTAAAATTTTTGGTAATAGTTGTTCTGAATCCTCAGTTTGCTCGTGCCATTGAATTACACTTTCCTCCTGCCTTGCAGCCTGCTGTGTGCCAGGCCCACCTAGCCAATTATTGCCAGCAATCATATTTCTTTTAACAGTATTGCAAAAATTCTCAATCATCACTGTATTGACTGTCAGTATTCAGTCTCCTAGTGTCCTTGAATTGCATTTACCTCCTGCCTGCAAGCCTTTTGTGCCAGGCTGTCTTGCCAACTATTTACACCAATCATAATTGTTGTCACAGTATAGTTACTAATTAAAATAAAAAAAAATTTTGATTGTTGATCTTAATCCTCAGTTTGCTCGTGCCATTGAATTGCACTTTCCTACTGCCTTCCAAGCCTGTGTGCCAGGCCTACTTTCAAAATATTTACACCAATCATATTTGTTGTCACAGTATTCTTAATAATTAAAAATTAAATTTTTTGGTAATAGTTGTTCTGAATCCTCAGTTTGCTCGTGCCATTGAATTTCACTTTCCTCCTGCCTTGCAGCCCTCTGTGTGCCAGGCCCACCTAGCCAATTGTTGCCAGCAATCATATTTCTTTTAACAGTATAGCAAAAATTGTCAATCATCACTGTTTTGACTGTCAGTATTCAGTCTCCTAGTGTCCTTGAATTGCAGTTACCTCCTGCCTGCCAGCCTTTTGTGCCAGGCCGTCTTGCCAACTATTTACACCAATTATAATTGTTGTCACAGTATAGTTACTAATTAAAATTAAAAGTTTTTTGATTGTTGATCTTAATCCTCAGTTTGCTCGTGCCATTGAATTGCACTTTTCTCCTGCCTGCCAGCCTGTGTGCCAGGCCCAACTATCCAATTAGTGCCAGCAATCATATTTCTTTTAACAGTATTGCAAAATTTGTCAATCATCACTGTTTTGACTGTCAATCTGCAGTCTACTAGTGCCCTTGAATTGCATTTTCCTCCTGCCTGCCTGCCTGCCTGTGTGCCAGTCCCAACTAGCCAATTAGTGCCAAAAATCATATTTATTGTAACAGTATTGGAATTTTTGTTAATCATAACTGTTTTGACTGTGATTCTTCAGTCTCCTAGTGCCATTGAATTGCAGTTTCCTTTCTCCCAGCGTGTGTGCCAGACAGGCCCATTTGCCAACTAGTTTCCAAACAATCATACTTGTTGTCACAGTACTTTTAATATTTTAAAAAATTAACAATTTGTGATTTTTAAAACATCTGTCTTTTTTGGTGTTGTCAGTCTCACAGCGTATACTGTGCCCACTTCACAGTGCCACCACTCAATTGGTGTAATAGTATTGTTAGTGTCCATTTTAAAAAAAATGACAGGCAGAGGCAGGCCACCCAGCAGGTTCCGTGGTCGTGGTCGTGGTTTTGTGATTCCTTTAGACCCTACAAATATGCACATTGTTCAGACGCCGGGTGCCAGGGGGGATGCGAAAAGTTCTGAGGAGGACCTAGATGAATGGCTAACACAGGACACCCAGTCTTCTTCAGCTTCCGCTGCTAGTCCTCCTAACCTTGATGCACCATCTACGTCGAGCTGTGCTTTGGGCAGGTCTCAAGTGACCAGTGCCACTCCCCCGCCTGTCGCCACCACCAACACTAGCACCACAGCCACTTCACTTGATCTGTCACAGGAGTTATTGACACATCATTTGGAAGAAATGAGTGATGCACAACCATCATTGACAGAGGATGTAGATAATAGTGATCAGTCTCAGTCAGGCAGCATTACCGACATGGAGGTACGGTGTGATGATGATGATGTTGTACCCGCTGCTGCTTCCTTTCTTGATGTGTCAGATACAAGTGAAGCGGTTGATGATGATTTGTCACGTGAGTGCCTGCTAGAAGAGAAGAAGAAGAGGGGGAAAGTTCAGATGGGGAGACAGAGAGGAGGAGGAGACGATTTGGAAGCATGGGGAGGTCTTCTGAAGGAGCTAGATGCACAGTCAGACAGCATGCATCGGCACCCGGGGTCAGCCAGACAACACACCGACCCCCATCAACGCATGCTGTTGCCACCACCAGAATGCCGTCATCGCAGATCTCAGCAGTGTGGATTTTTTTTGTGTGTCTGCCTCTGACAACAGCGATGCCATTTTCAACCTGTGCCAAAAGAAACTTGTGAGTCGTGGGAAGTCCAACACCCACCTTGGTACAACTGCTTTGTGAAGGCACATGGTCTCCCATCACAAAGGCTGATGGGAAGAACACATGAGTAGAAGCAGCACACGAAGTGAAAGCCCCCCTCCTCCTCCTGCTCCAGCATCTTCAGCCACGTCAACCAGTGCTGTCCTCCTTGCCCCCTCTCAACCATCCTCCACTCAGTCTCTCTTACGTAGCAGTTCCTGGTCATCTGCCCACAGTCAGGTGTCTGTCAAGGACATGTTTGAGCGTAAGAAGCCAATTTCTAAAAGTCACCCCCTTGCCCGGCGTCTGACAGCTGGCTTGTCTGAACTCTTAGCCCGCCAGCTTTTACCATACAAGCTGTTGGAGTCTGATGCATTTAAAAAATTTGTATCTATTGGGACACCACAGTGGAAGGTACCTGGCAGAAATTTCTTTTCACAAAAGGCAATCCAAAACCTGTATCCTGTGGTGAGAATGGAAGTTATGGCATGTCTGGCACACAGAGTTGGGGCAAGGGTCCATATGACCATGGATAGCTGGTCTTCAAAGCATGGTCAGGGCAGGTATATCACCTACACTGCACATTGGGTAAACCTGCTGACTTCTGACAAGCATGGAATGCGTTGCTCTGCAGAAGAGTTGGTGACACCGCCACGACTTGCAGGCAGGCCTGCTGCTACCTCCTCTACTCCTCCTACTCCATCCTCTTCCCTAACCTCTTCCTCGGCTGAGTTCTCTTCAACTTCTGCTTCTTGCTCCACATCTATGGCACCCCCCAGCTCCCCAGGTACTATTTTACATCCCGTGTACGGCAGTAGAGGCACAGTCAGACAGCATGCATCGGCACCCGGGGTCAGCCAGACAACACACCGACCCCCATCAATGCATGCTGTTGCCACCACCAGAATGCCGTCATCGCAGATCTCAGCAGTGTGGAATTTTTTTTGTGTGTCTGCCTCTGACAACAGCGATGCCATTTGCAACCTGTGCCAAAAGAAACTGAGTCGTGGGAAGTCCAACAGCCACCTAGGTACAACTGCTTTGCGAAGGCACATGGTCTCCCATCACAAAGGCTGATGGGAAGAACACATGAGTAGAAGCAGCACACAAAGTGAAAGCCGCCCTCCTCCTCCTGCTCCAGCATCTTCAGCCACGTCAACCAGTGCTGTCCTCCTTGCCCCCTCTCAACCATCCTCCACTCAGTCTCTCTTACGTAGCAGTTCCTGGTCATCTGCCCACAGTCAGGTGTCTGTCAAGGACATGTTTGAGCGTAAGAAGCCAATTTCTCAAAGTCACCCCCTTGCCCGGCGTCTGACAGCTGGCTTGTCTGAACTCTTAGCCTGCCAGCTTTTACCATACAAGCTGGTGGAGTCTGATGCTTTCAAAAAATTTGTATCTATTGGGACACCACAGTGGAAGGTACCTGGCAGAAATTTATTTTCACAAAAGGCAATCCCAAACCTGTACTCTGTTGTGAGAAAGGAAGTTATGGCATGTCTGGCACACAGCGTTGGGGCAAGGGTCCATATGACCACGGATAGCTGGTCTGCAAAGCATGGTCAGGGCAGGTATATCACCTACACTTCGCATTGGGTAAACCTGCTGACTTCTGACAAGCATGGAATGCGTGGCTCTGCAGAAGAGTTGGTGACACCGCCACGACTTGCAGGCAGGCCTGCTGCTACCTCCTCTACTCCTCCTACTCCATCCTCTTCCATAACCTCTTCCTCGGCTGAGTCCTCTTCGACTTCTGCATCTTGCTCCACATCTATGGCACCCCCCCAGCTCCCCAGGTACTATGCTACATCCCGGGTACGGCAGTGTCACGCCGTCTTGGGGTTGACTTGCCTGAAAGCGGAGAGTCACACCGCACCAGCACTCCTGACCGCCCTGAACGCACAGGTGGATCAGTGGCTGACTCCGCACTAACTGGAGATTGGCAAGGTTGTTTCTGACAATGGAAGTAATTTGGTGGCGGCATTGAAATTGGGCAAGTTGACACATGTGCCGTGCATGGCACATGTGTGTAATCTGATTGTACAACGATTTGTCCATAAGTTCCCAGGCTTACAGGACGTCCTGAAGCAGGTCAGGAAGGTGTGTGGCCATTTCAGTCGTTCCTACACGGCCATGGTGCACTTGTCTGATATCCAGCGTCGAAACAACCTGCCAGTGAGGCGCTTGATTTGCGACAGCCCGACACGGTGGAATTCAACACTCCTAATGTTTGACCGCCTGCTCCAACAAGAAAAAGCTGTTAATGAGTATTTGTATGACCGGGGTGCTAGGACAGCCTCTGGGGAGCTGGGGATATTTTTGCCAAATTACTGGATGCTCATGCGCAATGCCTGTAGGCTCATGCGTCCTTTTGAGGAGGTGACAAACCTTGTCAGTCAAACCGAAGGAACCATCAGCGAAATCATTCCATTTGTTTTCTTCCTGGAGCGTGCCCTTTGAAGAGTGCTGGATCAGGCCGTAGATGAGTGTGAAGAGGAAGAGTTGTGGTGTCCATCACCCCCACAAACCGCCTTATCAGCATCGCTTGCTGGACCTGCGGCAACGCAGGAAGAGGATTGTGAGGAAGAGGAGTCAGAGGAGGAATGTGGCTTTGAGGAGGAGAAAGACAGAGCACAACAGGAATCCCAAGATGCTCGTTGTTGTCACCTCTCTGGTACCCGTGGTGTTGTACGTGGCTGGGGGGAAGAAGATACCCTCAGTGAGATCAGTGAGGAGGAGGAACGGGATATGATTAGCTCGGCATCCAACCTTGTTAAAATGGGTTCTTTCATGCTGTCGTGCCTGTTGAGGGACCCTCGTATAAAAAAGCTGAAGGAGAACGACCTGTACTGGGTTTCCACTCTCCTTGACCCCCGGTATAAGCATAAAGTGCCTGAAATGTTACCAAATTCCCGCAAGTCAGAAAGGATGGAGCATTTTAAGAATAAATTAAAAACTATGCTTTACACAGCGTATAAGGGTGATGTCACAGCACCACCGGAATGTAACAGTGGAAGAGATTAAATAAATCCTCCTCCTCCCACGAACACGGCGGCAAGGACAGGATGCTTTCCTGATGTCTTGATGATGGAGGACATGTGTACCTTTTTAACTCCCATGCATCCCCAGAGCCTTTCGGGATCCAGCCTCAGAGAAAGACTCAACCAACAGGTAGCAGACTACCTAGCTTTAACTGTGGATCTTGACACTCTCAGGAGCGATGGACCCCTTGACTACTGGGTGTGCAGGCTTGACTTGTGGCCTGAGCTATCCTAATTTGCAATGGAACTTCTGGCCTGCCCTGCTTGAAGTGTCCTGTCCGAAAAGACTTTCAGTGCAGCAGGAGGTTTTGTCACTGAGAAGAGAAGTCGCTTAGGTCAAAAAAGCCTTGACTATCTCACTTTTATAAAAATGAATGAGGGCTGGATCCCAAAGGGACTGACATTGGGCGATACATTTGATTAAAAAAGGCCTGATGATGAGATGAGCTGGCTTGGGCTACAACTGGTACACAGGCTGGCCTTTTTTTTTTTCTTATAAAGCCGGATGACTTGCTTGACTTATCCGCCAACAACTAGTGTTCAAGCCACAAGCTTAGAGGGCACTTTATAAATGTTTTACAAACATTAATTGTTCTGGCCACTGCTACATCATTTGCTACAACTTTACCCAAATTTTTCAGCCATTTGTACATTCCTAATTTTTCTGGCCTCTGCTGCTGCTCTGTGGGTACAAAACTCAAATAAAAAAATAAGGCACATAACAGTGATTAAACTGTTACGAATAGTACAACTTAACAGTGCACACCACTTACATCTGGTGGACCATTAAATTGCACGCGCAGTGCCCCAAATGTGAAGTAGGAGAACCGACCAAGCATTTTTATCCATCTCTTGGTTGCTCTAAATTATCTCTGTGTTCCATCTATGCCATACCTGTACTCTATTGTGCAAAAGGGTGGCATATGTGATGTTTCATGCTGTTGTGCCTGTTGCGGTTCGTGGCCCATGGTATAAAAAGGCTGAAGGAGAACGACCTGTAATGGGTGCCCCAGCAAATTTTTAGAAAAATTTTCCCGGTTCCTCTCAATTATCTCCAGGTTTCTAAAATGGATGCGATACCTGTACTCGCTTGTGCAAAAGGATGGCATATGTGGTGTTTCTTGCAGTTGTTTCTGTTGAGGGTGCTGGACCCTTTTCTAAAAATGCTGAAGGAGAACGACCTGGAGTGGGTGTCCAAGCATGGTTTTTTGGGCAATTTCACGTTTCCAAACAATTATCTCTGGGTTTCAAAAATCAATGCCGTAACAGTACTCTATTGCTCAAAAGGATGCCATATGTCCTCTTTACTGCTGTTGTTTCATATGCGGGTCCTGGACTCTCTTATAAAAAGGCTGAAGTAGAAAGAAGTGTCCTAGGTGTACAATCATGTTTTTGGTTAAATTTCCCGGTTCCAACAAATTATCTCTGGGTTTCTAAAATCAATGCTTTACCTGTACTCCATTGTTCAAAAGGATCCCATATGTCCTCTGTCCTGCTGGTGTTTCTGTTGAGGGTCCTGGACCCTGTTATAAAATGGCTGAAGCAGAAAGAAGTGTACTGTGTGTCCATCCAAACCTTTTTGTGATTCAAATTCCAGGTTGCAAAAAATTATCTCCCAAACTCTATTGTTTAAAAGGATGCCATATGTTCTCTTTTCTGCTGGTGTTTTTTTTAGGGTCCTGGAACCTCTTAAAAAAGGCCTAAGGAGAAAGAAGTGTACTGGGTGTCCACTCAATGTATATTTCTATTTCCCATTTGCCAAAAATTATCTCTGGGTTTGTAAAATCAATGCTGTACCTGTACTCTTTTGTTCAAAAGGATGCCATATGCCCTATTTCCTGCTGGTGTTTTGTTTGAGGGTCCTGGACGCTCTTATAAAAAGGCCTAAGGAGAAAGAATTGTACTGGGTGTCCACTCAATGTATTTTTCTATTTCCAATTTGCCAAAAATTATCTCTGGGTTTGTAAAATCAATGCTGTACCTGTACTCTATTATTCAAAAGGATGCCATATGTCCTCTTTCCTTCTGGTGTTTTGTTTGAGGGTCCTGGACCCTCTTATAAAAAGGCCTAAGGAGAAAGACGTGTACTGGTTGTCCATCGAATCATTTGTTTGATTCAAATTCCCGGTTGCAACAAATTATCTCCGGGTTTCTAAAATCAATGCCTTTCCTATATTCTTTTTTTCAAAAGGATGCCATATGTCCTTGTTACTGCTGCTGGTTTTGTTGAGGGTCCTGGAGCCTCTGCTAAAAAGGCCTAAGGATAAATAAGTGTACTGGGTGTCTATTCAATGTTTTTTTTAGATTTCCCGGTTGTAACAAATTATCTCTGTGTTTCTAAAATGAATGCCTTTCCTGTAATCTATTTTTCAAAAGGATGACATATGTCCTATTTCATGCTGTTGTTTCTGTTGAGGGTCCGGGACCCTCTTATAAAAAGGCCTAAGGATAAAGAAGTGTACTGGTTGTCTAATCAATTTTCTTTTAGATTTCCCGGTATCAACAAATTTTCTCTGGGTTTCTAAAATCAATGCTTTTCCTGTAATCTATTTTTCAAAAGAATGCAATATGTCCTCTTTCCTGATGGTGTTTTGTTTGAGGGTCCTGGAGCCTCTGCTAAAAAGGCCTAAGGAGAAAGAAGTGTACTGGGTGTCTATTCAATGTTTTTTTAGATTTCCCGGTTGCAACAAATCATCTCTGGGTTTCTAAAATCAATGCCCTTCCTGTAATCTATTTTTCAAAAGGATGCCATATGTCCTCTTTCATGCTGTTATTTCTGTTGAGGGTCCTGGAGCCTCTGCTAAAAAGGCCTAAGGAGAAAGAAGTGTACTGGGTGTCTATTCAATGTTTTTTTAGATTTCCCGGTTGCAACCAAATATCTCTGGGTTTCTAAAATCAATGCCTTTCCTGTAATCTATTTTTCAAAAGGATGCAATATATCCTCTTTCCTGATGGTGTTTTGTTTGAGGGTCCTGGAGCCTCTGCTAAAAAGGCCTAAGGAGAAAGAAGTGTACTGGGTGTATAATCAATTTTTTTTTATTTCCCGGTTGCAACAAATTATCTCTGGGTTTCTAAAATCAATGCCTTTCATGTAATCAATTGTTCAAAAGGATGCTATATGTCCTCTTTCATGCTGTTGTTTCTGTTGAGGCTCCGGGACCCTCTTATAAAAAGGCCTAAGGAAAAAGAATTGTACTGGGTGTCTAATCAATGTTTTTTTATATTTCACGGTTGCAACAAATTATCTATGGGTTTCTAAAATCAATGCCTTTCATGTAATCTATTTTTCAAAAGGATGCAATATGTCCTCTGTCCTGATGGGGTTTTGTTTGAGGGTCCTGGAGCCTCTGCTAAAAAGGACTAAGGAGAAAGAAGTGTACTGGGTGTCCATCGAATCATTTTTTTTAATTCAAAATCCCGGTTGCAACAAATTATCTCCGGGTTTCTAAAATCAATGCCTTTCCTATAATCTTTTTTTCAAAAGGATGCCATATGTCCTCTTTCCTGCTGCTGGTTTTGTTGAGGGTCCTGGAACCTCTGCTAAAAGGCCTAAGGATAAAGAAGTGTACTGGGTGTATATTCAATGTTTTTTTAGATTGCCCAGTTGCAAAAAATTATCTCTGGGTTTCTAAAATCATTGCCTTTCCTGTACTCTATTTTTATAAAGGATGCCATATGTCCTCTTTCATGCTCTCCCACCTGTTGTTTCTGTTGAGGTTCCAGGACCCTCTTATAAAAAGGCCTAAGGATAAAGAAGTGTACTGGGTGTCCAATCATTGCTTTTTTCTTTTTCCCTGTTCATATAAATTATCTCAGGGATTCTAAAATCAATGCCTTAAATGTAATCTATTGTTCAAAAGAATGCCATATGTCCTCTTTCCTTTTTTTTTTTTTCTTTTTTTTTTTCGGTATTTTTGTTTATTTTAGAAAATGTAATGCACTTATAGGTTAACAAAGATTATGACTTTGCACACTGCCATTTTCCATGCAGCATTTTGACATGTCGTGTGATATGACTAGAAGAATGGTATGTTTTGAATCTGCTGAGCATAATAATAATAATAATAATAATAAAAAAAAAAAATTTAATTTAACTTGCATTACTAACTGAAGCATTACTTCAGGAGTCAGGCATGGTCCTCCTAGGTAGTGGTTGTTAGCAGATTATTTTCACTGAAAATTGCAATTGCCACAGCGTGCATAAAATGTGCGTCACCAGTCTCCAAATCTTACCTTTTTAATGCCAATTGATATTGCCACAGCTGGAACAACAGTAAATAACATGTGCGTCACCACAGTCTCCAAAGCTGTTGTCAGATGTATACAAAAACACTGATAAAGTATTCCTTTCGGGGCGCAAAGAGATGGCTACCGGAACACTCCAGTAACTTCCCAAGAGTCGCTGTCTTGTGTTTCTGGTGATGTTGGAGACATCTGTGTAGTGTACAGGGAGGCCCAAAATCCTCTCCATCTCTGTGCACCACAGGACAGGACGTCCTTGTCATCCATAAGCACAGGAAATTGCTGGCATTTTCCTTGCTTCAAGTTCAGCTTTTGTGGTGATAGTACAGACTTTAATAAACTTTGGTTTCCTACCATACTCAAGACAATCTTGTAGTTACAGCTTCGGACTTGCTGTGGGAAACAGTGGCCTGTCCATACCAGGAAGATGATTTAGACAGAAGTAACAAGCTCTGCTTTCAGGTGACACATGTTTAGCGTCAATAATCAAAGGGGTTGCGTGCAGAATATGGCAGATGGCCCCTAATTCACATGTTTGTCCAGAGCCACAACATTTGCAAACAGCCAGAAGAAAGGTCGGTTCTCACCAGCCTTAAGTTGCGCTTCATTTACCAAATGCTGATATTCAAAAAATAGACAAACAGTGCCTTAAAAAAGACATTTGCGATATGGATTCACCAGAGCAAGGTCATTGCAAGTACTTCCCACGATAACAAAATTAAAATGCCACAACTCCGCAATCTTCCCCTTCACATTATTATTGTCACACTCCATTGTACTCCTATGCCCAGCTCCCTGCTCTTGTTTTTGTTGAGGGTCCTGGAGCCTCTGCTAAAAAGGCCTATGGATAAAGAAGTGTACTGGGTGTCTATTCAATGTTTTTTTAGATTTCCCGGTTGCAACAAATTATCTCTGTGTTTCTAAAATCAATGCCTTTCCTGTAATCTATTTTTCAAAAGGATGCCATATGTCCTCTTTCATGCTGTTGTTTCTGTTGAGGCTCTGGGACCCTCTTAAAAAAAGGCCTAAGGATAAAGAAGTGTACTGGGTGTCCAATCAATGTTTTTTTTTATTTCCCGGTTCAGATAAATTATCTCTGGGATTCATAAATCAATGCCTTACCTGTAATCTATTATTCAAAAGGATGCCATATGTCCTCTTTCATGATGTTATTTCTGTTGAGGCTCTGGGAGCCTCTTATAAAAAGGCCTAAGGATAAAGAAGTGTACTTGGTGTCCAATCAATGTTTTTTTTCTATTTCCAGGTTCATATAAATGATCTCTGGGATTCTAAAATCAATGCCTTAACTGTAATCAATTGTTCACAAGGATGCCATATGTCCTCTTTCCTGCTGCTGGTTTTGTTGAGTGTCCTGGAGCCTCTGCTAAAAAGGCCTAAGGATAAATAAGTGTACTGGGTGTCTATTCAATGTTTTTTTAGATTTCCCGGTTGTAACAAATTATCTCTGTGTTTCTAAAATTAATGCCTTTCCTGTAATATATATTTTTAAAAGGATGCCATATGTCCTCTTTCAAGCTGTTGTTTCTGCTGAGGCTCCGAGACTCTCTTATAAAAAGGCCTAAGGATAAAGAAGTGTACTGGGTGTCCAGTCAATGTTTTTTTTCTATTTCCCGGGTCATATAAATGATCTCTGGGATTCTAAAATCAATGCCTTAACTGTAATCAATTGTTCACAAGGATGCCATATGTCCTCTTTCATGCTGTTGTTTCTGTTGAGGCTCCGGGACCCTCTTACAAAAAGGCCTAAGGATAAAGAAGTGTACTGGGTGTCCAATCAATGTTTTTTTTTTATTTCACAGTTGCAAAACAATTATCTATGGCTTTCTAAAATCTATGCCTTACCTGTCATCTATTGTTCAAAAGGATGCCATATGTCCTCTTTCCTGCTGTTGTTTTTGTTGAGGGTCCGGAAAACTATTCTAAAAAGGCCGAAGGAGAATGACCTGTACTGTACTGGGTGTCCAATCATGTTTTTGTTTTCAATTTCACGGTTCATAATAAATATTGCCGTGTAACTAAAATCAATGCCATACCTGTACTCTGTTGTTCAAAAGGATGGCATATGTGGTGTTTCATTCTGTTGTGGTTGTTGAGGGTTGTGGCCGTGGGACAGCGTATAAAACGGCTGAAGGAGAACAACCTGTTCAGCCTTGCTCCACTTTTTAGGCAGGCCAGCTCTTTGCATACATGCCCACAGACTCTGTAATGCATGCCTCTTTTAGGGAGTGGTGCAGCCATAATGCAGGGTCAGAACCTCTGCCTGCAACTGTTATACTCGATTTTGCGAAAGGAAGTAACCTTACCATGGTTCCCTGCACGCATGTATTGTTGTTATATTTTGGTGAGGCTAATCATGATGGCCATGTAGACCACCACCGAGAGTCCTGGAAGTAACAGGGATGAGATGAAAGTGCTAAGAATAGTACTACTTGAAACAACCGAGTTAGCCATGGGTGTTAATCCAAGACCGCTTGGATTTATTTTTGTTTTGGGTGCGGCTAATCATGCAGGCCATATAGAGCTGCCACCATTCAGTGTTGTATCAGCTATTAAACTAACAAGAACTGTACTATCAAAATACAGCCAATGAAGGGCCTATGAAGACTGAGCAAAGGTTGGATTGTAGTATTTTGTTTGGCTAATCATGATGGCCATGTAGACCACCCGTAACAGGGATGAAAGTGCTAAGAATAGTACTAATAGAAACAACTGAGTTAGCCATGGTTGTTAGTCTAAGACCACTCGGCTTTTTTGGGGGGATTGAAGGCCAGATAGACCTGCCACCATTTGGTGTTGTAACAGGTATTAAACTGCAAAGAACAGTACTACTTAACACAACCTACTTACCATGGGTCCCAGAGGATATGTTTGGTTAGTATATTTTGTAAGGGTAATCATGCAGGCCATATAGACCTCCACGGATAGGGTGAGTATAAGTAACAGCTATTAAAATGCTAAGGACATTACTAATTAACACAACATAGTTACCATGGGTCGCAGACCAAGAGCAAATGTCTTATTATTATATTGTGTATGGGTAATCATCCAGGCCGTATAGACCTCACCAAATAGGGGGAGTTACAGAGATTAAAGTGCTAAGAATGGTAGTACTTAAAACACAACCTAGTTAAAATGGGTACCAGACCGCATGTCTTATTATTATATTTTTTCAGGGTAATCAGGCAGGCCATATAGACCACCCCCGATAGGGGGGGGGTAACAGGGATTAAAGTGCTAAGAAAAGTACTAATTAACACAAGCTAGTTATCATGGGTCCAACACCGTGTGTCTTGATGTTATACTTTGTCAGGGTAATCATGCAGGCCATATAGACCTCTCTTGATAGGGGGAGTAACAGGGATTACAGTTATAAGAATAGTACTACTTAAACACAACCTAATTACCATGGGTCCGAGACCAGATGTTTTCTTATTATACTTTGCCAGGCTAATCATGCAGGCCATAGAGAGCTCCAACAAAAGGGGGGGGAAGAGGGATTCAAGTGATAAGAAAAGTTTTACTTAACACAACAAAATTACCATGGGTCCCAGACCGCGTGTCTTGTTGTTATACTTTGTCAGGGTAATCATAACCGCCATATAGACCTCCACCAATAGGGGGAGTTACAGGGCTGAAAGTGCGAAGAATAGTACTACTTAACACAACCTAGTTGGGTTCAAGACCGCATGTTAAATTATTAGACTTTATCAGGGTAATTATATATCTAAAAAATCTATCTATTTCTCTTCTATCGATTCTATCTAACTATCAATCTTTGTATATCTATCTATCCTATCTGTCCGGGATGTTTTGAGACAGCCACTTGTGTTTCTGACAAATTTGCAGCAGGAGGACAGAACAATCATCTTCTTCCATCTCCCGGTTCCAAAAATGAAGGCCATATAGACCTCATCCGATAGGGGGAATAATAGGTTGTAGTAAAATGTTAAGAATAGTACTACTTAACACACCACGGGTCACAGACCGCATGTCTTATTGTTATACTCTGTCAGGGAAATTATATATATTTCAAATCGATTTATTTATATGTAGATTGCATCTATTGATCGATGTAATTCGTATCTATAAAAAATGTATATTACATATTTTGGGTGATGTCATTCATATCTATAAAATGTATATTGCATCTTTGATTCGATAACATTCGTATCTATCAAATGTATATTGCATCTATTGATCAATGTAATTCATATCTATCGAATGTATGTTGCATCTATTGAGCTATGTACAGTGTATCGATCATATGTATATTGCATCAATTGAGCTATGTAATCTCTATGTATCTATCTCGTGGTTGTGCAAGTGGACTGTTTGCGGTTGATTGCGGTGCGTAACACTTGGAGTTTGCTCTGTCACTGTGATGCGGCCGTAACCCTTACACTACCTGATAGATACGACATCATAACTGATGTTTTAAAGCACGTTATTGCAAACAATTTGGGAATGTTAGTTGATTTAGGCCCTTTATGGGTTAAAAGCAGACTCTGCATAAACTATGTAATTTTCCATGGGAGTTTTACCATGGATCCCCCTCCAGCATGCCACAGTCCAGGTGTTAGTACCCTTGAAACAACTTTTCCATCACTATTGTGGCCAGAAAGAGTCCTTGTAGGTTTTAAAGTTTGCCTGCCTATTGAAGTCAATGGCGGTTCGCAGGTTCACGAACAATACCGGAAGTTCGAGTCCGCCGCTCGCGAACCGAAATTTTTAGGTTTGCGACATCACTAATGATGACTACCCTAGTGTTGCGATTACTAATAATATTGATTTATTTGCATTTAACATGTTAATATAATTTTGTATTATATTTATTTATTTTTTAAATCTCTAAGGCCTAGATTTGGAGTTCGGCGGTAAAAGGGCTGTTAACGCTCCGCGGGCTTTTTTCTGGCCGCACCATAAAATTAACTCTGGTATCGAGAGTTCAAACAAATGCTGCGTTAGGCTCCAAAAAAGGAGCGTAGAGCATTTTTACCGCAAATGCAACTCTCGATACCAGAGTTGCTTACGGACGCGGCCGGCCTCCAAAACGTGCTCGTGCACGATTCTCCCATAGGAAACAATGGGGCTGTTTGAGCTGAAAAAAAACCTAACACCTGCAAAAAAGCAGCGTTCAGCTCCTAACGCAGCCCCATTGTTTCCTATGGGGAAACACTTCCTACGTCTGCACCTAACACCCTAACATGTACCCCGAGTCTAAACACCCCTACCCTTACACTTATTAACCCCTAATCTGCCGCCCCCGCTATCGCTGACCCCTGCATATTTTTTTTAACCCCTAATATGCCGCTCCGTAAACCGCCGCCACCTACGTTATCCCTATGTACCCCTAATCTGCTGCCCTAACATCGCCGACCCCTATATTATATTTATTAACCCCTAATCTGCCCCCCTCAACGTCGCCGACACCTGCCTACACTTATTAACCCCTAATCTGCCGAGCGGACCTGAGCGCTACTATATTAAAGTTATGAACCCCTAACCCGCCTCACTAACCCTATCATAAATAGTATTAACCCCTAATCTGCCCTCCCTAACATCGCCGACACCTAACTTCAATTATTAACCCCTAATCTGCCGACCGGAGCTCAACGCTATTCTAATAAATGTATTAACCCCTAAAGCTAAGTCTAACCCTAACACTAACAACCCCCTAAGTTAAATATAATTTTTATCTAACGAAATAAATTAACTCTTATTAAATAAATGATTCCTATTTAAAGCTAAATACTTACCTGTAAAATAAATCCTAATATAGCTACAATATAAATTATAATTACATTGTAGCTATTTTAGGATTAATATTTATTTTACAGGCAACTTTGTAATTATTTTAACCAGGTACAATAGCTATTAAATAGTTAAGAACTATTTAATAGTTACCTAGTTAAAATAATTACAAAATTACCTGTAAAATAAATCCTAACCTAAGTTACAATTAAACCTAACACTATACTATCATTAAATTAATTAAATAAACTACCTACAATTACCTACAATTAAATCTAACACTACACTATCAATAAATTAATTAAACACAATTCCTACAAATAAATACAATTAAATAAACTAGCTAAAGTACAAAAAATAAAAAAGAACTAAGTTACAGAAAATAAAAAAATATTTACAAACATAATAAAAATATTACAACAATTTTAAACTAATTACACCTACTCTAAGCCCCCTAATAAAATAACAAAGCCCCCCAAAATAAAAAATTCCCTACCCTATTCTAAATTAAAAAAGTTACAAGCTCTTTTACCTTACCAGCCCTGAACAGGGCCCTTTGCGGGGCATGCCCCAAGAATTTCAGCTCTTTTGCCTGTAAAAGAATAAATACAATACCCCCCCCCCCAACATTACAACCCACCACCCACATACCCCTAATCTAACCCAAACCCCCCTTAAATAAACCTAACACTAAGCCCCTGAAGATCTTCCTACCTTGTCTTCACCATACCAGGTTCACCGATCCGTCCTGAAGAGCTCCTCCGATGTCCTGATCCAAGCCCAAGCGGGGGCTGAAGAGGTCCATGATCCGGTCAAAGTCTTCATCCAAGCGGGGCAGAAGAGGATCTTCCATCCGATTGAAGTCATCATCCAGGCGGCATCTTCTATGGTCTTCCATCCGGAGCGAAGCGGCAGGATCCTGAAGACCTCCAGCGCGGAACATCCATCCGGACCGACGACTGAACGACGAATGACTGTTCCTTTAAGGGACGTCATCCAAGATGGCGTCCCTCGAATTCCGATTGGGTGATAGGATTCTATCAGCCAATCGGAATTAAGGTAGGAATTTTCTGATTGGCTGATGGAATCAGCCAATCAGAATCTAGTTCAATCCGATTGGCCGATCCAATCAGCCAATCAGATTGAGCTCGCATTCTATTGGCTGATCGGAACAGCCAATAGAATGCGAGCTCAATCTGATTGGCTGATTGGATCAGCCAATCGGATTGAACTTGATTCTGATTGGCTGATTCCATCAGCCAATCAGAAAATTCCTACCTTAATTCCGATTGGCTGATAGAATCCTATCAGCCAATCGGAATTCGAGGGACGCCATCTTGGATGACGTCCCTTAAAGGAACAGTCATTCGTCGTTCAGTCGTCGGTCCGGATGGATGTTCCGCGCTGGAGGTTTTCAGGATCCTGCCGCTTCGCTCCGGATGGAAGACCATAGAAGATGCCGCCTGGATGATGACTTCAATCGGATGGAAGATCCTCTTCTGCCCCGCTTGGATGAAGACTTTGACCGGATCATGGACCTCTTCAGCCCCCGCTTGGGCTTGGATCAGGACATCGGAGGAGCTCTTCAGGACGGATCGGTGAACCTGGTATGGTGAAGACAAGGTAGGAAGATCTTCAGGGGCTTAGTGTTAGGTTTATTTAAGGGGGGTTGGGGTTAGATTAGGGGTATGTGGGTGGTGGGTTGTAATGTTGGGGGGGGGGTATTGTATTTATTCTTTTACAGGCAAAAGAGCTGAAATTCTTGGGGCATGCCCCGCAAAGGGCCCTGTTCAGGGCTGGTAAGGTAAAAGAGCTTGTAACTTTTTTAATTTAGAATAGGGTAGGGAATTTTTTATTTGGGGGGGCTTTGTTATTTTATTAGGGGGCTTAGAGTAGGTGTAATTAGTTTAAAATTGTTGTAATATTTTTATTATGTTTGTAAATATTTTTTTATTTTCTGTAACTTAGTTCTTTTTTATTTTTTGTACTTTAGCTAGTTTATTTAATTGTATTTATTTGTAGGAATTGTGTTTAATTAATTTATTGATAGTGTAGTGTTAGGTTAATTGTAGGTAATTGTAGGTAGTTTATTTAATTATTTTATTGATAGTCTAGTGTTAGGTTTAATTATATCTTAGGTTAGGATTTATTTTACAGGTAAATTTGTTATTATTTTAACTAGGTAACTATTAAATAGTTCTTAACTATTTAATAGCTATTGTACCTGGTTAAAATAATTACAAAGTTGCCTGTAAAATAAATATTAATCCTTAAATAGCTATAATATAATTATAATTTATATTGTAGCTATATTAGGATTTATTTTACAGGTAAGTATTTAGCTTTAAATAGGAATAAGTTATTTAATAAGAGTTAATTTATTTCGTTAGATAAAAATTATATTTAATTTAGGGGGCTGTTAGTGTTAGGGTTAGACTTAGCTTTAGGGGTTAATACATTTATTAGAATAGCGGTGAGCTCCGGTCGGCAGATTAGGGGTTAATAATTGAAGTTAGGTGTCGGCGATGTTAGGGAGGGCAGATTAGGGGTTAATACTATTTATGATAGGGTTAGTGAGGCGGGTTAGGGGTTCATAACTTTATTATAGTAGCGGTGCGGTCCGCTCGGCAGATTAGGGGTTAATAAGTGTAGGCAGGTGTCGGCGACGTTGTGGGGGGCAGATTAGGGGTTAATAAATATAATATAGGGGTCGGCGATGTTAGGGGCAGCAGATTAGGGGTACATAGGGATAACATAGGTGGTGGCGATTTGCGGTCGGAAGATTAGGGGTTAATTATTTTAAGTAGCTGGCGGCGACGTTGTGGGGGGCAAGTTAGGGGTTAAGAAATATAATATAGGGGTCGGCGGGGTTAGGGGCAGCAGATTAGGGGTACATAAGTATAACGTAGGTGGCGGTCGGCAGATTAGGGGTTAAAAATTTAAATCGAGTGTCGGCGATGTGGGGGGACCTCGGTTTAGGGGTACATAGGTAGTTTATGGGTGTTAGTGTACTTTAGGGTACAGTAGTTAAGAGCTTTATAAACCGGCGTTAGCCAGAAAGCTCTTAACTCCTGCTATTTTCAGGCGGCTGGAATCTTGTCGTTAGAGCTCTAACGCTCACTTCAGAAACGACTCTAAATACCAGCGTTAGAAAGATCCCATTGAAAAGATAGGCTACGCAAATGGCGTAGGGGGATCTGCGGTATAGAAAAGTCGTGGCTGAAAAGTGAGCGTTAGACCCTTTAATCACTGACTCCAAATACCAGCGGGCGGCCAAAACCAGCGTTAGGAGCCTCTAACACTGGTTTTCATGGCTACCGCCGAACTCCAAATCTAGGCCTAAGTACCTAAATGTAATTGTGAACAAAATAATTGTTAGAATGTGATCTAGGCATGAACTAGGCATGCATGAGATCAAAGGGCCCAAATATGCTTTGGAAAAGGTAAGGCTAATCTGAAAAAAATGTTGTTTTATGTTTTTTAATTCTTCTAGTCATGGGAGTCCGAATATGTTTTCTAGAGGATGGAACAAAAAAATATAATGACACAAGCAAATAGTTAATAACTTAATTTAAAAAAAAAATTGATCCACTATTCACTCAAGTGGTTGTTCAGAATTATTTTTTTTTATGAAAAAAATGTGTTCAGGGTAGCAGGAGAAAAACTGGCATCAAATTAAACTTACATTTAGGGAAATGGCTCCTTTATTTTTATTTTGTAATTTGTGCTAGTGTTTTCCTGCAAAAAAAGAGGCAGCAGAAAAAAAGATGAAGATTTAAGAACAAATTAAACTACTCTCTCCTAAATGATAAGAATATGTATTGATTTATTTATTGCACATACTAGCCTGCTTTCCACAATGTAAGAAGCAGAAGTCAGCAGACCACTGCTTCTTACTTAAACTCTCCACAACCTGAGTTGGCAGATATAAATAAACTCAACACACTGGGTGAGAGAAGGGAGTGGCATTACACATTATGGGGCGTCCTACAAAGAAAAACTATTAAATATCGATTAGTTGTGCTAAAGCAGAAGGTGCATTAGGAATATTTTACATTCCTATGTTCTTCACATAGAGGAAAATATTCCTTTTATTTCATCTATACTATAATCGTGTTTTAAACGCATCCCTAGCCGATGCCAGTTGCGCACGCATCCTCAAAGGAATGATGGTTGCGCGAGGCAGCCAAAAGAATGTTGGCGGTACGTGCAGCCAAAAGAATCCACCTGGATGCAGCGTAGGCAAATAAAGCATTAAGAAAAAAAACATGCAACCACCCGGACGAAATAAAAAAAACATGTAACCGTCTGCACCAAATAACAAAAAAACAGCCCGCACAAAATAATAAAAAAACTTACCGCCCGAACGAAGTATTGCACAAAAAAAACCTAACCGACGTACGAAGTATTAACAAAAAGAAAACTAAGCAACCGCAAGAAATATTAACGAACACCTAAATCGCCAACCCACACATCGCGAAATAATAAAGTAATTAACCCCTAATCCCTAAATTAAATAGCACAAATAACATAATTAAACTATTAACCCATAAACTGCCAACACCACACAACGCAATAAACCTATTAACCTATTAACCCCTAAACCCCCAACCCCCCACATCACAATAAACCTAATTAACCTATTAACCCCTAAACCGTCAAACCCCTACATCGCAATACACCTAATTAACCCATTAACCCCTAATCCCCAAACCCCCACATCGCAATAAACCTAATTAAACTATTAACTCCTATTAACTCCTAAACTGCCAACCCCCTAAAATGCAGATAAATAATTTAATTAATAAGCCCTCTAACCTAACAACACTTTTTAAAATAAAAAATCCTAACATTAGTTTCAAAATAAAACCTAACATTAAATTACAAAAAAAATATAAAATTACAAACAAATAAAAAAGTCTAAAATTACAGAAAAAAATTAACAATGTTATAAAAATTAAAAAAATAAAATAAACCTAATCTAATACCCCTAAGAAAATAAAAAAAAAAAAAAAAACACCCCCTAATCTAAACTAAACTACAAAAAGCCCTTAAAAGGGCCTTTTGTAGGGCATTGCTCTAAGTTAAACAGCTGTTTTACATGTGAAAAAAATATTTAATCCCCCCTCAGTAAACCCCCTCACCCACCAAACCCCCAAAATAAAAAAAAACTAACACTAAAAAAAATAAACTACCCATTGCCCCTAAAGTGGCATCTGTATGGGTATTGCCCTTAAAAGGACATTCAACTCTTTTACTGCCCTTAAAAGTGCAATCAGCTCTTTTACAGCCCGAAAAACCCTAATCTAAAAAAAAACCAATACCCATAAGCTAAAAAAAGCCTAAGACTAAGCCCCAAATAGGTAGTCACTAAGTCCAGTGGATGTCTTCTTCCAGGTAGCTCAATCATCTTCTATCTTCATCCAGAGTGAAGAAGGCGCAGAGTGGAGCTGCAGAGTTGGCTTCCCTGATGCGCGGATCCGGAGCGGCGGTTCTCAGCGGTGGTGGTCCTCCTCAGCGGCATGGAGGCTCCTCTTCATGTGATCGTCTGTTGAACACTGAAGATTGAATGCAAGGTACTCTATATTTATTGGGGTACCTTGCATTCCTATTGGCTAAAATTTTGAAATCAGCCAATAGGATGAGAGCTACTGAAATCTTATTGGCTGATTTGAACAATGGGGCTGCGTTAGAAGCTGAACGCGGCTTTTTTGCAGGTGTTAGGTTTTTTTTCAGCTCAAACAGCCCCATTGTTTTCTATGGGGATATCGTGCATTAGCACGTTTTTTAAGCTGGCCGCGTCCGTAAGCACCGCTGGTATCTAGAGTTGCAGTGGCGTTAAATTTTGCTCTATGCTTCCTTTTTGGAGCCTAACACACTGAAAACCCAGCCATTCTGTGAACTCTAAATACCAGCGGTATTTAAAAGGTGCGGGAGAAAAAAAGCACGCGTAGCTAACGCACCCCTTTGGCCGCCAAACTCTAAATCTAGCCATATGAGTCTGTGCACATTTACACTTCAACAAAATATATTTTTTAAAGAACAAAGTAAATATGATAATCAAAGTAAATTGAAAAGTTTTTTTTTTTTTTTTTAACAATGCCTGCTCTATCTTAAAGGGACAGCCTACACCAGAATTGTTATTGTTTTAAAAGATAGCTAATCCCTTTTTTTTTTTTTTTTTTTTTAAATAATTTTTTATTGAGGTAAAATGGCAGACAGACACAAATCTATGGAAAGAAGCATCATGGCAACATGCCCGGTTGTCACATAACAAGATTTACACAGTTAATAATACAAGCATGTCATCACATCTGTAGGATCAAAGCACATCCTAACCCAAAGGTACATTTTCCAGCCATGAATATTACCTCATTTTACATAAATGTATTAACATAAGGACATATAACACAGAGCAAACATCTAGCATGAGATAAGCCTAATTGCAATGACCAAGTCGTGACCTATGCAGGCTTGCACTTGTCCTTGGTATCTTCAACAGAACGTATGATACAGATAATTTCAGTAATAAAGCATTTCAATCAGAGTGTTAACACTAAAGGCATTATATATTTTGTCATACACCCCCCCTAAAATATGCTAAAGTATGGGTGAGACATACTGCTATTGAGGTTTAACAGCCACTTTCGGGCTAAACATCCTAGAAATAAGTACTGTGGAAAACTTAGTAGGTAAAGGTACAGATGCCCTCTAGGACCCAACCTATTAGTGAATTCTATATAAACGCAGGGAGCCTATTAGAGCAATGATACACATTGCTGAACAGATCATTCTATTGAGAAATGTATATGAAAAATAAAAATTATTTGTTCAACTGGAGTCGATTGGAAATCAAGCGTATGCTCATTACAGTACATATAATTACTAACCGGGTAGTTATTGAACCGTTGTACCTAAAGCTACACACAGTTTATCCTCTAAATTAGCATAGGTGCCTATAGGTCTCATATGGTAAATACACGTCTTATGAGGGGTTATAGAAGCTAACCTCCATCTTGTGCTAAAACTGCCTTACAGCCTGAAGAGGTGACTCACAAATCTCCATAAGTTCATATATTTATACCAACGCCGTCCCCTCTAAACTTCCATAGTGCAATGCGTAATTAATACATTAGGGATAGCCAGGAAAGCATTGAAGGTACAAACTATTAGCCCCTTATTAAACCCTCTAGGGTATTATAGTCCACTCTTGTGTCTCACGTTACCCAGATATGCAAATTAAGGTGAAAATAGTACCACATTTGTATATTAACACCAATAGAGAAAACCAATTGAACATATACGTGTATGTGCACCCCCTCACAGAGCACAACATAATATCGCTAAGCTCCATTCATTATGACACATACCTATTTAAAATATACATGCTAATGGTAGCGGTCATGTTCGTATAATATGAGCTCGCATATAGCCTAAACAAATGGACAGTAAAGTTAACAGAGCTAACAATCTACCTTAAAAACTACCTAGTTGGCTATCAGGCTCTATGCCTAATATGATACGCTGCAATGAGGTGCACCTAAGATTCTTGTGAAGGCCTAACTTATGTTCTATGTTGAAAATGTCACTGAAAATGTCTCTCAAGCATAGCGTATATTTATAGACAGATGACCTATCTAATAGTGGGGACAGTATACCAGACTCATATTTCCAATCCACGAGTCCTTGTAGATACTTAATATGACCAGGGTATCCTAATAGCAAAGTCTTATGAGGACACTAAATCTGTAATCCTCCATGTGGCGTTCCGGCAACCTAGCCCACACCTTGCCTGTTGTAGGGACTTGTACTTATCCTGCCCAGAGGTCTGCAAAGTCTCACCGCACTCCAAGGAGTATCTGACACCGCTCTGACTCTGAGACCCGCTGGCAATCCAGGGCCCCAGAGCAATTGCCCCCGCCTCCACTCCCCACCAGAGAGCTGCCCGCATCTCCCCGGCTAGGGACCAGAGCAAACAGGGAGCCCGCACAGGGACTCTGCTTCACACTGACCTGCATATCTGTAGCAGCATGCGGGTCCCAGTCCTCCAGCTCATTGCTACAAAATTTAAAGTGTTCTGCGTTCACCTCACTCTTGCTCCCTGTTATCCTCTTCTTGTCTGTACCCCCCCCAGGAGGGTCCGGACCACAAAAGAAAAAGCCGGTATGCCGCTGTGCACAAATATCTGAGGTTGGAATCTCTTTTACTTGTATCGCCTCCGAGTCTTCCATTTCTGTATGAGGCCTTCATGAGACTCAGTTATCCCCATCTGCTCATGAGTGCGTCCCATAGAGTAAATAAGGCAGTCCAATTTAGCGTACATCAGATCCTCAAAGTCAGTCATCCAAGTCTGTATTGCCACATAGATCTCTTCCATGCTTAGTCGGGAGTTTGCAGCTTATTCCAAAGACTGCGATACAGCAGGGGTTCGCAATCTCCTGCCGGGGGGGGTTAATGGAGGAGGAGGCCTCAAAATAGATCCCAGTAAATTTGGGCTGCGTGATAATACAATAAAGGGCTCAAACGAAGCAGACTTCTGATATATGTTCGGTTCTGATGTTCAGAACCCTCTTGGTTCCCAATATTGTAGGTTATTTTAATAAAAATTTTCAGAAGGTAGGAGCAGCTCAAAATATGCGACCTAAGATGGCCGCTGCCCGGAAGTCCCCCCCATAGCTAATCCCTTTATTACCCGTTTCCCAGTTTTGCATAACCCACACATTTATAATAATATACTTTTAACCTCTGTGATTATCTTGTATCAAAGCCTCTGCAAACTGCCCCTTTTTTCAGTTCTTTTGACAGACTTGCAGTCTAGCCAATCAGTGCCTGCTCCCAAATAAGAAGGGGGGTGGAGGAGAGCACCAAATTAAGGCTGAGGAGGGAACTGTGAAAAAGTATGTAAGACTTTAGATAAAGGTATTAAAATTCCTGAAATTTATTACACAATAATGTTAAAAATATATCACAATGAGGTCCTCACAAAACAGATAACAAAATACAGTTCATGGATCCATGTTACAATAATCAAGAATAAAAGTTTAAACTTAAAAACAAATGAAGGATGATATAAAAGTGGCCTGTTAAGCCGATCCCAATGTAAAAGAGTATATATGTAAATATGTTCAAAGTGCACAATGAGTACTCCTGAAGTTACTGTCAGTTTTTGTATGTCCAAACACGTGATAAAAGATATTAAAAAATGTTGAAAAAAAGTTGAAAAAAATATTGAAAAAAATATATTCCAAAAATATAAATTGAAAAAACAGTGTCCTATCCTGTGTCCAATAGATGTAGATGTTGTGATGAAGAGAGATAGTGAAAAAAGTTGTGTGATGATGCAAAGATTCCACAAAAAAAGATGAACTGTTCCAAAAGTGTTAAAAAGCAAATAAAAAAACAATATCTTAAAAAACGTTTTAGAAAGCGCTTAGAAGAACTTAAAAAACAAGAAGAACTTAAAAAAGTGCTTTCTAAAAAGTTTAAATGTTATTGTTAATCAAACTAGTACATTACACTTGTAATTTTTGTTCATGGTCAAATAACATAACATGGTTTAGGCCAAGATTATGAGTGGAGCACTACAGTTTGCGCGCAAACAATATCGTCTTTTTTCAGCTTTTAGCGTGTGTTGGAAATTGTGCGCATATTGAAAGTAAATGTGTTCACTCAATTTATTTTCTTCAGATTAGCGTGACATGAAAGCTTGCGTAAAGGGTAGAGGAAAAAAAAGTTGCAGTAAACACAACATAAATACACTTAAAAGTAAAGATATAGGGGCATATTTATCAAGCTCTAAGGCGACGGACAGAAATCAACCCAATTGAATACGATCGGGTTGATTGACACCCCCCTGCTAGTGGCCTCGAATCTGCAGGGGGCTGGTGCAATGATAAATGCAGACAGCGTATGCAGCATATTTATCGATTTGCAGCAATATGCAGCAGACTTGATACACTACTTTGTATAATGTCCACTCGCACATTGAAAAATATACCCCATTCTCTTATAAACACTGAGAAAAAATATTTTAAAAAGTTATAAGGGCTCAAAGATATATATGTGTTTGACAAGAAAGGACTGCAAGGGACTTTATAATATGTGTGTATGTAGATAGATATACATGTCTAGATATCCATAACCACAAAGGGTCAGCACACCTTCTCATACTTTCCTGCTACAGTCTTTCAATAATCCTTATAAGAATCATTAAGACACAGCTCCTTTCTTTGCAAACCTTGACAAAGACCCAAATAGGGGCTGAAACATTGAAATAAACTTATGGGGCCAGATTATAAGTGGAGCACTAAAGCAATATTTGTGCTCCACTTTGTAATACCAACACATGCAAATGAGTGCTTCTATTACGAGTTAGCTGCTCATGAGAGTGTGTTTCCATAGGCTGCTATCACACAAGGCATCATACACTCCCATAGACAGGAGAGAAAAAAGCTAGGGGCTTGTAGCACTCACCCTCAATCTATACTATAAAAGGCCAAGTGTGTTTGTCCGAAGCTGTCATGCGCAGTAGAGACAGCACAAGGACAAACACACCTGGCCTTAAATCCCTACCTGATCTGCTGACTGCCGTGAGCAGAAGTGGCGTTACTGAGCGTGCGTAGGGGCGTGGCCTAACGAGAAGGTGTGCAAAGGGGGTGGAGCCTCGCATGAAGGTGCGTGAAGGGGCGGAGTCTAGCGTGAAGGTTTCGCAAAGGGGGCAGCCGTGGAGAGAGCTCAAACAGCTCAAAAAAGGGGAGAGAGGAGAGAGAGATCAAGAGGGGAAAGAGAGATCAAGGGGGAGAGAGAGAGAGGGGGGAGAGAGAAAGAGGGGAGATGTGGAGAGAGAGAGGGGAGAGAAAGAGGGGAGAGAGAAAGAGAGATGGGGGAGATAGAGAGGGGAGAGAGAGAGAAGAGAGAGGGGAGAGAAAGAGGGGGGAGAGTGAGAGTGGAGAGAGAGAGGGGAGATGTGGAGAGAGAGAGAGAGAGAGAGAGAGAGAAGGAAGAGAAAGAGGGGAGAGATAAAGAGAGAGAGGGAGGGAGAGAGAGGGGAGAAAGAGAGAGGGAAGGGAGAGAGAGGGGAGAGAGAGAGAGGAGAGAGAGAGGGGGGAGAGAGAGAGGGAGAGAGAGAGAGAGAGAGAGAGAGAGACAGAGGGGGGATAGAGGGAAAGAGAGAGAGAGAGGAGAGAGAGGGGGAGAGAGAGGAGAGAGGGGAAGAGAGGGGATAGAGAAAGAGAGAGGGGAGATATAAAGAGGGGAGCGAGAGAGGGGGGAGAGAGGTTGAGAGAGGGGAGAGAGAGAGGGGAGAGAGAGAGAGGGGAGAGAGTGAGAGAGAGAGACATGAGAGAGACAAGAGAGAGAGAGAGAGGGGAGATAGAAAGAGGGGAGAGAGAGAGGTTGAGAGAGGGGAGAGAAAGAGAGGGGGAGAGAGAGAGGGGAGAGAGAGAGGGGAGAGAGAGGGGAGATAGAGAGAGTTAGAGGGGAGAGGGAGAGAGGAGAGAGAGAGAGGAGAGAGAGAGAGGAGAGGGGAGAGAGAGAGGGGAGAGAGAGAGGTTTAGAGAGGGAAGAGAGAGAGAGGGGAGAGAGAGATAGAGGGGAGAGGGGAGATAGAGAGAGAGGGGAGATAGAGAGACAGAGAGAGGGGAGAGAGAGAGAGAGAGAGAGAGAGAGAGAAAGAGAGAGAGAAAGAGGGGAGAGAGAAAGAGAGAGGGGGAGACAGAGGGGAGAGAGAGAGGGGAGAGAGCGAGAGGGGGAGAGAGAGAGGGGAGAGAGAGATAGGGGAGAAAGAGAGGGGAGAGATAGAGGGGAGATAGAGAGAGAGAGGGGAGAGAGAGAGAGAGAGAGAGAGAGAGGGAGAGAGAGAGAGACAGAGGGGGGATAGAGAGAAAGAGAGAGAGAGAGAGAGAGAGGAGAGAGAGAGAGAGGGGAGAGAGAGGAGAGGGGGGAGAGAGGGGATAGAGAAAGAGAGAGGGGAGCTAGAAAGAGGGGAGAGAGAGAGGGGAGAGAGTGAGAGGGGGAGAGAGAGAGGGGAGAGAGAGATAGGGGAGAGAGAGAGGGGAGAGATAGAGGGGAGATAGAGAGAGAGAGGGGGGAGAGACAGAGAGAGAGAGAGAGAGAGAGAGAGAGGGGGGGAGAGAGAGAGACAGAGGGGGGATAGAGAGAAAGAGAGAGAGAGAGGAGAGAGAGAGGGGAGAGAGAGGAGAGGGGGGGAGAGAAGGGATAGAGAAAGAGAGAGGGGAGCTAGAAAGAGGGGAGAGAGCGAGAGGAGGAGAGAGAGAGGGGAGAGAGAGATAGGGGAGAGAGAGAGGGGAGAGATAGAGGGGAGATAGAGAGAGAGAGTGGGGAGAGAGAGAGAGAGAGAGAGAGAGAGAGAGAGAGAGAGGGGGAGAGAGAGAGACAGAGGGGGGATAGAGAGAAAGAGAGAGAGAGAGGAGAGAGAGAGGGGAGAGAGAGGAGAGGGGGGGAGAGGGGATAGAGAAAGAGAGAGGGGAGCTAGAAAGAGGGGAGAGAGAGAGGGGGGAGAGAGGTTGAGAGAGGGGAGAGAGAGAGGGGAGAGAGAGAGAGGGGAGAGAGTGAGAGAGAGAGACATGAGAGAGACAAGAGAGAGAGAGAGGGGGGGAGATAGAAAGAGGGGAGAGAGAGAGGTTGAGAGAGGGGAGAGAAAGAGAGGGGAGAGAGAGAGGGGAGAGAGAGAGGGGAGAGAGAGGGGAGATAGAGAGAGTTAGAGGGGAGAGGGAGAGAGAGAGAGGAGAGAGAGAGGAGAGAGAGAGAGGAGAGGGGAGAGAGAGAGGGGAGAGAGAGAGGTTGAGAGAGGGAAGAGAGAGAGAGAGATAGAGGGGAGAGGGGAGATAGAGAGAGAGGGGAGATAGAGAGACAGAGAGAGGGGAGAGAGAGAGAAAGAGGGGAGAGAGAAAGAGAGAGGGGAGAGACAGAGGGGAGAGAGAGAGGGGAGAGAGCGAGAGGGGGAGAGAGAGAGGGGAGAGAGAGATAGGGGAGAGAGAGAGGGGAGAGATAGAGGGGAGATAGAGAAAGAGAGGGGGGAGAGAGAGGGGGGAGAGAGAGAGTGGGGAGAGAGAGAGAGAGAGAGAGAGAGAGAGGGGGAGAGAGAGAGGGGGAGATGGAGAGAGAGGGGGGGAGAGAGAGAGAGAGAGAGAGAGAGAGAGGGGGAGATGGAGAGAGAGGGGAGAGAGAGAAAGAGAGAGGGGAGATGTTGAGAGAGAGGGGAGATGGAGAGAGAGAGAGAGAGAGAGAGAGAGAGAGAGAGAGAGAGAGAGAGAGAGAGAGAGAGAGAGAGAAAGAGAGGGGAGATAGAAAGAGAGGGGAGATAGAGAGGAAGAGAGAGATCGCAAAAAAAGGGGGAGAGAGAGTGCAAAAGAGAGGGGGGAAAGAGAGAGTGCAAAAGAGAGGGGGGAGAGAGAGAGCTTAAAAGAGAGGGGGAGAGAGAGTGCAAAAGAGAGGGGAGAGAGAGAGAAAGCAAAAGAGAGTGGGAGGGACAGAACGCAAGGGGTGGGACTACTGTACTGCAAAAAATGGTGAACTAGCTTTAGGACTAGTACAATATAAGTAACTAGGCTATAACATAACCTTTAAAAATGATAGAAAGAATAACATGAAAACCTGCAATCACAGCTCACCAACAGCATAAAATCGTGTTAAACCCCCCTTTTTCCTGGCCGATATCAGGATACATCTGCTTCAAATGCCAGGGGTGTAGAACACGAAAATGTATTAAAACACACGCGTTTTGGCTGTTATACTGGCCTTTCTCAATGTTTTTTTACAAAATGACAAGCCGGAGTAATGGGTATTCAGTCCTTTTAAGCTCTTACAGTTAAAGGGTCAGTAAACATTGTGCAGAATTATATAACATTATATTAGTGCTAGATTTATATAACCTAATATTGCCTGCAAAGTTTTATTAAAAAATACTGTTTTCCAGACCCGCTCTCTGTGCTCTTTTGAGTGGGTCTGTTTTTTACACAGAGCACATCTGGCCAACTGTCTAGTCACAGCCTGGCCCGACCGCACCATTACATTTAGTGCAGCTGGCTCCTTCTCTGTGTTACAGGGGGAGCGAGCTGCACTGTGCAGAATTATATAACATTATTTTCTATGTTTACTGGCCCTTTAAGTGATTGATTGATCTGAGTGCAGAGAGTCACACAGCACCTCCCCTATTTTCATGCCCATCCACTGATTGGCCATGTAATGGGTGTATACTCGGATTGTATATCTCATTGGTAATTCATTTCTCATTGAAGCAGTGAAAAAAACACTCTCTTTTTCCCTTTCATATAGTGCTGCCTATTAATATCCTTTAGGGATTGTAATCCTCTCTTACTCTTGAGTATATTACCACTTGTGATGTATGTCAGATACTAGTTCAATACATGTGTACTTTCAAGCTCTCGCTTTTTAATTATCTTTCAACGAGGCTCATATTGTGACGGCTGTTCTTATAGCAAATTTTGATTTAAGCATATTCCACACCAAGGTAACAGGCTCCACCTCTAGCTTACAACAGTAGGCCAATCAAATGTGTCTATAATGAATAGGCATGTCCCACTATCTATCTCTGAGCTGCGCACCAAGTAAACTGTATCACTTAATTGCATTCTTTACACATCAGATAGACTGTAAGATTTGGGATTAAGGAGTACGGAGTACGTTCCCCTTATACCCCCTACATGTCTATTGCAGATCACAGGGTGAAAAGTCTAGAGTACAGACTTCACAATCCGTGACCCACTGAACTTGCATGCAGCATTCACCTATAACTAAATATTTTATTTGTTAAGTATTAGATTTTCATGTGTACTGTATAATACTTAGTATTTTTCATGATTCTTCCATTATTATAAGTGCTGTTGTAACATAATAATACTAGTAACTCTGGAATATAAAAATGTGAGGTTTACACCTGTCTTCAATACGTAAGTAAACCCATATAAATCCAACACAGTAATACACATAATTGTCCAATAACACATATCATAACGTTTAACCACAAATTATGATTAATCTTATTTTCCTCTACAAGGGGGCATAAAAAAAGGGTGCTTTGTTATCACTATTACCAATTTCCTTTAAATGAACACCCAATAATTATTGTTTTCATTCATGCCATCAGGCAGGACACAATTTAATATAAAAATCCACTTAGTTTCTGCAAAAGTGTGGATTCACAATCACCACCCCTTATTCTAGGTCTTAATCTCTCCAACCCCCAACATTTCAGAGCACTAGCATTGCCTTTGTGATATTGAAAGAAGTGCCTAGCAACAATTGTGATTTGTCTACCCTTCTCTACACCCTTCTTGGCATTCATTACATTACTCAAAGGCTCTGTAACTCGAGTTCCCAGACTTCTGGTCATCATGCCAACATAAACTTGGTTACAACTACAGGATAAACAGTTTACTACATTTGCAATTAATGTAGCTATTGATGAACCATTTTTTTCCTGAATCTATCCATTATAGATTTTTTAGTAACCATATGTTGGCATACTTTGCAACCACCATTATAAAGTGTTTTTTTTTTTTGGCATTTTTATCAAAATGACTTTTAGTCAAACTATAATTTAGATTATTAGACCTTCTATAAGTGAACATAGGCTTCTCTGACAAGACAAGGCACAGAACCTAAGCACAACAAAGGGGGTAAGTCACACTGCAATGAGCAGTAGTTTTAAATATATATGTATAAGCTTGTATACATATATATTTATGTTTTAAAGTGTGTATATACACACATTAACACATAAATATATATGTATATAAGCATATACATATATATTTACTAGACATGTGCATGGCGAAAATATTTGGTTGGGTTCGGTTCGGATCAATTCGGAATTTTTCGAAGTTCGGTTCGGATCGATTCGAATTCGGAAAATTCTGAATCAATTTGTTTCGAATTCGTTTTGGATTCATTCGGATTCAAAGAAATTTGGCTGGATTCGGTTCGATTCGGTTCGATTCGGTTCGGAAATTCAGCATTTCGGTAAGTGGATAAACAAGAAAAGATAAGAGCGGCGCACTAGGCTGAGTTATAATAAGATCAAATATATATATATATAATACAATAAGAATTTTTCATACAAAATAGAGGTAATGGTACTTAGAAACTGTCATAAATATCACTAAAGATAAAAGGTAAGGTAAGGTTATACCATAAAATAATAAGATAACTATGTCGTATAAAAATATTTAATATCAGTGCTAAAAAATGACAAATAATGAGTTAAGTTCCTAATATGTATTTAATCAAAAAAATAATAAAAAAGGCATATATATTCATTCAAGTAATAAATCAGCAACAAGAAAAGTAAGTGCATTCAATCAAACAAATGGATAAAGATGTGGCCACATCTAAAAACTGATCAATAAATAATATCACTCATATGTTTGCTCCTTAAAAAGGTGTTAAAAAGTCCAATAGTGCAAATAGTTATTTTAAAAATTGGATAAAAAACTATAGAAAAGGTTGTAGAAAAGACCGTAGTGCGTTTGTATAGAACCAAATGGTAATTTAATATCACCCAGCAAAGTCTGTTTCCTGTATATAGGTCTGAAAAAATAGTCTGTTGGATTCAGTTTAGCAGACACACAGTTCATGAAACCTAAGCATAAGCAGTGCTGACCGGTCAGTCAGGAAAGTGTTCCAATGTTAAATTAGAAAAGCTTGAACGTACCTAACAGACTTATTGGCTGTAAGCGGCTCCAGTGCTGTATGAACGATTCCACTCAGCAATCAGCTACGGGCACTACACGCTGAGTATTGATTCACTCCTAAGCGTGGCTTCAGCATCTTCACTGTCAGAGTGTACGTGTCCTCGTCACCTGATTGGATTGACCAATCTGGACCCTGGAAAAGTGTCCCAAATTTTAAAACGTTCACTGTTGTTCTGAGATAATCCAATTAAGTGTGATTCAAAAGTTGTAAGTCATTCTACGCGTTTCAGAACAGCGTGCCTTTATCAAGATGACTTACAAGTGGTCTTTTTATAGGCTGAAATCTTGTACCGCCTTTTTAACTCTGAAATGTCCATTGTAATACATTCTATTTGTGCAAACAGTGCTAATTTTCATTCAGTATTCTTGTTTTTTGACATCCAATATATTCCACAATGCGTTTTAATAATGCAATCTTACTTGTTATCTGAGAGTGATAATCTAACAAGTATTATATATAATTCATAATGTCTTGATAATACCAATAAAGATACCTTTTATTAATCCAAACATTTATTCCTAAAATTAATGCATTCATGTTTTTGGGAGAAGGGAAATTAAATAAATATATATATATATATATATATATATATATATGCACAGCGATATTGTATATAAAATCACATATAGAGTCTATATGAGTAACACAAAAATAACAGAAAAATATAAAAAAAAATGCACATATAAAAACGATGTGTAAGCTGAATATTAAATATATAAATAAAAAAATAAAAAATGGATAGGAGTTTTTTTTTTAAAAAATTAAGTATTTAATAAAAGTTCATAGAAACCAGATGTAAATATTTGATACAAAGTAAAAAGATTTTAAAATATTATCTTAAGATATTAAAATGGGTATCACATGACCCCATTAATTAAAAGGATTAAGGTCAAGTTCCGCATTCAGGCCCCCTGGGATCAGAGTACCAAAATTAAAAATTAGTTCAGCTTCAGTAAATAGGAGCTGTTTCAGTGTGTTTCTGCCTCTTTGGAGTTTAACCTTTAACACCCCAGTATAAAAAGCCTTCAGTTTTCTGTCCGTGGAAGTCTTTAAAGTGTTTTGAGAGTAAATGATCCTCATAGCCCCATTCTATATTTAAAAGATGTTGCCTTATCCTATCCCTTACTGGTCTGCTCATTTGTCCAAAATATTGTTTCTTACACGGACACTGTATCATGTATACAACATTCCTATCCGAACATCTAATAGTTTCCCTAATTTTGACCTTATAATCTGAATTACTAGCTTGTATTGTTTTACATTTGGTGCTGAAACTGCAAGCTTTACATTGGTGGCAAGGGTAGAATCCTTCAAGTTTATTTCCATAGACATCTGTATTGGGACTTTTTCTTTTTTTGAACTCACTAGGTGCTAGAATAGATTTAAGTGTTTTTGCTTTTCTGTAAACTATCTTAGGTTTATTCTCTGTTATTTCACTCAAGACTGGATCTTTCTGAACTAGATGCCAGTATTGGGGATATGAACTAGCGCCTATTCAGTACCCTTGGGGCTTGGGGGGGGTGATACCTAGTAACCAACCAATAGAATTGAATGTATAATGGGGATCCCCCAAGCGCCTACCAAACCGGAGGCAAAAAAGGGATAAATTGGTGTAGTCTGATAGATAAAAATAGATATTTATTACAAATCTAAAAACAATATTCCAACTTATGGATCCATGAAGAATAAAACAGATTGGTGATTAAAAGTTAATAAAACACATGTACATGTAAAAACAATGATTGGTCACAAGTAAGTGGCCTATCTCCTGCGTAAACCTGGGTACAAAGTTAAAGGTACCAATGTGATGAATACAACAAATATCAAGTGTCACAGAATAACAAGTGATGAAAAATAAACGAGATAAAAGTCTCAGTGAAACCTCAATAAAAAATCCAATAAATTGTGTCAGTGAATGTCAGTAGAAAAACATATTATGAATTGCAATTCAGATCCAAAATTTTGTGAAAAAATAGTAAAAAATAGTAAAAAATAATGGTGAAAAAATGGTGAAAAAAATGGTGAAAAAAGTGAAAATAGTCACCCAGACCTATAAGGACATTCCTTGTAGAGGTCCCATATGTAGTCCCATATGTAGATATATCCTTAGGGGTGTGGGAAGATGAAGAACAATGCCCACAGACGTGTGAAGCAAGAAATCAGATCTCAATGTAGAAGTCAGATTAACTCAAAAAACGATATCCACCTAAAAATATGTGAAAAAAGGAAAATATAGTGCAGATTGTATCACACAATATTGCATAAATGAAAATAGGCTTACCAATACTCAGTCGACGCGTTTCGGCCTTAATATAGGCCTTTATCAAGAATCAAGAATATTGTGTGATACAATCTGCACTATATTTTCCTTTTTTTTTCACATATTTTTAGGTGGATATCGTTTTTTGAGTTAATCTGACTTCAAGACTTCAGAGTCTTGATAAAGGCCTAGAGGGGCTGAAACGCGTAGACTGGTAAGCACATTTCCATTGGGAGTTATTATCTGTGAACCTGCTACACATTGTTTGTATTTTTCTTTCCACAGGTTTTTTCAACATATTTTTTCGACCTATTTTCTTTTTGTATTTTTGTTTTCACCATGGTTTTTTTCCCTATCCTGTGATTCCACCCCTTTCTACTAGGAGAACCAGGACCAAAGGTTCCAACACATCACTTGGATTATTTTCGTTCACTAATATATAAAAAAAAAATTTGAACACTTTGTGGACTGATACCCCCTGTAAACGTTTTACACATTTGACCTCCTTTTTTTTTTCACTTTTTTTCCACATTGATTATATTTGGATCAATCTGATTTGAACTTGTTTGTTTTCAGATATCTATCTGTGTTTAGATATCAACTTGATTTGTTTTGGACACCACATCACTGAATTTGGACACATTTTTTTGCACAACATTGCACCATTTATCCTCATTAATAGCTCCTGTAGCCTTAGATAGTAATCTATTAAATCACATATTTTGTACCTTGTATACTATTACTGTAACAAGTTTCAGTTCTGTACCTTCATAACAATATATTAAATCACATATCTTGTATCTTGTATACTATTACTGTAACAAGTTTTAGTTTTGTACTTTCATGGATCCATGAACTAGGAATTGTGCATATTGCTTGATTTTTTAACATCATCAACATTGTTTTTAGCATTTGTTTATATTTTATATTTGTTTTTATGTTATTAAATTTGAACTGTTTTTAGATCTCCACGTTTACACCTAGCCTCCGTTAGTTGGCGCCTGGTCACTTTATTTCTGTATAACCAAAATCTTAGCTGAGAGCTTGTAAGTGAGTGCTGGGTTTTCTCTGTGTGTTGTATCAATTTGTTTTGTAATTTTCCCTATGGTCCTTGCACCCAGACCTGTCTGGGGTTAACTGCTTGTGTCTCTGGGGACAGCACAGCTTCCTGTGAGTGCCAGTGGCACCCAGGGCTGCGCATGTTGCAGGGTCATGGGATGTGTACCCGGTCTGGTATGAGAGTGCAGTTCCCTTCCGTGTTTTGTATATATATATATATATATATATATATATATATATATATATCAAGAATATGACTATTCCATTTGTTTCAAGATTTGTGAAAATAAAGCTTTTTAATGGGGGAGGTGGAAGAGAGCTTCTTATTAAGTTATAGGTTAACCTTTTAACTGTATGTTAACAATCACGCAATATATTGCATTAAGTTTAAAAGTAAAATGTTAATTTAAACATGACTGTAAAAGCTGAAATATAATTATTTTAAAAACATGCCATTCCAATGGATTTAACAGCCAACATACCATAGATTCACTAAGATTGAAACAACCTCTACAGTCTCTATGATGTGTTTTATTAAATAAATATTTTTATATAGATATGAAACTTACTAGCTTAGTTTAGTCTTTTCTATGCATTAATGACGGAATATCAGTTGTAATTGGCAAATTCAAGCAAATTATTCCTAACAATCAGCTGGTCTTAAAGGGACAGTCTAGGCCAAAATAAACTTTCATGATTCAGATAGACCATGTAATTTTAAACAATTTTCCAATTTACTTTTATCACCAATTTTGCTTTGTTCTCTTGGTATTCTTAGTTTAAAGCTTAACCTAGGAGGTTCATATGCTAATTTCTTAGACCTTGAAGACCACCTCTTTCAGATTGCATTTTAACAGTTTTTCACCACTAGAGGGTGTTAGTTCACATATTTCATATAGATAACACTGTGCTCGTGCACGTGAAGTAATCTGGGAGCAGGCACTGATTGGCTAGACTGCAAGTCTGTCAAAATAACTGAAAAAGGGGCAGTTTACAGAGTCTTAGATACAAGATAATCACAGAGGTTAAAAGTATATTATTATAACTGTGTTGGTTATGCAAAACTGGGAAATGGGTAATAAAGGGATTATCTATCTTTTAAAACAATACAAATTCTGGTGTAGACTGTCCCTTTAACAAATCCTTAATAGGCTATCAGTACCAGAGTGGTTTTAACCTATGATGTAAATCATTTTCTATGAGACTGCCTCTGACATTGTCAAAATGAGGCTGGCTGTACAAAGATTTATCTTTAATTTCTGACACATTGCCAGTGTTAGGAGTGCATCTGAAAATGTTTAGCAGCAGGTAGCATGAGATTCCTTTTGTTACTGCTGAAAGCTTATGGTGTAATTTGTATTTATTGGTGCATTGATTAGATGGGCTGCTATAAACCAAGTTAAAAATTAATGGCAAGATCTTTTGTTAGGACTGCAGCAAGCAGTCAAAGTAAAGGAAGCTATATTCATTACATACCTATGACTCAAGTCCAGATGCTGATTTGTGTGTCATTCAAGGTCATTTGAGTGGGAGTCTGTTCAAAATGATTGCAAGGATAAATAGTGTAGTGTGTGCAGATAAATTGCAGATACTTGTTGATAACCACTTATAAAGATGCATCTAAAATATTATTCTGTAATGTTGTTTATAACCTGTAAGCATTTTTTGTTGCATCTTAAAAATGTCATCTTAAAAAAGTTTCACAGTTTTTTTTACTTAACAAAATGTTTGAGCCTGTACTGATAAAAATTAGGATGGTGGGTACCTTGGTTATCAGTCAATAGTATCAGAATCACCTGATGCACCTTTTGCTCATCGACTTTCTCAAAGCTGATGGACAAAATGCACATCAGGTGATTCTGATACTATTGGTGTTCTGGTGGCTTTGTTAATGTAAATGAGAGCGGTATCTTAGACAGTTTTTGCAGTAGTCTAACGTCTGGACCCAACAATTTTTTTTAATAATTGCCCAATATTTCACTATGAGACTAGCTAGATATGTTTTATTGAATTTTTGTCATAGGAATCTGTTGTATTCAGTGATACTTGTGCAATGAGACAACCATGGCAAGATTAATTTCACACTGCACTAAGACCACTAAGACATATGCTTTAATAGTGGGACATAACATATGCAAAGGAGATATACACCGGTAGTATCACATATGTTTTTCTTGATTGTATGTCATGTTGACTATTTTAATTTCCTATTAAAAGTTACATTTTAGGGATTAACTCATGCTGGTACTTATTGCATATACAAATTGAGATTTGGAGTGCTCATGTTGGATGCTTCTTTACTTTCTTATCTTTATATATATATATATATATATATATATATATATATATATATATATATATATATATATATATATATATATATATATATAAAAGCATTGAGCAACCCCCCCCCCAGTAATATTTAAGTAATTGTATAACATCACTGTGAATTTGATAAACATATGATGGGTTTTCTAATGAATAGATTTGAATCATTTTTCAAAACCCTATTATCAAGGGCTTTTTTAGGCATAGCCCTTGGGGTATTTAAATCTTATGAAAAGAAAATGTTTTGAGTCCCCTATCTGTCTTGATATAATGATATCAGCTGTATATCTTATTGTTCTATTTTCTGTTTAATATTTTCTCACATTATCTCTCAATAAATCATTATTTTATATATATGCTAGTGTGGGATTTTGCTCTTTTAGGGCCTGATTTTCTAAAGTTCACTGCTCATGCAATGCCCCCTAAAAATGTCTGTCATTGCTACAGGATCACTCATGGGATTCTCTAAAGACAAATTATACCATGATAATTGTGTATCTCGCTAAGGGACATAACCTACATTTTTTTATGCAAAGACAAGACACATACATACAGTATAATGCTCAATAAGTGTATTCAATGGAAGCCCTAAAAATTGTAATGGGATATTATTAGTATGCGTCATATTTTGTATTAAAAAAAAACCTGCAGCAAATATGATACATTAAGCCTTAATATTCCTTTTTAATGTTTCCAGGAAAAAAAATATGTAAGTAGTTATTTCCAAAATGTATCTTCTGATTGTAAGCAAGAAGATAAAATGCAAATCATTTCTTTTATTTCTATTATAAAATGAATCTGGTGGCTTTGACGAGTGGGCTGAGCAGGGGTGATGTTTTTATTAAGTTGAAAGAATGTGAGCTAGAAAGGAATGCAATGTAAATCATGCAGAAAGCAGTGCAATGAAAATGCTTGTGCTTTAATACACATGTTGCAGGGTGCTCCATCTCACTTTTAACCCCCCACCCCCCATGGGATTCTGTATCCTATATTGCTTACAGGAATTCCAGGTTCATACCTTTTTCTTAGAGAATTCCTTGAAGGCTGCCCATGCAAAGGTTGACATGGTATTTCATACCATGCTGAAGAAGTCTAGAGAATGAAACCCTTAGTCGTACCTTTCTCTATCCTAACACAATATTTAGTCCCATTACATCTGGTAAGAAAAATAGATGATAGATTTTCTGAAAATATCACTTTATTTATGAAGTAATGTATAGTACGTAATCATCCTTTGCTCTGGGAATAAAAGCTTCCTCTTTAAATTAAATATAATATTAATAATTGCATATGTTTTGTTCAAATTGTTGCAGATAATGTAGTGAAATCTCTCAACCAGGACTGTGAAAGTTTTATTAAAGACATATAAAAAAAGGCAATTTTCCTCTTGAAGATTATTCAGTCATCAAAACTACAGCAACTTTATAAAGGCTTACACTGTAGTAGTTGATTGCACTGCACAGTGGGAAGATGCCCCTTATGACATACATCACATTTATGTAAGATTGATTTTCTGTTGAATAAGAGCTTGGTATTCAGTGATTCAAAACTGTAAAAAAATGAAAAAAAAAATGTTTTATTTAATGGTGAATCAAAAATGTATTAGAATTTGTAACATTTTGCTACTAATCATAAAAATAACAGGAGCTAGATCACATTACAGGCTTTCATCCAGACAAGACCAAATAAAAGGCAGCTTATTCTTTTTTAAGAAAACTATTACATCTATTTTCTACATAACTGTTGTGGAAGAAGAATCCTTAATTCTTTAATAAGAAGTGATATTCTTGATGTAGTATGAAAAGCAAGAACATATTGCAAAACTTGTAAGAACATATTGACCAGGTGAATAAATAAAACTAATGGCTAGATTACGAGCTGTGCGTTAAGGTAAAAAAGTAGCGTTAAGAGGTCCTAACGCTGCTTTTTACGCCTGCTGGTATTAAGAGTCTTGCAGGTTTAGGGGCACCGCACACTTATGGGACTTCCATAGCGCCGGTATTACGAGTCTGTCCTGGGAGGCCAAAAAGTGAGTGGTACACCCTACCTTGTCAAGAGTCCTAACGCATTTAAAAGTCAGTAGTTAAGAGTTTTATGGAACAAAGCCGTAACATAAAACTCACAACTAAAGTGCTAAAAAGTACACTAACACCCATAAACCGAGGCCCTCCCGCATCGCAAACACTAAAATAAAATTTTTAACCCCTAATCTGCCGCTCCGGACACCGCCACCACCTACATTATATTTATGAACCCCTAATCTGCTGCCCCCAATATCGCCGACACCTACATTATATTTATTAACCCCTAATCTGCCGCCCCCAATGTCGCTGCAACCTACCTACACTTATTAACCCCTAATCTGCCACCCCCAACATCGCCGCCACTATAATAAACATATTAACCCCTAAACCGCCACACTCCCGCCTCGCAAACAATAGTTAAATATTATTAACCCCTAATCTGCTGTCCCTAACATCGCCACCACCTACCTACATTTATTAACCCCTAATATGCCGCCCCCAATGTCACCGCCACTATACTAAATGTATTAACCCCTAAACCTATTGTAAGTCTAACCCTAACATCCGCTAATTGAAATATAATTTAAATAAATCTAACTAAAAATTCCTATCATTACCTAAATAATTCCTATTTAAAACTAAATTCTTACCTGTAAAATAAACTATAGTTACATTGTATCTAGCTTACGGTTTATTTTTATTTTACAGGCAAGTTTGTATTTATTTTAACTAGGTAGAATAACTATTTAATAACTACCTAGCTAAAATAAATACAAAAGTACCTGTAAAATAAAACCTAACCTAAGTTTCAATAACACCTAACACTTCACTATAATTAAATAAATTTACTAAATTAACAACAATTAAATAAATTACATTAAATTAGCTAAAGTACAAAAACCCCCCACTAAATTACAGAAAATAATAAACAAATTACAAGATATTTAAACTAATTACACCTAATCTAATAGCCCTATCAAAATAAAAAAGCCCCCCCCCCCCCAAAATAAAAAAACCCTAACCTAAACTAAACTATCAATAGCCCTTAAAAGGGCCTTTTGCTGTGCATTGCCCAAAAGTAATCAGCTCTTTTACTTGTAAAAAAAAAAATACAAACATCCCACCCAACAGTAAAACCCACCACCCACACAAACAACCCCCCAAATAAAATACTATATAAAAAAAACTAAGCTCCCTATTGCCCAGAAAAGGGCATTTGGATGGGCATTGCCCTTAAAAGGGCAGTTAGCTCTTTTGCGGCCCAAAACCTAATCTAAAAAATAAAACCCACCCAATACACCCTTAAAAAAATATCAAAATAAAAAAGCCCCCCCAAAATAAAAAAACCCTAGCCTAAACTAAACTATCAATAGCCCTTAAAAGGGCCTTTTGCGGGGCATTGCCCCAAAGTAATCAGCTCTTTTATCTGTAAAAAAAATACAAACAACCCCCCAACAGTAAAACTCACCACCCACACAATTAACCCCCTAAATAAAATACTATCTAAAAAAACCTAAGCTCCCCATTGCCCTGAAAAGGGCATTTGGATGGGCATTGCACTTTAAAGGGCAGTTAGCTCTATTGCAGGTCCAAACCCTAACCTAAAAATAAAACCTACCCAATACACCCTTAAAAAAACCTAACACTAACCCCCTGAAGATTGACTTACAGTTCCGAAGACCGGACATCCATCCTAAAGGAAACAGCAGAAGTCTTCATCCAACCGGGCCGAAGTCCTCAAGGAAGCCGGGAGAAGTCTTCATCCAAGCCGGGCGAAGTGGTCCTCCAGATGGGCAGAAGTCTTCATCCAGACGGCATCTTCTATCTTCATCAATCTGACGCGGAGCGGGTCCATCTTCAAGACATCCGACGCGGAGCATCCTCTTCAAACAAAGTCTTCTTACTGAATGACTGTTCCTTTAAGTGATGTCATCCAAGATGACGTCCCTTAGATTCTGATTGGCTGATATAATTCTATCAGCCAATCAGAATTAAGGTAGAAAAAATCCTATTGGCTGATGCAATCAGCCAATAGGATTGAGCTTGTCTGGAGGACCACTTCGCCCGGCTTGGATGAAGACTTCTCCTGGTTTTGTTGAGGACTTCGACCCGGATGGCTGAAGACTTCTGTCACTTCCTTGAGGATGGATGTCCGGTCTTCGGAACTGTAAGTCGATCTTCAGGGGGTTAGTGTTAGGTTTTTTAAGGGTGTATTGGGTAGGTTTTATTTTTAGGTTAGGGTTTGGGCCTGCAATAGAGCTAACTGCCCTTTAAAGTGCAGTGCCCATCCAAATGCCCTTTTCAGGGCAATTGGGAGCTTAGGTTTTTTTAGATAGTATTTTATTTAGGGGGTTAATTGCATGGGTGGTGAGTTTTACTGTTGGGGGGTTGTTTGTATTTTTTTTACAGATAAAAGAGCTGATTACTTTGGGGCAATGCCCCGCAAAAGGCCATTTTAAGGGCTATTGATAGTTTAGTTTAGTTTAGGCTAGGGTTTTTTTATTTTGGGGGGGGCTTTTTTTATTTTGATAGGGCTATTAGATTAGGTGTAATTAGTTAATTTAGTGTTTTATTTTTTGTACTTTAGCTAATTTAATTTATTTAATTGTTGCTAATTTAGTAAATTTATTTAATTATAGTGTCGTGTTAGGTGTTATTGTAACTTAGGTTAGGTTTTATTTTACAGGTATGTTTGTATTTATTTTAGCTAGGTAATTATTAAATAGTTAATAACTATTTAATAACTATTCTACCTAGTTAAAATAAATACAAACTTGTCTGTAAAATAAAAATAAACCCTAATCTAGATACAATGTAACTATTAGTTATCTTGTAGCTAGCTTAGGGTTTATTTTATAGGTAAGTATTTAGTTTTAAAGGGACACTAAACCCAAATTTTTTCTTTCATGATTCAGATAGAGCATGCCATTTTAAGCAACTTTTTAATTTACTCCTAGTATCAAATTTTCTTTATTCTCTTGCTATCTTTATTTTAAAAGCAGTAATGTGATGCATAGGAGCCGGCCCATTTTTGGTTGAGAACCTGGGTTATGCTTCCTTTTTGGTGGGTAAATGCAATCCTCCAATAAGCAAGCGCTATCCATGGTGCTGAACCTAAAACGGGCTGGCTGCTAAGATTTACATTCCTGCTTTTAAAATAAAGATAGCAAGAGAATGAAGAAAAATTGATAATAGGAGTAAATTATAAAGTTGCTTAAGATGTCATGCTCTTTCTGAATCACGAAAGAAAAAAATTTGGGTTCAGTGTCCCTTTAAATAGCAATAATTTAGTTAATGACACTAATATTTAGTTAGATTTATTGTAATTATATTTAAGTTAGGTTGTGTTAGGGTTAGGGTTAGACTTAAGTTTAGGGGTTAATATATTTAATATAGTGGCGGCAACATTGGGGGCGACAGATTAGGGGTTAATAAATGTAGGTGGGTGGTGGCGATGTTAGGGACTGCAGATTAAGGGTTAATAATATTTAACTAATGTTTGCAAGGCGGGAGTGCAGCAGTTTAGGGGTTAATATGTTTATTATAGTGGCGGCGACGTTGGGGGCGGCAGATTAGGGGTTAATAAGTGTAGTTAGGTTGTGGTGATGTTAGGGGCAGCAGATTAAGGGTTAATAAATATAATGTAGGTGTCGGCGATGTTGGGGGCAGCAGATTAGTGGTTCATAAGTATAATGTAGGTGGCAGCGGTGTCCGGAGCGGCAGATTAGGGGTTAATAAATATAATGCAGGTGTCGGCGATGTCGGGGACGGCAGATTAGGGGTTAAGATCAGGGGTGTTTAGACTCAGGGTTTATGTTAGGGTGTTAGGTGTAGACATACATTTTTTTTTGCCCATAGGAATCAGTAGGGTTGCGTTACTGTGTTTAACGTTTTTTTGCAGGTGTTAGACTTTTTCTCAGCCGGCTCTCCCGGTTGATTCTTATGGGGAAATTGTGCACGAGCACGTAGGACCAGCTCACTGCTGACAAGCAGCGCTGGTATTGGAGTGTGGGAATGCTCACTTCTTGCCTTTTAATGTCGGGTTTGTAAAAACCCGTAATACCAGCGCTGCAGGTAAGTGAGCGGTGAGAGAAAACTGCTCGTTAGCACCACAGCTTCTAACGCACAACTCGTAATCTAGCCGTAACAATTCAGTTTATTTGAAGTTTTTTCAAACTATTGGGCTATAAAAGTTTTTTAATGTTATGTCAAATAGTAATTGAGACTTTGTATGAGTTAGTTTAAAAACAATGATCACCATTTCTGCTTATTAAGGCTGTGACACACTGCAAGCGATGTAGCATGAGGCGAAGCAGTTGCTTCGCTCCGCGTCGCATCGCTTCTGAAGATCAAATATTTCATCTCTGAGCGCTCAGCTACGCGACATGATGCAGCAGAGTGCTCATAGATAAAAAGGCAGGACACACTGAGTGCGCACAGCCGAAAGTACACGCTGTGCGCCGCTCTGCTTGAAGTGTTTCACAGCCTTTAGAGTTTGTCATGTGAAAACTGAATTTTCAGTGCTTACTGGCATATGTAACAACACTATTCCAAATCCATTATAAGTATTGTTATTTGAAACAAATATGATGCCAGAGTACCTTATGCAATTATTTACAGAATGTAAGCTTTTCTGACATTTTGTATAAGTAAAGCTATACATCTGTTAATATCCTTTGAAAGCTTTCCAAATTATTTTGTTATTAAAGAAATGTTAACAGTTAATGGACATCATGACAAAAATGATAAAAATGGTTGAGCCTTGAAAATACAAACAGCCTGATTTTTGGCTATGATGTTGGTATTGAAAATAAGAGCAACATTAGGATTATAAAATATTTAAAAAAAACATGACACTGTTAAGTTAACTGACTTGGATATCAAATTTCATTTCTTGAAATGATGTTGGTATTCATTGCTACACAGGTTGTAACATACATTAAAATGTACCCAAAATTAGTTTATTGTTACAACATGTGAGCAAGATAAAGGTATGATACTCTGTAGCACTTTAAAATGATTAGTATATATGGTGAAAACTGTCACAGTTTACATAAGATGTAATAGTTAAATATTTCAGTACAGCATTTACTTGCTTGGTTATGAAAACAACACACACTCTAAAAAATAAACACACAGACTTGGATAGTAAACTATTACGAATATAGTTTTAAATAATTAATTATACAGCCACTATAATGTTCCCAAGTGCAGTGTAAAGTTCCCAAGTAATATTTTTAGAATAAAGATGCATATCTGCATCACTTTTTAATATCTTTCACATGAAAATGGTTATTGGTAGATAAACTGTGAAACAACCCACATTCTTTACTGATACAATAAAGGGGTAAAGCCTTTTATCATTGCTGTGGAGATATTCATCTTTGTATATGGAATGGAACAATGCTCGCCCAAAAGGCTTAATAGAATTTGTGATGTGAAGTAGACCAGCACGATGTTATCGTGCTGGTCTACTTCAAGGATATGGCGGACATATTGTATTTCAGGGATCAAAGGGATCTGGTTACAATGCCACTACAGGTATTGAGTAATTTTACTAAATGCTTTTTGAAAGGCTTCAAGTTATGTTCTTCCAAATACTGTATAATACACAGACAAAGTAATATAGAAGTGCTTTTAAAAGTTGTCCCAAACTTTAGTATTTAATGCTGTCCTTTAAATAGCTACTGTAAATACTTACCCTGTGGACTGATATTTCTGTGGTTTTATAATCTGAATTTAGGAATAAAAATTTAAAAAAGAGTAAAAATAATTTATTTTAAATTTCAAGTAAAACCAGTGCTCATTGTTTTTCTTTATAATGAATTTAACAACTTATTTCAATTTTTTATTTTAAAAAATATATTTTCAATGGCAAAACACCTTCAGAATGACAACAGTTTATATCCATTAATAAATAGTATATATTAAGGGGAGAGCACTTTTTTAAAAATAGTTAACTATTAATGAGTATCTGACTTCAGTAACAATTCATATTTGAAAGAGAACATTTTTCAATGAGTTATTAAAACCTTATGTGCCATTTAATAGGAAGAAAGGAACACTAAATTTGCTCCCCAGCTATATTTGAATGTGATCAGCTTCACAAGCTACAATAGGTCAGTGAACTTTTAACGAGGCTGAGTTAGCGTATGCATTCAAAGTTGAAAACAAAATATTTGCTCTTGAGCGAATCCTGATGTACCCTTACTTCAGGAATTCCGATATAGCAACTGCGTAACTTTTTCTCCCCATAAACTTTAATGGACTGTGCTAACACTTATCAATCACGCATTAACTCAACACCCTATTAGACCTACAGCGCTAAACTTGAAGGTAATTATGCATATTTTACATTCCAATGTTCTTCACATGAAGAAAATGTTCTTTTTATTTTTAAATATATATTTCCATATATTTGTGATTATTTTTAAAATATATATATTTATATATATATATATATATATATATATATATATATATATTTCTATACCGTCTGACAATAGGGAAAGTTACACCCAGAGAACCTCGTTGAGTACCTCCAAAAAAGGATGCTTCCGATGCAGTGGTTGCATTACCTGTAGAGGACTAACCCAGAGCACACATTTCCTTCATCCGTGGAGCAATAAATAGTACCTTATTAATCATAGGGTTACCTGCACCACAAAGTTTGTTGTGTATTTGCTACATTGCCCGTTGGGCGGTTCTATGTGGGTAAGACCCAGGATGATCTGAGGACCTGAATGGCCAACCACCGCTCTTCTATAAGAACAGCCATTAAGAATGGAATATCTGATCAGCCGGTGGCCAGGCATTTCCTGGAATTTAAACATGCCGTTTCGGACCTCAAATATATCATCATAGACCATTACTCAGCTAAGCCCCTAGGTTGTGATAGAGCTAGGAGCCTCTTACAAAGAGAATCCTGTGGGATTTTCAACCTGGATACCCTTATGCCAAAGGGTTTAAATGTGCACTTGGATTTCCAGTGCTTTTTGTGATATGCTCCTGGTCACATCTACATAACCTATCATTAAATCTATTTTGATCATTGTTTAATGTAGTTTAGAGACCAATGTACATTAAGTCCGTTTTCTCAACTACATTCCCTATGTAATTCCATTCTCCTGTATTTTTTGATCACATTGCATAGGTACCTTTAAGAGATATTTTCATATTGTTGTAGTTAAGTTACCTAATTGGTGACAGTGTAGGGCCATGGTTTTCTATTGCTTTCAGTTGAATAATTATGCCATGTGTTAGCATATGAGTAACAATTTTTGTATAATAAAAGAACAGTGCCATTCTACAGATTCTGATATTATCATGTAGGTAAATATTAAGCCTACAGGCTGCCTGAGCAATAATAGAATAGTTATCGCTATCTATGCTAGATTGTTTAATGTGTTGCTAGGTTGTTTTTTTCTGTAACATACTGTGTAACTGTAGTTGTTAGGCTAGTCCAACATCCTTGAGCAATATTTAGTAAAGGTTGTGACTATTAGTAATTGAGTAATAATGCTATATTGTGGGTGTTGGTTTCCACGGTGATGTATTGTTTAATCTGCTTTTGCTTTTTAGTTTTTTGTCCAATATGTGGGACCATACGGTATCCTGCACATGCGCAGTTGATGCAGGAGAACGCCGACGGTCATTCACATGGAAGTACGGTGGTGGGAAAACTATTTAGGGTGATGAGGTAAGGCTTTCTGTATTCTATTTTGGTCTGAGGACGGGGGAGACCCCAAAAATGTTTACCATTAAATGGTTTATTGTTTAAAAGTGGCTAGTGCTTATCTTTTGGGATATATTTATATTTCTATACTTATATGTCTAAATGAATATATACAGGTATAAATATATACATAGATAGATGATAGATAGATAGATAGATAGATAGATAGATAGATAGATAGATAGGGATATATATTTAAAAATACTAAGAACATTTTCTACTATGCAAAGAACAATGGAATGTAAAATATTTACAGTAAATACATAGTAAAACACATTATAAAATATTACAATTGAATGAAAATTATTTTTCATGTTTCAAGGTATTTGAGTGTAAGGGCTCCAAAGGGTCATATTCTGGCTTTACTGGCAGAGGGATACAGTGAGAGTCAGATGACCACCAACTCATTTGAATGTCACTCAACAACCGTAGGATGGCATAAAGTGACCTACTAAAATAATGGAAAATGACAGCTGGGGTGAAGTGCACAGTGAGGATGGTTCAAAATAGGTTCCTAGGGGCAAAGAAGAGCCAGGCTGAGGTTTTCTAAAAATCATAAGGCTAGGACAGTAGAGGACTGTAAGGTCATCTTCTCTAATGAGTCAAATATTCAGCTTTGTCCAATACCTGATCATCCAATATTTAGACGGAGACCTGGAAAGGTGTACAAACCACAGTATCTTGCACCCACTGTTAAAATCAGGGTAGGGTTGGTGATGATCTGGGGGTGCTTCAGCAAGGCTGGAATCAGGCAGATTTATCTTTGTAGAGGATGTATGTATAAAGCCATGTAAAAGGTTATCCTGGAAGAAAACTGGCTTCCTTCTACTCTGAAAATGTTCCCCAACTCTGAGAAATATATTTTCTAGGAGGACAATGCTCCATGCCCAATGTCCAGACCTGAACACCATTGAAAACCACTGGAATGTGATCAAGAGGAAGATGGATGGTCACAAGCCATCAAACAAAGCAGAGCTGCTTGATTTTTTGCCCCAGGGGTGGCATAAAGTCACATTTTGTTTCATTGACAAAGTAGCAATACCACCTAGAGGTGGTGATATGTATAAAATACTTTCAATGAAGGAAATGTATTGGATTTTTAAACTTCAAACTAGAACTGCTTTTGGCATGAACAGGGAATGGGATATTATTTATTATTTTGTTGAGACATGAATGTGAATATGTTAACATTACTTTGATATGCTATTAGAAGTAGCAAAAATAATTATGTCTCCTCTGTGGTGTATTATTAAATATCATCTCTTCTGCAAGTCCTTAATAATTTAACTATGATTGTTACCATAGTATTTTCTTTCAATATGCAGTTGTCCAAACGTTACAAGTTTTTCTTTTTTTATGATACATTTGTAAACTTATTTTTGCCTATTGTTAGCAGTTTACTGTTGCAAGCATTGTGTCTTTTAATGTTTTGATATTTTTTGATTGATTGTTTTTTTTTTTAAAAAGAGGCTTGGTTGTTAATCATGCTATCATAAGTATACACCGGTAATAGGCGTGAAACACGTAAGATGTGGCTGCTTTCCTCCATGTTATTTTAATTATATTATTTAATAAAGTCATTTTTATTCAAGTGCAGCAACAATTCCTCTTTTGCTTATGACTATTGAGTCCGGTTCCGACTCAAAGGTTGCCTGCACCCCACTCCAATGTGTGGATAAGTGACCGAATGCTCATTGACTAAACTTTATATTTGCCCATGAAGTAGCAGGCCTACTCAACAGAGGGCCCTGGTGCAAGATTTTTTGGGGCCCCCCAAAGGTAACTCAGCAAATGCAAAAGAATTTAGATACATTCTGTTCAATATAATGATTTTGAGGATACATAGATGGACCGGCAACTTGCACAAAAGGCTTCTTTTTTACATATTCTGCATACTCCTATGTATGGTCTGGCTTTTATTGGCCCCCTCCAACTCTTGGGCCCTGGTGCTGCTGCACCTACTGCACCAATGGTAGTTCCACCCCTGTTCCTATGGGATCTGCAGCAGCGGTTTTTGTATGTGGTATAAAGTCCTACAACAATGTGAAAGACTTATGGGGAGCGTACCAAGACATATGAAAGATGTAATTGAAAATCAGGGTTATTAAACCAAATATTGATTTCTGAACTCTTGCTAAGTTAAAACATTAGTATTGCGTTATTTAAAAAATTATTATGAACTTGTTTTCTTTGCATTATTTGAGGTTAGAAAATACTGCATCTTTTTTTTGTTATTTTGACCAGTTGTAATTTTCTTCAAATAAATGCGCTATTATGACAATGGGCTAAGTTTCAAGTGAAGCTATATTTAACGCTCCCACTCGAGTGTTAATTGCGCTGCAAGTTACCCTTTTGCACATCGATTTGGTCTCATATTTTGAGATTAAAATAAAGTGCTTTTTATGCACATAGAAATCCAAACTTAGAATATTGTGCGCCCAATAACTTATTCCCCCATAGAAGTCAATGGAGCAAAAAAGGGAGAAAAAACTAAAACCCTATCCCATGTGCTCAAACCCGATTGCATACTCTCAAGTGTGCTAACTCAACATGAAAATATGATAATTTTGCATTCCAATATTCTTCACATAGAATAATATGTTCTATTTATTAATTAATACATATACCTGATGTTTTTTTGGTAAAATATATATTTATACCTTTCTCTCTCTCTCTCTCTCTCTCTATCTCTCTCACACATGATTATATATAGGTATGGATAAATATATATATATATATATATATATATACAGTATATATATATATATATATATATATATATAATTACATAGAACATATTCTGCTATGTGCAGAACATACAAATGTGGAATATTTACTGTACACACAGTATAACAATTAAAAATAATATTGTAAAAATATATTGTCATCTTCTTAACTGCAAAGGACACATTTATCTAAATGTGTGTACATATATATGTCTGTAAATACATATATACCCATATAAATACATTTGTACAGATATATATATATATATATATATATATATATACAGAGAGAAGTGCACTCACAGGAACGAACAACTGGCTCAATACCATTGTTAGCCTGTTCTATGGCGATTTACCACCTGGGTGCAGCTTTTTAGCCCAGTAATGCTTTTCACAGAGAAGAAATTTCCTGTAGCATATCAGTCTGATCCCGCCTATTACGGTCAGTCCAGCGCCGAAATACCAGGCAATTCCTCTCTGAACAAGGAACACAGCAACCCCAGACGATCGTTTCGGCCTTCATTGGGCCTCGTCAGTGAGGTGTAGCTATATTCCTCTAAGCACACTGAGCAAGGAGTCCACGTCTGGTTGCCCCTTTTTCCCATAGGGAGACTAAATACATACAGAGAGAAGTGCACTCACAGGAACGAACAACTGGCTCAATACCATTGTTAGCCTGTTCTATGGCGATTTACCACCTGGGTGCAGCTTTTTAGCCCAGTAATGCTTTTCACAGAGAAGAAATTTCCTGTAGCATATCAGTCTGATCCCGCCTATTACGGTCAGTCCAGCGCCGAAATACCAGGCAATTCCTCTCTGAACAAGGAACACAGCAACCCCAGACGATCGTTTCGGCCTTCATTGGGCCTCGTCAGTGAGGTGTAGCTATATTCCTCTAAGCACACTGAGCAAGGAGTCCACGTCTGGTTGCCCCTTTTTCCCATAGGGAGACTAAATACATACAGAGAGAAGTGCACTCACAGGAACGAACAACTGGCTCAATACCATTGTTAGCCTGTTCTATGGCGATTTACCACCTGGGTGCAGCTTTTTAGCCCAGTAATGCTTTTCACAGAGAAGAAATTTCCTGTAGCATATCAGTCTGATCCCGCCTATTACGGTCAGTCCAGCGCCGAAATACCAGGCAATTCCTCTCTGAACAAGGAACACAGCAACCCCAGACGATCGTTTCGGCCTTCATTGGGCCTCGTCAGTGAGGTGTAGCTATATTCCTCTAAGCACACTGAGCAAGGAGTCCACGTCTGGTTGCCCCTTTTTCCCATAGGGAGACTAAATACATACAGAGAGAAGTGCACTCACAGGAACGAACAACTGGCTCAATACCATTGTTAGCCTGTTCTATGGCGATTTACCACCTGGGTGCAGCTTTTTAGCCCAGTAATGCTTTTCACAGAGAAGAAATTTCCTGTAGCATATCAGTCTGATCCCGCCTATTACGGTCAGTCCAGCGCCGAAATACCAGGCAATTCCTCTCTGAACAAGGAACACAGCAACCCCAGACGATCGTTTCGGCCTTCATTGGGCCTCGTCAGTGAGGTGTAGCTATATTCCTCTAAGCACACTGAGCAAGGAGTCCACGTCTGGTTGCCCCTTTTTCCCATAGGGAGACTAAATACATACAGAGAGAAGTGCACTCACAGGAACGAACAACTGGCTCAATACCATTGTTAGCCTGTTCTATGGCGATTTACCACCTGGGTGCAGCTTTTTAGCCCAGTAATGCTTTTCACAGAGAAGAAATTTCCTGTAGTATATCAGTCTGATCCCGCCTATTACGGTCAGTCCAGCGCCGAAATACCAGGCAATTACTCTCTGAACAAGGAACACAGCAACCCCAGACGATCGTTTCGGCCTTCATTGGGCCTCGTCAGTGAGGTGTAGCTATATTCCTCTAAGCACACTGAGCAAGGAGTCCACGTCTGGTTGCCCCTTTTTCCCATAGGGAGACTAAATACATACAGAGAGAAGTGCACTCACAGGAACAAACAACTGGCTCAATACCATTGTTAGCCTGTTCTATGGCGATTTACCACCTGGGTGCAGCTTTTTAGCCCAGTAATGCTTTTCACAGAGAAGAAATTTCCTGTAGCATATCAGTCTGATCCCGCCTATTACGGTCAGTCCAGCGCCGAAATACCAGGCAATTCCTCTCTGAACAAGGAACACAGCAACCCCAGACGATCGTTTCGGCCTTCATTGGGCCTCGTCAGTGAGGTGTAGCTATATTCCTCTAAGCACACTGAGCAAGGAGTCCACGTCTGGTTGCCCCTTTTTCCCATAGGGAGACTAAATACATACAGAGAGAAGTGCACTCACAGGAACGAACAACTGGCTCAATACCATTGTTAGCCTGTTCTATGGCGATTTACCACCTGGGTGCAGCTTTTTAGCCCAGTAATGCTTTTCACAGAGAAGAAATTTCCTGTAGCATATCAGTCTGATCCCGCCTATTACGGTCAGTCCAGCGCCGAAATACCAGGCAATTCCTCTCTGAACAAGGAACACAGCAACCCCAGACGATCTTGTGACGATGAGTGCATTTCTCTCTGTGTGTATTTAGTCTCCCTATGGGAAAAAGGGGAAACCAGACGTGGACTCCTTGCTCAGTGTGCTTAGAGGAATACTGCTACACCTCACTGACAAGGCCCAATGAAGGCCGAAACGATCGTCTGGGGTTGCTTTGTTCCTTGTTCAGAGAGGAATTGCCTGGTATTTCGGCGCTGGACTGACCGTAATAGGCGGGATCAGACTGATATACTACAGGAAAGTTCTTCCCTGTGAAAAGCATTGCTGGGCTAAAAGAAGTTGCACCCAGGTGGTAAATCGCCATAGAACAGGCTAACAATGGTATTGAGCTGGTTGTTCGTTCCTGTGAGTGCATTTCTCTCTGTGTGTATTTAGTCTCCCTATGGGAAAAAGGGGAAACCAGACGTGGACTCCTTGCTCAGTGTGCTTAGAGGAATACTGCTACACCTCACTGACGAGGCCCAATGAAGGCCGAAACGATCGTCTGGGGTTGCTTTGTTCCTTGTTCAGAGAGGAATTGCCTGGTATTTCGGCGCTGGACTGACCGTAATAGGCGGGATCAGACTGATATACTACAGGAAAGTTCTTCCCTGTGAAAAGCATTGCTGGGCTAAAAGAAGTTGCACCCAGGTGGTAAATCGCCATAGAACAGGCTAACAATGGTATTGAGCTGGTTGTTCGTTCCTGTGAGTGCATTTCTCTCTGTGTGTATATATATATATATATATATATATATTTATTAGGGTTGCACCGATAACATTTTTTTACGACCGAGTACAAGTACCGATACTTGTTTTCAAATACTCGCCGATACCAATTACCGATACTTTTTTTAATGTCATATGACAGTTTACCAATTTTGAATCCTTATATACATACTTTTTCATCAGCTTGTCCCTATATGAGTATAACACATTATTTAAAAATTTTAGAGTTGTGTTTGGTGCACATTTATTTTTTAAAACTCTTTAATAACACTTTACACTGGCTCCACTCACACAAACCCAACGTGAGTTAAATCTGTTTGTGCTTGAATAAATGCTTTTACTTTTAACTTGTACTAGGCGTGCAAGTTAGCGCGGGCGCAAAAATCAACTCCACTTGTAATCTAGCCCAATATGTTTTAAGGACTCAGCCGTTCATTAGGTGACAAAAACCACAATGCATTTTTTGGACACACCCCTCCACAGACATCACACTCAGCAGCATGTTTTGAGTATATTCTATTCCATAAGATGTGCCTTATTACATTGTAAAGCTGCAGGGGATTGCTGTTTGTGGTGTGCATAGCTAAAACAAAATGGTGGACAATGATTCCTGATGTTTACCATATCCAAACATTTAGAGCTTAATCTTTATGTATACATACTATGTTTTCAATCACTGTGTGCTAGGTATGGTGGTCACAACCACTTTATTTATGAAACAATTATTTTTGTTTTATTTTTAAAGACTTCTATTAATGGAGTATTTTTTTTTTTTTTACTTATTTAAATTAAATGGCCACCAAAGTCAAAATTAAAGTTTCATGATTCAGATAGAGCATGCAATTTATAAAAAAAAACACTTCCAATATCAAAACGTGCACATTCTTTTTATATGCACGTTTTGAGGAACCAGATGCTATTGAGCAATTTAAAAAGTGCGCCGTACACAATGGCAGTTTTTCCAAAAATTATTTGACTCATCGGACCAAAAACATGATTCCACTGTGCTACTGTCCATCTCAGATGAGACTGAGCCCAAAGACGTTGGTAATGCTTCTGGACAGTGTTGATGTAAGGCTTCTGCTTTCCATAGTAAAGCCTTAACTGGTATCTCTGGATGCAGCGTTGAATGGTGTTGACTGACAATGGTTTACCAAAGTATTCCCAAATCCATGTCAGGATATCCATTACAGACTCACAACAGTGATGTCTGATGTATCAGAGATCACGCAAAATTCAGAAGTAGTTTTTGGCCTTGCTCTTTACGCACAAAGATTTTATTGGATTTCTTCCCAACTTTTGTGTATAAGTTCAAAATTACTTTAAATTCACAAACTAAAAAATTAAATAATGTGTTTTCAATATAGTACAGGGTGAATTTTCAAATTTTTTTTTGCATTTTCCATACAGTCCCTACTCTTTCAGAATTGGGGTTGTAGTATATAGGATGGTATTTCATACCCACTGGTTAAAAAAGAATTTTGAGTATGTTTAAAATAAAATATTTTTATGGCTAAATATTTTACACCTACTCAATAGCTGCATAAATCACAATATGGAACAAAGTCAGAAAATGAATTAAAAAAATGTTATCTGATTGCTAGTGAACCATATACACAAGGAATCCTAAATTTTTGTGGTTTGAGAAAGTAAACGATTGCTAAATGTGGAACCATAACGTGTGTGCTAATATTTAGGAAATAATTACTTCTGTGCTGCTATTTCTAATATGCAATTGAAAATGACACAAAATGTAATTTTGTTTTTGCATTTCAAATGCTGGTGCTTTCCCGTATCATAGTATCTCTACAAACTAAGTTATGTTTTAAAAATGCATAGTCTGTTAAAAAAAAAAAAAAAAGATTTGTGTGTGTAGCTACAAAGCTTACATTTCCATGTAAAGTTTTTCAAAATAATAATTAATTTCTTAAGAGCTTAATAGGGCTAAATGCGCGATTTCATGCAGTGAGCTTTATCTTATTTAGGAGTAGAAATGACAAAAAACAAGTAATTAAATAGAAACAGTAGGGGAACACATTAAAATGATGGTAAACTCTGCCCTTTTTCAAATCAGATCTGGAATGTTAGTGATATTTTAGATGGAGTTTCAATCATCAGTTGTAATGAAGTTGCCCTATAACTTACTTTTTAATATAGATATAACTTTGTGTTTAAAGCGCCATTTTGAAACCTAGGTATTGTAAACGGATTGGTACAGAGCAAAGGATACCCACGGAGTGGGTTTGGAAAACAATTCAATTTGCAGGCAAGATTTCTGATATACGGTAGAGATATGTTAATGAAATGCTATTGATAAAAGCGTATTTGGGGTAGTTAGTTAGTAACAGGCATAGAAAATATTTACTTACAGTGGCCCTTTAAAGTATGTTGTGTCTGTTAAAAACAAATACTGCATGTTAGTAATTCATTAATACATCATTTCTATTTACATCATTACTATCATTACATTTTGTTTCCTGTATTAAATGTTTGTAAGATTCCCTGAGAGTATAATTATATGATGAGTTAGAAGTAAATACAATAATAAATATGTTACCAGGTAAAAAAAAAAATATATGCAGGTGTTCACATTTGAAAGTGCTCCTATGAGTATGTTTTTGAAATCCAGTTTAATATTTCATCTGGATTATCTGTTGTCTAATATTTAGGCAGCTGTAGTAAAGATAAACATGTATGCACATTTGTATTTAATTAATGGATTTTAAAGACAACAGGGTAGATTTATCATAGTGCGAGTGGACATTATATGATGTAGCGTATCATGTCCGCTACACATCGATAAATGCCGACAACATAGGTTGTTGGCATTTATCATTGCACCAGCAGTTTTTGTGAACTGCTGGTGCAATGCCGCCCCCTGCAGATTCACGACTAATCGACTGCTAGCAGGGGGTGTCAATTAACGCGATCACATTTGATCGGGTTGATTTCTGTCCGCGGCCTCAGAGCAGGCTGACAAGTTATGGAGCAGCGGTCTTTAGACCTGTTTCCAGCTAGCCTGAAGGCTCGTGCGGAAAAAGGGCCATCAAGCTCCGTACGGAGCTTGATAAATTGGCCCCAATGCTTCAAAGGGAGAATAAACACTTTGAGATGGTAACATAAAATGATAAATAATATACCGTTGTAATTAAAATTATTCAACCCCCATTGCAAATTAGGTTTATTGTCAAAATGTACAGACTTTAATATATTTGCAATGAACAAAGCAAACAAAAGCAATTGAAATAGCTCAACACAATGAATACTTCAAGTGGTTTCCCAAAACTCAATTGAAAATGCAGCTTTTAATAAATTCTGCAGTCCCCAAATTATTCAAACTCTTGTATAGAATCCGTCACTACTGCACATATATGCAAAATAGGTGTTGTCTTAAGCATATTGGATGCAACTATTGAAGGGCTTCATTAGTTGCAACAGGTGTGCTTGAACTAGAACACATAAAATACCTGAACTGGCTAGGGGTTTGTTGAGTGTCACATTTGACTGCATGTTAGAAATATGACTAAGTCAAAAGAATGGTCCAAAAAAATAAGAGAAGAGATCATCACCATTCACAAACAAGGAACAGGTTACAAAAAGATAGTGAAGGCACTGAGTGTTCCTAGAGACACAGTTAGAAGCATAGTTTGCAAGTTCAAAGTTAAAGGAACAGTGGCTACACTACCTGGACCGGGCAGAAAAAGGAAGATATCAATACCTGCAACCAGATTTTTGAGAAAGCAGTTTGACAAAAACCCTGCTGAAGTTACATAAGGAACGTTGTGGGAGATGAGCAATTCAAAAAAATCTTGCACACAATTTAAGAATACCTTTCAAAGCAGTAAAGCAATTACAGCCTTGCTGGAATACAAAGACAAATAAATGAGTGTCATCTACAAATATTTACAAGGAAAGAATGACACCCAAATAAAGTTCCACATTTATCAAATGCACATGGTCTGGTTTGTTACAACAAACAACAACTAATTTGTTCAACAATGTATGATCAAAAAAGGACAGTGGAACTAAATATTGTGGTTAAAATTGTATCTCCTTTTTGATGTCTTCATATTCTCTATAAAATGTATGTAAAATAATTAACTTTGAAACTATGTTAGTTTGCATGAGCGAGCCTGCAACACTAGTGTAGAAGCAGCAGTCTTAAGAGGTAGCAAAGTTAAATAATTTCAATGAGATCAGACTGAGATGATTGCCAATCTTTGCTCATACATGATTGGTTTTGGATGCTAATCATTGGGGTCAGTCTGTTTACCAAAAGAATGTTACATGTATGTCAGCATGATTATTTGTTATTATAAAAAAACATGCTCTTTTAATAAATAGAAAAAAAGTATTTATATATTTATAATCAGTCATTTAAGGTGTGTCAATTAATTAACTAATGAATATAGGAATGTCATGTACCATGTAGCAGACAATAATGCAGTTACTGGTGGTTAAAATCCTTAAAGAAATAGAAGCATGGTAAATAAGCCGATTTATCATTAATAACAATAGATGCAGAAAAAGCATTTGATTCCATCACGTAGGATCACCTCTTTACATCACTGAACAATTGTGGGGTTTTTTTCTGGACATTTTAATCAGTTCATAAGTAGACATGTGCAATTCATTTTGTTCCGTATCAAAATACAGAAGAAAATCGGGTGGGAGATTTGGATGAAATTAAACTAATCAGAATCAATTTGTAACGAAAAATACAAATTAGTTTGGATTCATTTGTTTTATTCGAATGGCCAT